>NW_020271125.1:165266-483511 GCF_002803265.2 Melanaphis sacchari | reverse complement strand
GGTTACGTATTGCTCTGTTGTACCTATTATACATACCGAAAGGCACCTGCGTCTGCCGTAGACCTGATTGACAGCAGGTCAAATCTGATAACAATTATAATTTATAATGGTCTTGTCTAAGACTTGACTAATGTTATTTGCCACACCACTTAATTTAGACGGCTGAAGTTGCGTAGTAACTACTAGATATTTTCACCTTTCGTGCACCAAAATACTCCACTGCAGAGTCGGGAGATATTGTAAATGCTGTTACATGGCAAATTGTGTAGACGGTTTAGTTGTAGTGAATAGTTCGTGAAAGCTCCAGTCAGTCTCATGCCCGTGGAGCGGCCAATCAGGATATAGAAAGCATGATTGCACGTGATGGAGCTAAGAAATGGTCATGAAATGGTCTGAGTCCTTGCAAGATTGTCGTAAAGCTCAGAAGAACGGAGTCTTTCATTATTCTGGTCACGTATTGTAATGACTGGTATTTACAAGATAAACAATGCCTTAGATCATGAAACGGAGTTGATAATGCAGTTGATTTACACAGATGCGTTTTTGTGGTCTGCAATAAGTTACGTTAATGAATAATGTATTACTCAAACTTTGTGGTGTCGATGGAAAATCACAATTTTTTTGGCTTAAAGTTCGAATTATATTCGAAATATCAAAAGTTCGATTTCGTAAAGTACTTTGTGTTGAAAATCGTAAAATTGCTTTTTATAACTAAGTTTTGAAAATTTTACCAGATTTTCTAAGTTTTCATCGAATATCTGTAAAAACTTACCGAACTAAAATCAGAAATTTTCAAGGCTGGTATAATGATTTTTAACTCAGTTATTAATTTAATGCATCAAAAGATAAAGTTAAAAGTTAAAGTATACAATTTTTGGTTATCTCAGTTAAGCAATAGACATTTTAAACTTTTTAAGTTAAAAGTAACTTTTTATTTGTTGGCATATTTATTTTTATCAATAAACAAATAAATTGAATACTATAATGCTTGTACTTCATAAAGATACAGTATTTATATAGTATGTTTTATTTAATTTTTCATTTCTACAAAACAATAGTCATCGATATGTTAAAGTGCCTAAAACTGACTTACGATTAACTTAATTTTAACTTATTAACTTGTTAATCCCAGCCTTGAAATTTTATGAGCTGTTTGAAATTTAAAATTTACGAAATCACGTAAATGTAATAATCTATAGTAAAATTAAAGTTTTAAATAAGTATACACTCATACCCATTTAGGAATCAAACGTTCTATATGAAGCAATGTTTGGAATAAATGAAAATGGGATTAGTAAATTCAATTATTCAAAATTACTACAGGACTGCAAACAGAAGAGGATTTAGAGGCAGCACTTACCAACCAAAGGCAAACATAGTTGAAGTTGGTGAGATAGAAGTTGAAAATCGATGATGCTGTAGAGACACAAGGAGAAACTCAATAGTTGAAACAAGGACGTAGAAATGAAATACCAGCACGGACACAAAAATTACAACATCGAGAAGAATCACCATCGGCTCACAGAAACAAGCAAGACAAATGTTGCAAATGTCAAACAAGAAAATGCCAATTGTATTAATTGGACAAACGTCAGATAAATTCTGAAGTCGATCGAAGTAAAATTGATGCCCGCACATTAATGGCTAAGGTGTTAGTTGTGGATGCAGATTTTATCGCCTGGGTACAAAAGTCGGGAACACTCACAACTGTTCACTCGCAATCAGTTCACTTATGAAGAAATCTTTTAGAATCGGCAATTATACCGATAATGAAATTGTATTCGACAACAGTATCGCAACCGTCTTTGACTGCGGACAAGGATTAATAGGTGATTGTTTGAAAAATGTGACAAACAGATGTAAATGCCGATCAAAAATTTATTACAACTGATGTCACAGCAGTCAAGCCTGCATAAATAAATAAATGTACTTAGTAAATTTAATTTGTCATTTTGCATTAATACTTAATAATAATAATAATATAATATACTAACTTACTTATAATATATTAGTCATTGATATAGTACCTACCTAATATACTTTAAATAATAATAATAATTAATAACTTTGTAAAATGTTTGACTTTTACTAGTGGATTGTTTATCCTAAGATTTACCAATCTCGTTTGTAAAAGTCCGAACTACAAAATCATCTGGGTTTGACCAAAGATGAAGCATCCAGGTTTTACGAATAATTGGTAAATGTCCGAAATTGAAATTTACCAACAGTGTCGGCGAAACCTAGATTTACTATTATATTATCTATATTGTCCAATGTACGAAGGCTATTTTTTATAATTATTTTGCCCATAACATATATAAGACTATAATACAGGGGTCTTCAATCTTTTTTTACGGCGGGCCAAATTTGATATACGCTTTGGCATCGCGGGCCAACATTTTTAGAAATGTGTTGTCTAAAAAAAATGTTGTCTATCTAGGATTCTAGGAATATCTGATAGGTTATGAAATTGAGAAATAAATAAGAATAGATGAGATTTATTTAAAAAAATGTATGTTTATTTATATAATTTTTTAATTTATTAATCAATTTAATAAAAAATAAATTAAAAACAATGAAAATTAATATATTATTTTCAAAACATTAATTAGCTTGGCGGGCCGGATCCGGCCCGCGGACCGTAGATTGGAGACCCCTGCTATAACAAATATATAAATCTAGTTTTTCTATATATTTTAGGTGAATCTGTTGGCTGTTTAATTCGATAATTTGTTTAGTATAATAACTTGCTTATTGTTGCGTGAACATTCAATTTTTGTGACGGATTCAGGGGGTGTTAATCGGCAGATCAGTATTATTGAACTCGAATCGAAAGATTTACTTAATTTTTTTTTTTTTTTATGAAATAATAAAAACAGTTAAACTATTTTGCAATAACAATAATCTCACAGATACAATGATAGACGATGGTCAATGATTAGACGGAGTTTTATTACTTAACTACAGTCATCTATAATATAGTGATCCTATGTGTGATTCAGCAAAGACTCACTTAGGAGACTAAGAGACTTCCTGTACGTCAAAAATAATAATGCTAATTTTTATTGCTTGTTTTTAATTTGTATTAGGGTAGGTACAATAAAATTTTTATGTGTATTCATGTACATACTTTTTTTTTTTGAGTTTTGGTAATGGTTAGATTATTATTGGTCGGTGTACCAGCTACCTGCACTATATAGTTTCTTTTACGGTAAATCGTATAATAGGTTATAGGCATGTTTATAATATTTTTTGAATTAGTTCACTAAAGAATATATTTTAATAATAAATTCTGTAACGGTTCAATAGAATAACCTACAGGTAGAAATATAGTATAATAGGCTTGTAAATACTCTTTTGTTTCTTTATGAAGCCATGCGTAAATTGTAATATCATATTTTGCGGATATAATTTAATGAATGAATGAATGAAGGTAAGGAAATAAAATAAAACCACCAGTTATGCTTTCAAATACAAAAATATATTATTTTGGATCCATACAAACTTTTATAGTAATAATAATTTAAATGGAACAATTAATAGAAACTTATTTCTATAATAATATGTGTAGGTACAACGTTTACTTATCCAGATGTTAAGAGCACAAGTTATATTTTATTTACAAGTATTGGTCGTAGGTGTTGTCTTGTTATATATATTTTTTGCACGATACAATATAATATTATTATTAAAAATTAAAGTTTTTAACATTATAGGTACATAATAATTAGTGTAAAAACAGATACATAATATAATTACTTATATTCTACCACTGTGGCACAATACTTACATAGTTTTAAGTGGTGAAATAATAATAATATAATATAGAAAAATCAATGGTAACTTACTATAGTAACACGTATGAATATATACTGGGGGGTCATATTAAAGAAAACATACAATAGTTATGTTTTCAAATGAAATTAATTTGTATTTTATTTTGTTTATCAAGAATTCCAGATTCCTCCGTTTAAATCATAAAAAAAACCCTATCAGTCTTCTCGACATTGTCGAGTATACGAATACGTTCGAAACAAACTACGAATACATTATACAATACAATATTATGTAATACACTTACGGCGTACATATTAAGCAGGAATTTTTCTACTTACAATTAATAAATATTAATTTGAGTATAATACCTAATATGGGGTAAAAAAAAAATCAAATTTTTTTGTTCAGCACGACAATTTCATAAAACATAGTACGTATACTAATACATTTAAAATAAATAATTTAAAAAATAATAATAATAATCCACTCGGATTCATCTTTCAATCTAGTATTTGTTGGTGATTTGTCTGATCCAGTCTAAGTAGTTGGAAACCTTTACATAGACTCCGGGAACGCCGGGCTGACCGCATCCTACGCCCCAGCTGACGATTCCGACTAAGTACCACGAACCAGCGCGCTCACAGACTAATGGACCACCACCGTCGCCCTATTATAAACGTAAAACAAATCATTGTTGATGAGATGAATTTTAATGGCTGAATAAAAAATCTTTGTTGACGAGGTATATAATATAACAATATAAGTAAGCATACAAGGTAGGTATATATCTATTACATAAATTACCGAATAATGCAAAAGGTCTTAAAATGGTATAAAAGTTTTTGCTTTTAAATACGTATAATCAAAACAATGGTGAAATTTAGTGATATTTTAAGACAAGAATAGTAAAAAAAGGTCAAAAACAAATATATTGATAAAACTTTCGGCTCATGTGAAATATTACGCGTGTTACATAAGGTCGCATATAACTGAAAGTTAATACAGATATCTTATATTTTTTTGACGTTTAAATAGTTTTTATTTAAAACCTCATCAAGGATCTACACACATTGGTATATAGGGTGTTTTACGGGTACCTAATATGCTTATCCTCTTTTATCGTTTATTATGAATTTCTTTAAATGAATGCTGACAACCATTTTATATTATAATATTATTATGTAACGTGGGCAATAATTAATGTATTTATGTATTAGAGATGTCTAAGACGTTTTTCTACTGACGTACCTTGCAAGCGTCTTTTCCTTCTTCTCCACCTGCACAAACGAAACCGTTGTGCAACTTGAAGTCGTACCCAAGACGGGTTTGCTGTAATTGCGTTTCGCACTGGCGGTTAGAAATCACCGGAACGTCTACTTCCTACATACAAAAAAAAAAAAAAAAATTGAATAAATAAAAAATGGTTCACTGGTGTTAAAATAATTAATTTTTTTTTGACGTAATTGCCATACGCTCATGATTCTCGGTGTTGTCATGTACGCACAAAAAGTTACAGTTTTAATTTTTTTGATAAATTATGAATATCATCGTTTCCTGCTTTAATAGTATAATCATAATTTTCATTTTAAAATGTAATGGTATTTTCTAAAGTAATATTATTAAAAAACTGAAAATCCTGTTTTCTAAGTTGATCGGGATACCTATTGATAGTAAGAAGGATTTTCTCCATTTTTTCTCATTAATATTGATTATATTATTATAATGTAATAATTGTTTGTGAATATTAAAAATACAAATTTTTTCCAGATTTATCAAGAAAAACTTCATTAATTTGCATTAATGCTAACACCGAGATTAGAATTTTAAAACTGTTCACAATATGCAAGATTTACTTTGAGAATGTTCTGGTATTTTCCGTAATCGCCAAATGCGTCTTTGCCCCAGCCGGTCGTCCAGCACCGTTGTCCGGTAAAGTCAGAGAACGCGTCCGGCAAGCAGGCCGGGCTTATGTGTGGGTTTCTGGAAAAGTCCACGGGCTTGTCCATGCGAAGTATGGCCAGGTCATTGTACAGCGTGCCTGCGTAGAACTCACGGTGTATATTCATGTTGACAACGTCCGTTTCTACATATGGGTAGAATTCTACGTCATGGTTTACGTCCCATTCGCCCAGACGAACGCGCAAGTCTTGTTCATGGTATCTGTGGGTACAGAAATATAGCCGATAACCAATGATTAAAACACGGAATCGGATACCGGGTAGGCAAAATTAAATTTATAATTTAACGCTATCGAAACTCACGTCTTGACGCAGTGGGCGGCAGTGAGCACGTGCAACGAATCGATCAAAGTACCGCCACACACGTATACGCTTTCCTGTGGGTCCTTCTTGAGGATGGCCACTTGCCACGGGTATTCACCTGCGAACGAGAACATCATTCGGTGAGTACAAATAATGTAACTAATTCATTACACAATGATGGCATACGCTTGATGACGTTAGGCTTAACACGCATATATTATGTATTGGTTTGAGGACAATTTTAAAATAGGTAGGTAGTTAAGTAGTTTCACTCACCGAACTCGCTGTCTCCGTCCACGTATGCCGGTGTCTTGATCCTTCCGGTGATTCCGTGTGTGTTCCTCTTACCGCATTGTCCGGCGCTGACGTAGTTGGAAGACGAACCTGAGTGGATAGGTGGTGCGGGCGGTCGTCTGCAGCAAACTTGTCTGGGACCACAACGGCCGCTAGCTGAATACGATGACTGACGCTATACACACATACACACATTGTCCGTTTAAGTCTACGGCTATACGTTTCGAGCGGTGTCAATTGCGATAACGACACAATTATATTATAAATAATGTTATTTTTATTTGAATATGCGTTATGAATAGACAATTTTCGTATGTCCAAAACGGTTAATTAAGTGATGTTTTGTAGTGTTTAGTGTTTGTGTTATTCGGGTCAAATGAAAGGCGTTGGACCGAGTAGCATAACGAGTTAAGCGAGTATAGAAAAAGTATAAATAATAACAATGTGCTTAGTGTTTATTTTTGATTCGAAATATAATATTTTCGGACCAAAAATATGGTGTGGTACCTATTTATAATAGGTACTCTCATTCGAGCCTTTATCGTTTCATTTTGTTAATGATTAATGACCTCGGGATGATAATATTATTATTCTTAAGATTTGATGTTATTGCAGTGGTTATCATTGGACAATTCCCCGTTTGAAGCGTGTAAATATATTTTATGTACATTTAGACATTTAGTTAAAATATTGTTTCACTGTACAATCGATCGTTTGCGACGACGAATCAAAATCGCGTGCAATTTGTTGTTCCAAACATCTGTAATATTTAGCGATTAGTGTTATATATAGCTGGGTGGCAGATCCAAGTCAAATAGAATATGAGAATTAGGGACAATAGTTTTTTTGTACATTAGTCAAACTTCTGGAAGGAAGGGTATACAATTTTTTTTTTTTTTGAAATTATATGGTTATACAATATTTTTTAATTCGTATTACACATTTGCATTTTTGAACTATACACATTAAATACGGGCTATTAAATAGGTCATTTTCTTGATTTCAAAAACAGATCTATAGGCACAAACTTTAACCTTTAGTAAGATTGCCATTAGATACTAACACGTTGACTCCATTTGACTTTGTTCCGTTCACCGAGATGATTGGAACATCGATTTCGTACCACCACGTGTTAGTGTCGGTAGGAACCCAACAATGTTACGTTTTTACTATCTCACCTCTTCTACATCTCTTTTGCGCCGTTGGCCTCCACCTACGAACTTAACGGACCCCGTAGATTGACGATCATTGGGAAAAGATACTTTTGGACTACCCGCGGCGCCCGACGACGACGATTCGTCATGGCTATTGTAACCACCGTTGTTGCTACCACTGTTACTACTACCCGTTATGTTTGAACTTCTATAGTAGGAGTCAGAATCGAAATCGTCAGGCTGCTGGCCGTAATAATCGCCGCCAGCCGACGAACCATAATCACCGGCACCCAATGAACCATAATCACCGTGGTTGTCGTATTCCTCGTTTCGGTAAGAGTGATACTCGGGTGCATAACCACCACTACTATAACCGCCACTTTCGTAACCTCCGCCATAGCTGCCTCCTCCGTATCCTCCACCGTAAAATGGTTTGGAGTGATAGAATGGTTTGGATGGGCCGTAATATGAAGGGCTACCGTGATAGTATGGAGGTGGTGGAGGTGGAGGTTGCACGTGGTAATGGTTATGCTGGTGAAGGTACGAGGGAGGGTATTCGTGGTGGCCATAACCACCACCGTAGTGTGGTGACTTGAGCTTATGCACAATATCTCCGACCTTGTGTACTAAACCCGCGTTGGGTGTTACGTGTAGGTTAACCCAAGGCTTGACAATTTTCTCGCCGTATTCGTCTTTACTGACTTGTAATGATAATAATGGATTAACGCTGATCAAGCCCAGGTTAAGACCGTTACCACCTCCCAGGGAATGGCCATACGGGTTTACCGAGGGATTTGGACCATAGGGGCTGATTGGATAAGGGGAACCGCCGCCACCGCCGCCGGAAGGTAGTCCAAAAGATACTCCAAATGTGGGTCGGACTTTGACGCCGGAACTTCCGGTGTCGTCAGAGTCCTCGTTCACGGCTCCGCCGCCTCCTCCTCCTGAACTGCCCCCGAGTAGACCCCCGAATTTTCGCTGTAAACACATATACACACCACCCGATCAAACCTATACTGCTTTCCTATAGTTGTCAGATATGATCGTAAAATCGGATATATTCGTTACAGTGTATTGTTTTTCAGGCGTGAGCACATAATCGTGAAATATTCGTAAATTTGCAACTTTCTTTGAACTATTTTGGTCTAGTTAAGATGAATAAGTAAGTTTTCATGAGTTATAACAAATGTTAGTTAATGTATAATACATGAAAATTGTTATATTTTTATTAAAGTTTTTATTGTTATTGTTTTGCGATCTAAATTCATTCATGTTATTATTCGAAAACTATATTCGCTATGCGTATAATATATGAAAGTAAACATGAATAATTCCTTAAATCATATTCACACTACGGAAAACAATCATTAGCGTTCATTGACTGTTTATGTAGAGTGAAATTTAATAAAATAAAATAATGCTAACACAAAATAAAATGTAATGTACGTATATAAGTATATTACGTGTATTACGTCATTCGATATTAACATAACAAACGTTGAGAATTAGAAGACAAGTTTGGTCTTTCTCCCAGCTATTCTCAAGTGATATACATTTGTCTTTGTCAAAAAGTTTTTTTAATTTTCCCATTTCGTAATATACCCGCATAAAAATGCAACAGCGTGTAGTTAGACAAGTTTACTATGTCGATGAACAATATTGTTGAAAAAATATTATATGTGCGATTTTATTTACTTTTATAACTATTGAAATATTACCTATTCAAGAATTTCAAGTTGCTTAGTTACCGTTTGTGTGTTATTACAGTGTTTGGACGTAGAAAATTTCGTGAAATACGAACTATTTATAATATATATTTATTGTGTGTTGGTGATTGTAGATACGTTTCAGATCAGACACAGGAAAAAAATAGTTTTCATGTTCTTCATAATATTATTCGCGTTTGCGTTTCGTAACACTTCCGAACGGAAGTAATATTTTTTCGGCGTTTTCCTTTTCTTTTTTTCTGAGTCTACGGTCTATCATTGTTATTGTTTGTATAAATATATATAGTTAGGTATGCATAGTTACCAAATTTCAACTCGTTCCTTATTTTTTTTTAATGCTGGTAAATGTAAACCCGTTAGTCAAACATGTAATGTATTGAGTGAGTATATTGTGATCAGTGTGTCAAGCGTTAAAAGTTTTTTTTCTTATTTCGATTACTGGAAATTTGAGTTACATTAATTTACAACAGTGATAAATTATAATTCATTTATGCGATCTTTTATCTTTAGTAAATAACAATTATTATGATAATCATACGATTTCATTTGTCTCCGTTAAAAATAATATGTATAACAAATTTTATTTTTACATATTAATGCGTGTCAAGGATTCGTGTTAATAGCTAACAAAACAGCCCGAGACAAATTCATACAAATGTAGTGTATAGAAACGTGACTCAAACCTCCAGTTTCTTACTACTCGAAAAGTTTTACAAACATTAAGTACAATGTGCCACTTCGTGTGAAGTATAACCAGTAAAAGTGTGTGTGTGTGTGTGTGTGTGTTTGTTAGTTTTTGGCGCACATGAATCTAATTGCACTTACGCCATCGGTGCGGTCGTCATCGTATGGAATCTCCACGTTATATCCGTTGCTGATTATGTCGTCCACCGAAGTAGGTCTTTCGAGGTATCGCTAAAAAGTCCAGTTTCAAACGTTATTTAAGTCACAGTGACATCTCATGTAGTATCGTATGTTCTAAGGTATTACGCCGTATTATAGGTTCTATATTTAAGTAAAAGTGTCTATAACAACGTATGATTATATAGTCGGATCGAGTAAAGTAATATTTTGTCGTATAATAACATATCATGTAAATCGTAAGATATTTTACTATATTATATAAATGTTTATGTAGTAAAATATTATCCTCAGATTCGTCTTCGAATATCGTCAAATTATTTTGTATTTAAGGGTAGTTTTTGATTGAGGGTGTAGGGGTGGGCACTTACCGGTTCGGCGTCTTGTTTGCTTTGCGGGGCATCTCTGCGCCGGCGCGCCTTGGCCTGCTTGTCTGAAGCCACGTCAGCGGTCGGTTTGTGGTGCGACACGATGGTACCATTGCCGTCAGTGACCACCACTTCATCTAGTCCGATGGCTTCGATGTCGGTCTTGCCTTGTTGGAGCAAGTTCCTCGGGTCGATACCCGCGATGCCGTCCTCCTTGCGAGCCACTTCGTGCGGCAGACATTGGTCGTACGGCACGCAGTAACATCCGTAGTTGTCAGCTCTTGGCGTTTCGTAGGACGGATATCGGTCACCGGCGTATGGTCCGTTTAAGGAATCTGCACAAGCGAAATCACACGTCAGGTATAAATATAGGTACGTGACATCAAACTCGCGCGCAGTGACTAGTGACGCACCATCGTTGGCGTTTTGTGGGGGGGGGGGAGGGATAAAATAGTTTTTGGACAATTTTTTTTTATGCTTTTGTTATTTATTTTTTTTTGCTTTTGGTCAGTTAAAAGGGCTATAAATGCGTCACTGTACACGGGTATCGGGCCGACTATTACTTGACGGCGACGGTGCGTTGATGTTGAGTTGTTTCTTGTAAAGCGGGCCGCCCGGAGTTTCGTAGTTGTCGAAGCTGCCGCCGTAGCTGTTTGTCAGGCTGCTGCTCTGCCCGTACAACGACTGAGGGCCGTCGTTGCCTCCGTAAAGCGGGCCACCGATCGGGCCGAATCCCGTGTCGACGACCGACGACGCGGCCTTGATTCCGTCCACACCGTCGTTGTGATGGTAATGATGGTGGACGTGCTGCTGCAGGCTGCCGGCCGGCAAGGTCACGGAAGGCACGCCGCTCACAATCGGTTGTTTGGGCCGGTAAGACTCCGCGGCCTCGGATTCGAACACCTGTGGTGGCCGGCTGCTGATGCCGTACACCGAGCCGGGTCGGGAGTTACGTATGGGTGGGCCGACGCCGAACGGGGACGGGCCGCCGCTGCCGTACGACGACGACGGGCCGCTACCGTACGACGACGACGACGGGCCGCTGCCGTACGACGACGACGGCGGTGGGCCGCTGCCGTAAGATGAACTACTGGACGGGTATGGGACGGGACGTGGTGGGCCGTATCCGACAGTCGACTTGACCGGTATGGCGGCGATGGGACGTCCGACAGGTTTCAGCGACACGGGCTGCGCGTAAATCAAATCCTGAGGTCCGATATACCGTTTGGGTTCCACCAACTCGTCGTCGCACTGAAAACGTTTTTTACTTTTTTTTTATAACATATAACTATGTATTGTGTTGCATGTCTAAAGTTCAAGCCAAAGTCTGATAATTCGAAGTTCATAGTCTTAGTATAGATATGTATAAAGAACGGATTTGTGTATGCGATAAAAAGTGTTAAAATCATTAAAATATGTGATGAAATTTGTTTCAAAATTTTAGTAAACGAATCAATTAATTATCAGAAATATTTAAAAAATAAATATATTAACGATGAAAATTCGTCAACACATACGTCAAGGAAATAAATATGAGCCCTTACAATAATTCTTGTAGTTTATTATTGTAGGTATCTACATAACATGTGTCTATCGTTGTCACCACGTATTTAGTCGAATTCGTTACCTCCATAAGGCCCAAGCCGCAAAGTCTGTCTTTGATGAGATGTCTTCCCTGCGTGTCCGTGATGTTGGCGGGCAACACTTCGGTTTCTTGGCTTCCGTCGTCGTTGGCCGCTGAATACGAATCTATCGACTTGCCTTCACGGTCCGAGGCTTCTTCAGAGGAGTCCGAGGATTTAACGCTCTGCTCCTTGTTTTTGCCCTTGTCCTTGCTCCATGACCATTCCTCCGCACTCGTCGCGTGCAAGACGAGCGCGACCAATAGGAACGAGCCCGTTACTAAAAATCTCATGGTGCTGTTGTTATTTGTTGTTAAACTGCGAATCAAACGGAAAAAAAAAGTTGATGATAAAATTATACTACTTGTATATATGATTGTTATTATTATCAATACGAGTATATGCCATTTTTATAATTCAGTATTGGTAACCAGAGTTGTATAAAGATAATCCAATAAATAACAATAAATAAAATATTTATCTAGATAAAAACAAACAACTGAATAACTTATATTAATAGTAAAAAGCGTTTTTTCTATGAATATTATATACTATACTATAATATAACTATAAAGTTAAATACATAACAGAACTAAATGCTAAAAGAATACCATTATATAAAAAAAATTGAATGAATAAGTTCATTGGTAAGTAAAAGATTAGAAAAATTAACCTATCCGAAATGTATATAAATAAAATTGAAAATTTTGTCTCAAAAATGATCTGAATAGTTTATCTCAGATAAATATTTTATTTAAATTAATATATATAAAACAATAAATTATTGAGATACCTATATAATTATCTAGATAATACACTATAATGATATTGGTACCTAACTGCTATATTATTATTCTATTTGTCAGTGTATTATAACTGCCCTAGCCAAACGCCACGCGCTGGTATAGACTTTTATTTTTTTATCGTTTTGGTAAAAAGGCATAATAATATAACACTATGTGCGTGTTTCGATTGCTGATTAAGGGCACCTGTTCATTAAAATATTAAAATCTTACAATGGTGCAGCGAAACCATAATACCTCTGTAAAAAAAAAAAAGTTTGAATAGCGTCTTTCGTAACGGTGCACTCATACAACATCGAATGATAATGAAAAAACAGATTTAAAACCAACTTGGCATGCACACGGTATGCACGTTTTAAGCAGTGAAGTAATGTAATTGGTTATTTGACGGATTTACAATGGTTGTGATAATGTGATCGACAACGCGATTGACGTAGTAGTATAATATATAATATATATGTGTGTTAAAACATTATAATATGTGAATGCGGCGATCTATTGTTTGGTGTAAAAAAAAAAAAAAAAAAATGTAATAAAAATCGAAAAGATTTCAAAACGACCAGTACTAGACGTTATAATTTATAAATATATATTTAGTTGGTTTATTGACATGTTGTATGACATAATAGAATGGAATAATAATAATAATTATAACGTGCGAGTAAAATCGAAAAAAATTTCATAACGATGTGGTGTTGCGCGTCGTATACAATATTGTTAAATAATAATAATAGGTATATTATGTATGTAAATAATGTCAAGCCGAGCCACCGAGGTCGTCTGTGTCTTGCCTGGAAAAACCCGAAAACGATCTCAGACCGCTTTTCTCAAAGGGGGCAGTGCGAATACGTAAAATGTCCGTTGGAAATAAAATCTTGTTTTTGGATTTTGGAGAAAAACATTATTGTTTACGCGTGTTCGGAAAAAACTGGCTGTGGGGCCGATTGCGTTGTTTACGATTATTACGACGAGAGTAGGTAATCAAAAATATGGTATTGTTGAATTGTCTCGAAAAAATAATTAACAAAAACGGATCGTCACATATTATCACGAACACCTCGTCGCGTTAGGCAACGCGCTAATGTTTTGACTCGGTTTTCGAACTCTTTCAATTATTCCGATCACGCGCGGGCGGGCGGTCATGTTCAAAGACGGCGTGCCGTGGCGCGAGTGCGTGCGCGCTTATATATATTATAATATTATTAGGTATAACAACGTTGCACCGGCCAACAAAGAGAAAGCGAACGGAGTCCGAAACGCTTTCACTTTCCGTCGCCCACCGGATTCGGTTTTTTTCCATCGCCGCGTGTTCCCACATACGCGCTCAATGCCACGACACGTCGCCGACCTTGAGAGCGAGTATTGTCGTTATTATGTCATCATCATTCGCCAAAGAAAACGAGCGAGATAGCGACGTACCTGCCCGAGCGCAGGTGGCTGGCACGCGACGATATAGGTACGTAGATAGGGGCCGAGATCGTCGTCGAACGAGGGGTAGATTTTTTTTTGATTTTTTTTTTCTGTCGAGCGCGTTGGCGTTGCGGCAGGACGCGAGGAAAAATATAAAGGACGCGCGAAAACAATGGTTCGCTAATTTCACGTTTTTCTCCCCGCATTGGGTTAGGCACCTATATGCCTACGCGCGGCGTTCGTCGTAATAATGACGACACCTATATCACGTAACGTCTACGTGCGGTATGGATGGACGGATGACGGTCCGTCGTCTCATCGAGGTCAACGGTTGACAATAATACATAATGTACACCTTACCGACATATTGTATAGAGGTAGGTGAGCGAAAAAAACATTATATTATGATTATATGTTGATGTATTCGTTTTCGCGATGACGGCATTCGCGCGAAAACAATCGTCAACCGTTTGCGCGTGTGTTACATGTGTATACCGTACACTGATGTGTGTTGTACCTAAATCGCATTTTTACGTCTACCTACGCGCACACGCCGGCCCAGCCGTTTTAAGCGTGACTGTTATAACATTATACATACTTACATGAGTCACAGAAAGCGAAATTTCGAATATTATGTAACGGCAAAACGTAGGTACGCGTACAATACTTGTAAACATTTTCAGGGTTGTCGATATGTCTTTTTATTTATTTATTTTTTTTTTTTAAATTACACCGTCATTTAACGTCGTCGAGATAATTTCAATGGGAATCGCTCAAGTCATCTCATTTGCACACGACGTTGAAAAGAAGACATGCTATTACGATTTACGACGTACGTTATGGTTTGTTGCGTGTATACGTTTCGCGACCGAAACGTACAAATAGTTTGGGATGACGTTCGAAACCTGCTGCAACACGGAGACTGTTGTAGACGTCTTCTTAAATGTTAAACGCTCAAGACTATTGCGGAAATACGTAATGAATCAAATGTTCGGTTCGTTGAAAGAAATCTACTAAGAAGAAAAGTACTACACGCGAGTAGACTTGAAAACGTTTTACTTTGAAGTTTGAAGTCAAAGTTCGATATCTGTAAAGATTTTTACTCGTTATTGTTGACAAAAATTGCGCGCTTGCCCTCTTTCCGTTCAGCAAAAAAAAAAAAAAAAACCAAAACAAATCAGAAAAATTTTTCCTTAATGTCGAAATAATATAATACGTAATTTCGATCGAGATATTGGGTAAAAAACTCCAACTACATTATCGGTTTCTCAGTCTTCAAACAGTCACAAGGCGCGCTTTCGAAAAACGTGTTCTTATTATACGATCGAAACAGTGAGCACGCGATTCACCCGTACGTCTTACAATAATTATTTAGTTGCGTAATATTAATGTTACATACGCGGGTCACATGTACCCGTTGGGCGGGCGCGGAAAGGGTGGTTTATGCCACGGACACGTTTTCCGCGTGAGCCGTGACTGTCGCCGGAGCTGAGTCCCGAGAAATTTGGGTCTTATACGATATCGCTGAAATGTGATGCATTTCAGGAGAGATGGTTACCACAGCTGCGGAATAAATACCGTACTGCAATAATTATAATAATAAAATTTCCTACATAGATGCATACCTATTATAATTTTAGGTATGATAAACCTGGCCCGTGGACGAAAATTTTTTTTCCTCATCCGTAAGTAAGCGACTACCACCAATGTTTTCAACCAATCGTCTCCACCAGACTTCAAGTCACGGGTCGTCATAGTAAATACACGTTTTGTTTTGTTATACTGATTATTTTTTACAATGATATCGTACTACACTATTTCCGAAAAATAATAAAAAACGTGACATAAAATCAGTCTGGTCGTTGACCGTCAACGGAGTTTGTTTTTCTTCGGTCTTCTGTGGCCCGGAGCAGTATAATTTTGTATTCTCGCTTAAACCGGAAACTACGCCCCTTATTAAATTTACTTATCTTAATTGTTCAAAGCATACATTACTTAGTGAATAAACACGAGTTTAATATACGTATATTATATTTTATACAAATACTGTCTGCTGTTATTTGCACAAATAACAATAAACTGTTGCGAAACAAATATAATAGATAGAGTAATAATAAGAATAATCAAAATAATATGAAATCATAACGTCTAGTCAGTAAAGATTTTACGTAACGCGAAATATAATAATAATAATAACAGTTTGAGAAATCCAAATATTGTGTCAGCAGCTTCAGCCCACGCACGGCACGATGCGGACGTCCGGAACTGGACGTGCGCGGCCCACGCAACTATGATACATATATTATTTACACCAATAAACGTGTCGGGAAGCGAACATCGAGGCAGAGAGAGCTAGGAGAGAGAGAGACAGAGAGAAAAACGATTTAAAAGCGGAAAAAGCATTATGTATGAAGATCGTAATAAGTCTACAGCTCATCACAGGAGAGGGTTATGACGTGCGCATTGTCCGAACGGAGAAAGTGAATAATATTATAATATTATATTCCTATTACCTACGGTATCGGTGACCTCGGTGGCGACTACATCGTTATATATTCTGAATTACATTATAATAACGATTATGTTTTATTTTTGTTATGAATTACTTAACGAATTCGGTAGCAAATAAAAATATTATTATATTAGACTTGGTGATTTTACGTAATATCGTTTATCGTGTCCGTTACCTCGTCGTTTCCTCGTCTAACCGCTTTATTATAGTAATACGATTATTATTAATATTGGTGTAATAGTGTTCCGTAATAATCTCACCACAAACCAGAGAGCAGATCGAATGGACGTAAATCGCGTTCATAATTTTGATAGAATTTGTGATTATTGGTAAACAATAAATAGCGAAGTATTCCATTGACTATCGAAACAATTTAAGGATGGCAAAATGTTTTCGGTGTAAATGTCAATGTATTTAAATACTAAGAGTCTAAATGAAATTTCTTTTGCTGTCATTAATGAAATAAACATTTTAGTTTATTAACAAACAACATTTTAGAAGCATAATAATTAATAACTAACTTAAGTGTATCATAGTTTATAATAATTCAAGTGTATATGATTTATTTATATAATTAATTTGATCGAATTTTATTTACGAAAAATGAATTCAAATTTGAGATAAAGACTCTGCAAGATCGCTTTTCCGATACTAAGATTTATGTAGTCTGTTATTTTTATTATTATTATTATTATTATTATTTAGTAGTAGTAGTGCTTGTAGTATAGTACAATATATTACTTAGTAATAATTACTATGTAATAAAAAAGATATAAGCTTAAATTACAATTTAATAACTTAGGTTTAACTTAAGTCTTAAGCCACTTAAAAATGTTTTGTTAAAAACTAAAATAAAATATTTATCTTATAATTAATAACTGTAACACTATGTAATAAAATTATATTTAAAAAAAAATTGTATAATAGTTCAAAGATTATGTCAAAAATTTAACCATTTTAAATGCACCTATACAAAATATATAATAATTATTTTCAAATAAATTAAATAACACAATTTTTTTAATTAATATATTATAAATCTTAGTTTTTACTGCCTAATTTAAACAGGATAAATTATTAGTAGTCTGAAATATTAATATTTTAATCTAACCTTTTAGACAAAACACTAATAATATTTAAACCTAAATTTAAATATAAGTGGTATCAAATTTAATTCAATAAAATCCTTTTGTAATTAGTTATGGCCTATGGGTGTATGTATAACAATAAATTGACTTTTAAATCATAAAATAAATCAAAGGTTACTTGCAACGAAAAATGAGCAAAATCTAACAACTACAAATCGAAGTCAAATTTAAGAAACAAAATAAAAATAAAAATTAAAAGTTAAGTAAAACAAAATATTACCTTTCTCAGTGTATCCAATGCGTTGCTGTGACGTTTGTGTCAGAATAAAGATACGGCAGAGACGTAAGTTCAACAGTGTTAGGTCTCTTCACTTGGACGGCCGTAATATACTTTCTCCAACGATCACAGACTGACCTGGGATTACGGTAACAGCCGGATTTATTATGTATTTTTTCTGTCCCTACTATTTTCGTTTTTAAGACGCATCCGGCCACCTTCTATCGCCGCGTGTATACCTATACAAATGCAATAATGCATAATAATATTCATCCCCACCGGTCAACACAACGGGCACTGTACAACAGTATAGGTGGTAAGGCATGGCGAAAAAACAAAAACAAACTGGCTAAGGCCGTTCACTCTCCGCGGCGGGAAAAAACCAATTCTTCACAAAAATCAATGCCATTTTTCTACTAGCGCGACAGCGACGGTGGACAAACCGTATTGCAGGCTGCAACGACGGCGGCGCTCGTTCCCGGAAACCGTCAAGGCTCTCGTCAGGTAAAACAGCCACGGTTGTTTCTCAAACAGACCGGTAAACCGGATCTATGTTCTATGATGCAAATCTATTGTTTTCTCCGGATCTTAATAGTCATCATCGACTGCCCTATGACGTTATTGGATGGGTAACTAATGTACCTACATAATAATGATATGCCTATCTACAGCGTATTACCTATTCGTATTACATTACGCGCCACTAAATCTTATCCGATTTTAAAACCATCGAATTATGTATAGGTACGTAATTGTATGTTGTTACTCAACGCGTCGTTTAGTCGATCTTTTTTTCATTTTCTCTAATGGAAAATAGATGTTAGTCGCTGATGTAATAGAAAGTTTTCGACAAAGTCAATTACGGTAACACAGTGTTCGTGATCGTCACTCCGATCTTTGCAACTTCAGATGCAGTGCGATGGGTCGATGCACCTTTGCAGCACGCAGCGACATTATAATATGTGATTTAATGATAGTCACCTACTAAGCATAATATTTCTTTAACGTAAAAATACTCATATTTCAAAAAACTATATTATGAATACCATTAACGTTTTTGAAAATGTATTTTTCACACTACTTAAACAATCGTTATACAAAACAAAATTTTTGGAAAAAGATTGAACTTTTACTATTTTTTAAGTTTTTTACTTTTTTGAATGGAAACATTTTTAATTTCATATTCTGAAGCAAAATACTATCAGAGGTATTGTGGTGTATACAAATAACATATCAGACGAGTAATTAATTAGTTATGAGTCCTATTTAAGTTCAGACGAATGGAGTAGTGGAGAAACATTTTAACGAACATTCTTATGCCATTCCATTCTACTCAGTTACAATTCAGGTTAATTGAAAAAACGTAAATATTGCATTTGATTCGATCACTGATATTATAGATATTATATGTAATAGTTTTAAAGCATGTTTTTTTATATTTTTTTTATCCCATAGTGTCTATTATGTAGATATACTTAAAATAATAAAGTTATTTAAAAAACCTACCCCCGAAGATATTCATTGAGATTTCTTGGATACCTTTTAAAGCTATTTGTATATATATTTTTTCTATTCTCATGTAAAAATTTAGGAAGTAAAAAATTTAAAAAAGATTCTAGAAATTTCTAGATTCTCTAGAATCTACATTATGAGTAAGAATTTTCAATCTAAAATTGATTTCGATTAAAACAGTTACAATAATATAGTTTAAAAAAGATAAATGTATTCCAATAAATAAGCTTTCAATATTTGAAATTATTTATATATTTTTTTCCATTAAAATACGTTTGATGATATTTTTATTCCTAATTTGAACAAGCTTTGTTACGTAGATATATGTATATCACAATCGAAAGAGGTTGACATTATCGGGATTCCGGTATTGTCGTAATAGGTATGACACAGATAAAAAATTTGTCATAAACAAAATTGTTTATTTTAATTTTACTAGAGAAATAATTTATGATTTCATACAGTATTTCAACAGTAATGAAACGGAAATAGATAACTTAAAGGTGGTTATTTTGTGTTAGAGCGAATAACATGGATCGATAAAACAATTTTATAGCTGTGTTTCACGGACTTCTTTCAAGAAAACGTGCCGATAATTTAAATTTTTTTAATAAAATGTAATATTTAATGACATATTAACCGAGTATGCAATATTGTAGTGAAAACAAGTGTTTTTAAATGTGTCACTTGTCTAGGACGTTTTTATGTCATGCAAATTATTAAAAATAGAATAAAACTTAATTTGCAACACTTGTATGGCTCTATGGACCAGATTGACCGGAGGTAATACTCAGATTGTTTACTATGTGTAAACAATTAAGAAATGTACGGCTATATTATGTATTATATTGCATTAATGGCATGATGACTCATATATTTATTCATAGCTAAAATACAACTAAATATTATTTATTCTAAATTAATAATAAATAAAATATTAATTATTATTCTTTATTCTACGATCAAATCGTTTCATAACATTATTAATTATCAATTATTATTTTTTTTATGATATTCATGAAAAATTTCTATGAAATTGTATTGCGGGGAAATGTACACAAAAATTACCATTTCATAATTCTTTGTTAAGTAAAAGTACGATGAGTAATATTATTTGTAATTTTAGCTCTTAATATTTTAAATTTTAAAATTATTCATTTAAAAATAATCAAGAAGAGTTTTTACTAGGTATTCCAAGGGTGACAAAAATAAATTCCCTGCACCATACTATTTTAGATGACATTAATACAAAGCACTTTATTAAGTTTGCTCTCGTTCATAAAATATACCTTACAAATATCACAATTTTTAGTTATATTTAAATAAATCTTGAAAATTGTTAGTTTCTAAAATAATATTTTTTTATATTGATTCAATAATAATAATAATTTTGTATCGATTTTTCAATAAAAATATTTCAAAAAATTGACATTTTATATTTTTATAATAATTAAAAATCATGTTTATTGATAAATCATTTTTTTGTCACTTAACTTTATACTATATCATATTTTTACAATTTTAATGTAATATTATTCTTTTACTTTAAAATGGAAAAAAAATGTTTCGAAAATAGCATAGATAAAATAATATTGCGTATTGTTTAAACACACATTTTTATAATACTTATAAACTTCAACCAATACTTTTATCACTTAATTTTGTAGTCATTAATGTAGATATATATTTATTCATCGTGTATAGTTGTAGATATATTATGTACTATTCGTTTATGTAACTATATAGTACAATTATAATTCCATAAATGTATCTCAATTATGAGTGTCCAATAAATATTACAATGGTATAATTACTTAATGACTTGGAAATCATAAAATTAATACAATATGTGTTTTCTTATTTATCAATACCGACAATAATATATTTTATTTTATTATTTTGATTTTTTTTGTACTTTACAAAATGTATTTTGATTAATTTTAATATGTCAATACAAATATCAATTATAAGAATAGTAGCATATATTTCATATTTATTCATAGAAATAGCATTACACTCTAATTATTTAACTTGAATTTGAAATATTTTTATTTTGTCCGCCCCCTCCAACCATAAAATTTTACCTATGGGCGCCGTAGTTACAATTATACATTAATATATGCATACGCCATTTTGATTATATCAATAATAAACATATATGTTATATTAAAACGTTTGTGCTAATAAAATTATCCTACGTACAATTTTGAGCAGAGAGAAAAGGTTCAGCAAGTTGTACAGTCGTATATAATAAATTGCAACAAGTATCTCCTACGTAAAAAAAGTGAAATTTATTTTTGCTCCTTTATTAACTAACTTCAATCTATGTTAATATATTATAAAAAACATAATTTGTTTTTATAAAAACGGAAAATTATTGTTTTTGAAAATATAACTGATTTTAATCTCTTTTTGGTATATAATATTATGATTATTAATTAATTATATTATATAAGTTTAAATATTAGTAGAGTCATTCATCCATATATTTGACATATTTCGAGTAACTTCATTTAAATACGAGAATAATTAACGATAAACGTTTAACATGTTATTAATGGGTATGATTATTAAATATGTAGGTGCCAAATGTTGTGGAATGATTTTTGTTTTTAATTTTTTTTTATCGTTATTTGTTATCGTGTATTTGCCATACGTCTTATATCGAATATTTGTCAGTTAAGTACCATGTTATTAACCATGTCTCCATATATTAGTATATTACGCAGAAGAAAATGATGCTAGTCGCGAGTGGGTACACTAAATTTGAAAGTAAGAATAATATTTATCATTGTTACTTTCGAATAACTTTTTTTAGCGAAGGTGTTTATTTGCAAAAAAAAAAAAAAAAATAATAAACTCTAGTATAAATTAAAGTTGGATGAAAAAATAATACCTACATGAATATCTATCGTCGTTACTCGTTAAACGTATTTGGACTGTTACAGGTAAAGTAGGGAGCTTTATATTTTTGAGAAAATATTTCACGTAACATCTGTACCTACCGATATAATAGTAGTAGTGGCCATATATAGGTAACCGCCTACCTGACATATTATAATATAAATGACATTTGATTACACACATAGTGAAAAATTAATAACATCATTGGCACTACATGTTTTTATGGATTTAACTCGTGAAGGAAAAATCAAAGAGCGTGACATATAGAAGGACGAAATGACGATAATATGTCAAATATAAGTATGTTCAAATTATATAGTTCCTATTTATATTGCATTAATATATTATATAAAAAATAACTGTCGACTCTGTGTTGTAGTTTTTGTTGGTTAAGTGTTCATAATATTATATTATATTTCTATATACTTTAGAACAAATTAGTGATAACTGATAACTATTTTTAGGTTTGCCTTTAATTATGTGTTTTTATTTTTGTCAGTTACTCATTACTTTAAAAGATTACGAAAATATTTTTACAGTTGAAGTTTATTTTTTACGCTGGTGCTGTTCATTTGAATGGATATAATTTATATTTTGAATATTTAAAATGCTAAATAATTAATAATAATAGAAGAAAACACCATAATGAACCACTGCTGTCTTCGACATAACAATATTTCCCGTAGGTATGTCAATTTAGAATTATAAATGGGTCGTCTCAAGTTATATGATAATAATATTATAATAAGATTCCAGTATTTAAATTATACGATAAAATAATTCAAACTCTGTAGGAATGGATAGAAAATATTCGATTTAAAATGTTTTTTTTTCTTGTGGAATGTTAAAATGATAAGTGTCAATATACATGAGTAGATTAAAACGTTCAAATTATTACACAAAAACAAAAAAACATTATGCACAGGTACACCCCGTTAAGCAATCGTGGAACGCCGAGTGTGGAGTGATGTAACAACCGTTTGTACTTAGGTATCAACGTCATTTTTTTTTTTTTTCATTAAATTAAACGCAGTTTAAGTATATATACGTTATACGTAAATATATAATATGCACTATATTCGGATAAATAGATACTTGCTATACAAGCGTAGAATGTTGGTATAGTTTTTACGCCTATAGATAGACCTACGCGAGATACGGCTTGCATTATAATTTATAGATCGTTTTACACAATTGCGATTAAAAAGCGTAATAGCCGCGGATTAAGAAACGTACACAACGCGTCGGTCACAAGAGATTTAAATGTATTTCTCAACGACGCATTTCACTGATATAATGCGCACTATCAGTGGGCATAGTAACTCAAAAATTGTCGATTTTGTGTCGAAAATGAATTTTTACTGTAAAAATGACGTTAGTTTACTTAAACGTTTCGATAAAATTAAATAAGCGCTATATAGATATATTATACTCTAGTATAGAAATAACGGAAAAATATAGAATCGATCTGTGTGGCGGTTATTTATAAGTTATTACACTAAATGTACGAATATATGATGCACCATGCACCCAAAGATCGCTTGTATTTTTGTTAAATTACAAAATTATAGTGTATAATCCTTATATCAATTTAATTATTTTTGCCTATTTAATGTGCACGGAATCACCATGCTATGGAGCATGAAATCAGGTTTATTAAAATTTAATAAATATTGATACCTATAACAAGGAAAATATTTTAAATACTACCATACTGTCTGATATAAAATTCATAATAACAAATATTTTATATACATCTTTCACTTTTATATAATGAAATTAGAATGAATTTCAATGTGAATGAACAATAGGAAAATATGTGATGGGTGTAATATTTTGTTTTGAATGAGAAAAAAAGGAAAATCGTTTATAATTCATTATAAACTGATTTCAGCCAATCTGAATACAAAACTATATGTAAGCTATTGAAAAAATAATTGATCTTATTCTGATGAAAAAAATATGATTTTAAAACTTTTTTAAAATGTGAAAACAAAAATATCAAATCAAAAATAACACACCTGTATTTAAATATCTGATACAAAATAAGTTAATAAAAAATAAATTTTAATATTTTTCTACTAGTTAACTGTAATGTTGTCAATGTAGATTTTTTAAAATTATATATTTTTATTATTATTTAGATAAAAGTTTTCGACGGGTAGATCATTAAAATAATTTATATATTCAACTAAACTATGTAAGTAAATGTATATTTTTATATTATTATTTACGTAAGTATTTAATATTGTTTAATTTTCAATTAACAATATTATGAATGATATTTGTCATTTACAATTATTTATGAGTTGAAGTAACCACACTTCCAATTTCATTTCAAAGGAACATACAACTACATATTTCTACTAAACACTATCAATAGGTGTAGATACCAATATTTCGAATGTTACATAAGATACCTTTTGATTTATGCATATTTTGACATTCTAAACGTTTAAAAATTCAATTTACTAAGAACTTAAGTTTTTGAGTTATTACACGGATGTGCCCAAACGTATTCCGCACGTGCATTGAGTGCATAGTATATATAGACCTCCCGCGTATCGAAATAATAATATATTGTGTTTGGTATTTTATAATTTATTTTCTTATCGATATTTCCAAACGGAACAGTCGCGGCCTGCTTGGCATTCGACGACCATGTCGGCCTGGGTATATCCCAACGGTCTATGCCTAATCGGATTTTCAGCAATTATTGCATCTCACGGCGGTCCAGGGCTGTGTTACGACCGGGTTTTCCCGACGGGTGACCGCCGAGTAGGTCATCGACTCAATGCCACGCGCGCGCGCGCTACGACACCGAAGAGCTAGATGGCAATGATGCAACCCGTTCTCGGTATATTTTATAACATTATTATATTATGGTGTACCTAGGTATTACAATCATTTATACTGGGAATATCCGCGAGCGTGATGTCCTAAATACATTTTAAAGGATTTTTTTTTCCACTCAACGATGATCGATTAACAGCACAATCAATCATATTATATTATAATGTATCGCATCACCTCAAATTGATAATATTTAAGTATTTATTAAATATATATATATTTATTTACAGAGAGAGGGGTTTTTTTTTTTTTATTATTACAAAACGGGGAATACAAGTGATTTTTAAATAATGTCAGGTTCGTGGTAACATTTTGCCTGGTATAATATATTATTTTACTTTACTTACAGCGGCTAAGAAATTAACTGATTCCGTGTATTTTTTTTTAGAATTCCAATCACTCAAAGAACTGAATACATTATGTAACAAATTCGAATCAATTAAAACTCAATAAACTACGGAATCTAAATAGTAATTCATTGTAAATTAAAAAACATTTCATACGTAATACACAAAATGTAATATTATCGATGTTATTATAATGGTTAATGATTGTATTTATTAATTGATTATTGAGAACTATGTCATATTTACTATTGGCTATTAATAATTAATGATCATGTAGTATCACATATACATAATTAGTAGAATTAATTGAAACAATTTTTGGTATAAGTAGATCCGTTCTTCATTATAGCACAACATTTAGTGTTTCCCGCGGCCCCATGACCTCGAGGCACAAAAACTGTGTCTACTATGTTATATCATAATCGACTATAACTGTCAAATATATGTCTGCACCGTATAAATTAACTTTTGAGTCATCATTTCATGGTATTGTAGATTTTGTTTATTTTTTTGATTTAGAATATGAATATTTATCATACGTGTAGATAGTAATTAAAAAATATATACTTAGACTGATTTTAAGTTATTTATAGATATTTAAAATTTTCATTTTTTTTTTTATTATTTTTATTTATAAATGTTAATAAAAATCTCCAAAATCGATCAAAAAGTTTGAAAACGTATGATTATTTGTATGTTTTACTCATAAGTTATAAAGATTAATAACATTAAAAATATAAAAAATGTAAAATACATTTAAGAGCGTCTAAATATTGACGTAAATCATTATTTGAAGTACTTCATCAAGGTTTTGTTATATATACATATTATACATAAAAATTCAAAATATTGTAAAACTCAAAACAAAATGTTTATATTTATTTTTCACGAACAAGCTGTTTAAACTTAAATTTTAGTTATCAGAAGAAAATTAGTATTTACAATTTATTTTTTTGTAAATCAATATTTAGTAAATATAAGAATCAAATTTAAAATGATTTATGAATTCATGATATTTAAAAATATTAATAATTCATTGGTTTATTATGGTATATATATTATATTTTTCCCAGTTTAAAATTAAGCTTATATATAAAATGTGTATCTCACGTACCAATTTATAAGAAAATAAATTACAAAATCAAATATGAAATGATTAGGAAATAGTCTAAGCAAAATAAGAATGAAAATGACCGCTAATAATGGATAATACCACGAAAATATTGTATTAAGAGGATGTCAGTATAGTTACTAGGTACTATATTTTATTTTTTCTCTACGATCCACACGCAATATAAAAAATGTTTTTTTTAGCTAAATTAATCTTGTGATGTTGGTGCTTTAATATGAAAATTAATTGACCTATCAACCTAAAAGCTTGGATAAAAATCTCATTTTTCAGTTCGATATTAGGTCAATTTACTCGAGTATCAAAACTAACAATGAAATATTAGTACTTCTGAATGCAATCGTGGCACGTGCTATTTTGCGCATGGTTAAAAGAAAGAAAACAAATGTTACACTGACATTCTCTCAATCAATATTACCTATCTATTTTTAATAACAAAATACATATATTATATAAGCTCCTAACAAACATGTTTTGTTTACAGAAATTGCGGTTGCAGTTGATAAGATTTAAATGATGTTGAAAAAAAAAACTAAACAATTTTAAAAAATGCGTGAAATAATATTTATATCTTAAAAATGATTAGGTGATAATATAAATTATTTTATTTGCTATAAATATCCTTTTTTTGGGGGGGGGGGGGGGGGGGAATAAATTGGGGTTTTAGAAAGGGGGAATATACTCAATGCATAATATTTTCAAATTATGCTTATGGAAATTTAGTACTTCTCTACTTAAATATTGAACAAACCTCTCGGTTTCCTTCAATGTATTAATACGGTATTAAAAACAAACAAGACCGTACTAATATAGTACAATTGTAAATTTACAATAGGTGTATTTATAATATGTACATGCATATTTTACTTTATTTATTTATCTTTTTTATAAATCGTTTTTAACATCGATGACAATAATGGCTATTAGTTATAATACTATACCACATTATTTTTATTATATTGAATTAAACAATTTGGATTTTCTAAGAATTTCAAATTTCGATTGATGGTGTCTGCGTTAGTCTGATTCCCGTGTTTAAGATGTTAGGGATGTTGAGGTTGTTGAGTTCATCTATGTACAAGAGGCATTCTGGCGTTTAATGTTTTATTATTATCACGATGCCTTGGCAGCTGAACTATTGGTTTGCGATTTTCATTTAGCTTATTTTACAACATTTTTTTATGCAATAGGATATCTACAGTCGTGGTATTTAATATTAAAGTATTGAGTATAAATAGTAAAATTAGTAAACACAGTATATACCTACTATGTATATTTAATGGCTGGTACTATGTATACAAAAATTGTATTCATTAAGTTCAAAACTAGCTGCTGTTTTACAATCTACTAAAATTGTACCTAATGAATGAATTCCATTCAACACGAAGTAACAATAGAACAGAAATATGTACATAAAAATAATTTGTACCTACTGAATTTCATACTAATAACTTCTGTTTGTGTTCTTACTAGGTATTCAGGTATTCATAAGTAGCTTATAACATAGAATAAGTAATAAAAAATAAAATAATATAATGTAATGATTAATATTATGTTTATAGGTTGGTATGTTAAAATATCAATTATTATTAACGACAGTGGTTACCTAATTTTGTACGCTACTTAAGTTCAACAACAAAGAAATTATTGAGCGTTGTATAACTTGAAAGTGTTGTATAAATATATAAATATATGTGTATACTATATATACTCTATATTTGATTATAAGATATGTTGCAACATAAAAAGGAGAATTTACTATATATTAATACCTAACTATATAGGTAGGTACTCTATTATTGCGGTAAATTTTCAATTATTATGAATATTTACATAATTGTTTTTTTTTTTATCTTTCATCATATTACAGATAAAAATATAATATTATAACATCATGTGAAACCACTAATAACGTATTGTAGGTAATTTATTAGTAATTATTTTCATTATTATCAATAATCGATAGAAGTATGAAATATAAATTATTATAACTAGTTTGTGTCTTTATTATAAAGACTAATACAATATTGATTTATTTTAGGTGCATAATACGGTTAAAAGACGATAGTAAAATCTTGTCAATATGTTATTCGAATTATTTGAACATTGAAATTTAAAAAGTGTACAGTATCATTTAGGTATGTAAAATGTTACGAATTATTTAACTACTCATGAAGGATTAAACAAATGTTAAGAATTTATTTTTTATCGATGATCTGGTATCATAATATGTCCAAGTCACCATTATTAAACTGTTTTTATTTGTGATTTTAATATTTTATTTTATTAAATAAATAGTTTTGTAAACAAAAAATTAATTCTAAACGCTTTTATTTGATTATATTGCAATATTATATTATATTATTGTAAAAATTTTTAATGAAGTATTTAAATAGGTACCTCCTATTTTGTAGTTATTTACAATATTTTTTAATTCATTTTATTTAAATACTGTATAAACATTTAGCGTTTTAATATATTAGATCCTTTTATTTAAGCTATAATAAAACAAACGTGCAAGTAAATAATACAAATAGAAAACAAATGATGCGTAGAGAGTACTTATGATCAAATCATGTTCGCTTTACGGAAATGTCGTAAAACGTGGGCACGTATGACTGTAAAATATGTGTTCTCTAATTTTTAACAATTACTTAATTTCTTATTTCCGTACACCATTAAATAACACAACATACGTAAAATTGTACTGCGCGTGCTTACAATATTATAATAAATATTGCAATACATTTTAACACATAATTACATAAATACCATGAAACGATGAGGGTGAAAACAAAACCTACACTAAGATTGCAGTCTTCAGATTGTAGAATGTAATATATATATATATATATATATATATCGTTTATATGTCAACGCACTGCTGAAAATTAACGTCAAACGCCTTCATCATTGACAATTGTATTTCAGGTATCATTAAATAAATTAGATGTTAACAACTTAACTGTACCACTTCAGGAAGTACGTATATAAGTGTGTTGATATTATATTTTTTGTAGAAAACATTTCATTCAAACGTTTAAAAATCTTCTCGGTAGTTTGATGGCAATCGTGATATTTTATGATAATATAATATTTAGAATAGGTAATATTACGCAAATTAAACCACATATTTTTCCATCGAATATTTCATAAATGCGTTTATTTTAGTTTATTTTATAATAATGAACAATAATCAATCGCAATCATTTTAAGAGCGTAGAACGTTGTCTCGGTAGGTATATTGCATAAACAACAATTAGCTCCTGCTGATAAAAAATACTTTTATTGCTTTTAACAATTAATACACAATTGGAATACTTAGATGTTTTGTGTTTAACAATTCAATATACAAATATTGTTGTATAATAAATATGTACTATTTGAACTTATTTTTTAATATGTACTATTTTAAGGATTTAATTGTAAAAGAATTACTGTAATTATAATTAAAATTATTTATTTTTTTAATCAACAAAATTTTAAATAATGATCGCTTATTGACCATTAGGAAACTATGCTAAATAAAATAACTCAAACAGAATTTTTAAGCCTACCAGTTTATGATATCAGAATATGATTACACAGTAAGTCTTAAGCTTTATAAAGAGTGAAGGAAAATGTTGTAAAGTATAATAATTTTCCACCATCAATAATGACTAGTGCCGTGAATTTAATGTATTTTTTGCATGTTTTTTTTTTATTTTTTAGTTTTTATTTTGCCTGTTCTTAGTGCAAAAATACATGCATACATTTAACACTTTTTAGTGCATTAAATGCACAGCCCTGCTAATGACCAATTCGAAAATTTTGGATGTGCGTACGCAGATTATGTACACCCTATACATGAGTAAATTTTTTTGAAAAAAGGTTTTTATTGTTCACAAATTGTGCGCAAATGAGTTGTAGCCATTTATATACGAGTTATTCGTACATAATGATACATTAATTGAATTTCGATGACAATATTGCAATGGGCAAATATCTTTATTTCAAAAAATTATTGTATATTACGTTTGGTGCCTAATAGATTATAATGTTGATAGTTAATATTTAATTAAACTTTTGAAAAAAAACTTTTATAGTTTCACCTTTTTAGGAAAAACATAAAATCAGCAATATTTTTCACAGTAGTTCAAAATTACTTTTTCTGAAAATCTATTAAATTTGATGAAAACAATACTACATCTTTTAATAGAAAAAAATCAAAAACCTTTAATATTATGCGTCGTTTACTTACAGTAATATCTATTTAATTTAATGATACCGTATAATCGCATGTATAAAAAAATAGTAGGTGTAGAAAAAAATATTTAGTTATTATTTAAAAAATTTAAAGTTAAATTATCACTACGAGTGATTGAGAACCTAGAAGTATTTAAAAACTAAATTAATTTATGTTATGAGAGTTAAGTGTATTTTATAGACAGATAATAGCTTTGATTTCGTTCTCTAATTAGTTGGTTTCAATTTATTTTAATGTAATAATATTATGCATCAGATCTTTATTTTTTTGAATTGAATATAATTTCAACAATTTTATGAATATATTTATAAATTAAATTAGGTACTAAAAATATATATAAATAATTCCAAAATGAAATAAAAATAATTCAAGTTCTAGGTATTCATTTCGTATTATTGTGTGATATGTGTATGTATGCACTAACTACAAAACATTTTATTATTTATAAACATGGTTACTGTGGTGCTGTTAGAGAACTGCTTCCTTTACAAGCCATTCATGCGAACTTTTCTTTTTCTACTATGTAAAAATTTACTTATTTTAAAATAAATATGGAAAATAATAAAAAATAAAAATACATTTTCCTAAAATATACTTATTTTTATACACAGATTTACTTAATTACATAATAATTTTATTTTTTCTGTTTATATTTAATACCGGTTATTATCGTATTCTTTTTTATAATAGTACTTTGTTGTTATTAATAATACTTCTGTGTTCGCATAACATTTATGTAACTATAATTGCCCATATATTACGCCGTTTTATTTACTGATCTTAAGCTCGAGTAGACAATTTTATTTGCGTCTTACGAGTGACTTAAAACCACGTACACTGATTTTTTTTTTTTTAAATAAAAAACTTAAATTAATGTTAAATAAATAGTGTTAACATTTTCTAATGTTGTAAAATTAATTTACTTTATTCAATTTGAATAATATATAATATTAAAAATTAATCATGATTTTTATTCATGAACTATTATGTGTATAACAGAGTATATTACATTAAATCTACAACTTACAATATATTAAAAATAAATATTTTAATAAGTACAATAAAAAATTAATAAATTATAAACGTATAAAAGCTATCAGTATTAAGTAGTATTTAAAAACATATTCTTATTATATACGAGTATATTGACACGTTATTGCTATACAATTAAAACAAAATCTTTAGAATATTAATTCTTGTTGATAATACCTATTTGTATATTAAAATAAAACATTTTTTTTTTTTTTTATTTAATCTTTTAGAGGTATCTTTTTATAGTAAATAAATTACTAAAGCATAAACAGTGAGCATTGGTAGATATTTAAAGTAAGCCATAAAATCTTTGTTATGATTTCGAGTTTTTTATTTCCTTCATAATATTATTTGGAAATATACTTCACACTTAGTTTAATATTACTTATATATATATATATATATATTTAATTAAGTAGTTATTTAAATGATATTAAACTATTGCATATATAATGCTCATTATGTATACTTTAATTTTAACGTATCAATATGAATACTTGTAACCGTGTTTTTCGACAGGTTCGTAAGAGTGCAATACATCATAACCTGTCAAATATCGCGTAGTTGGTGGAATCACTATTTCAGCTGAAACGGGCGCCTTATAATATTGATAAGCATACGGATATGGCTTGATTGGAACTTGCACTTGTGGATTTATGTAATATTGACCAGAAACGACCAATACCGCAGTAGTCAACCACAAACATAGCTAAAATACATAGAAATGTATTAAAATATTCATGAACGTGAATAATAATAATATATTATTATTATTTTAAGTTATAAATTAACAGAGATTGTAGACCTATGAGAATTTTACATATTGTATTGTTTATAATATAGCGCCAAGCGATAGAAAAATGTGTTTCATAGTATATCTACAAAAGTTAGAACAATATTATTTATCATTTTTTTTTTCTTTTTTAGGTTTTGAATGAAATTATTTATGTAAATATTGATTTTATAGTAATCATTATTTTTATTTTTTTTTTTGCTTCGATCGTTATTAGTTTATCACTTTTTGGAGCAGAATAATTTGAAATATTTACGAAATATCAATTTCAGACAACATAGATTTCGTTTTTTTTTTTTTTTTATATAGATATTAAGATATTTGATATATTTACCAAATATTCATTTTTATAAGCGTTTGAAATTAACATTTTTATTAATTTCGTCAAAATTATAAAAATGTGATAGTTATCAAAATTTAAAATAAAAACTCACTTTTGGATAATTTAAAATAATATATAGATAATTACCGTTCATAACATTTTATTGCAATCTACAAATTTTTAAGTTGAAAATGTTATTAAAAAAATTATTTTTAAATCTGCTCCTTTTTGAAAATACTCAACTAGCTGTCTAATTACGTTTCATGCGTATTTAATTGGTATGACTATTTATGTTAACTGTTTATCCATTTATTATAAAGCACGTGGTGAAACATGCCACAAGTCACGTTATTGGGTACTCAGTTAAACATGACTAAAGCAATATTATAAAATAATGCAGCTTATTGAAAATGTGACCATACAAACGTGAACTGTAATAACTTGGAGAATTTCTTAGAAAACTTAACTATAAAATATACACAAATAACTTTATATATCTTGTAGGTAGTCGGTTATCGCAGTTGGACTTTTGATCAATTAAATAATAAAACTAGTTGAGAAAATAGAATTAATTATTTACTTAGAAATATTATTTTATTTTATTTTTATACTTTAAAAATAAAATAATAAAAAGTAAAAAATATTAAAATGTAGATTTTTTTTAAAATTAATCATCGTTATATTTTTGAAAATATAAAGTTTTGTATTTTAAAATGTAATTTTTAATCATTGGCCATGTAAATATTTAATTATTAATTACGTTCACATATAATTGCTGATATTATTATGATAAATTTATTTGTTATTCGAAATTAAACAATATATTGTTGTATTATTAATATTATGAAACTGGATATGACAAAATTGAAACAAAATAAATATTTCTCCTATATTAGTATTTACAATTACATGTTAATTGTTATTTTTTTCTTAACTTCTAAATATTTTACAAATAGTTTTTAACTACTTTAACTAAACTATTATTTTTAGTAGTAGCAGTAATTATTATCTTACATTTTGTCAAAATTATATTATTACAACTATATTTAGAGCCGTAGCGAAGTCTATCAGTGCTCATGACCATTATTTAACATATTGTCATTCTTATGAATGTTTAATCTCGCTCTCCCACAAATACACACAACTTTTTATTTGGTTATAAAAAAGATAAAAATAATTGAATTTTAATTCTATTTTTTTTTTAAATTATTTCTTTTTAAATGTGTCTGCAAACTAATTTTTTTACCTTTTTTGAATTCAAATTTAATCAATAAAAAATAAAACCAACAAATAGTTATAACAATTTCTCAAATAGTTACTAGACGTTTCTATTATTATGTATATCATTATTTTATTGAAACATATATTACATCTTATATTAAAAAAAGTAAATTTATTAAATTTTGCTTAGTGCAACAATAAATAATTCACTGTAGAGTTTTTCTAGAACTTCCTTTTATGAATTTATAAAATATAAATTATTAAATATTGAAGTATGAATATGTTGAGAATAGTTGAATTTTAAATCTTATTTTAATTTTAACATTTTAACATATTTCCTGTATTTAATAAATAATACAGATCAATATTCAACTCTATTACTATCACTCGGAATATAATATAATAACGTTATCATTTAATCGTAAAAATTTTGTAATATTTGTATATTGAATACTTATATATATATATATATATATATATACTTATATATTTAAATTGTGTATTATTTAATGGTAATTTATCATGAATAGCTTAAAATGTTCCTATATTTATGATTTATATTCTTATATAATTTAACTACTTTGCGCATAATTTAAATAAAATGTACATGATTAATATTAATAATAACATAGCCATATTTTATTTTGATTTTAGCGTCCCTATTTTTACTGCGCCCTTGGCCTGGGCCAATATTGCTAAGTCCTAGTTACGGCTCTGATTATAATATCATTATGTATCAAATTCGGTCATGGTTGTCGTAAAAATAATGTATTTATTAGCTATTATTTTTTTTTCGATGTGCATCATCATTATTGGATGATGTTTTTTTGTGCGTTGGAAACAATTTGTTATAACAATTTATTATAATGCTTGATATAATTTTCTAGTTCTGTATACTGTGGTATTATTATCATTGAATTGTATTAAATTGTGTATATGTGCTGTGTTAAGTAAAATATATAACAATATAATAGTCAATATATAATTTTTTATAAATAGGTAATTTTATATATCAGAATGTTCAAAATTGTTATTTCCTAGTATTCACGTAGATTTAGAAAATAGGTTGTAAAAATTAAATTGAACTGATTGACCAAAAAAAAAAAAAATGTCATATTATGATGGACGATGATAAATTATCATTTAATTATAAATAACAAGTTAAAACTACTAAAACTAATTATTTAATTTTAAGTTCTTAAATAAACTATTTGCAAAATATTTTATAAATTGTTTGGCTATTAAAATAAATAGAAAATACTTAGATGTATTGATTTTCAGAATTGTGTGCCGAAAACTATGTCTTTTAAGAATGTTTTGATGCAAAGTGTTGAAGTATCTAAGTATTGATGCTATTTATTTTATCGTTTTCACGACGGGAAAAATTGTTTATATGAGAACGGTTAGACTACGAGAGAGAATAATAATTTACTGTTTATTGTTTTATTTTATTTTATTTATTTATTTATTTTTTTTGTTTACTATCAGATAATTATCAAATTTGTATTAATTGGCATTGCTACGCGATTTGTTATATTATTATACTCTACGCGCGATGAACTATAGTCATTACTTATTGTCAATATTACTATCACACATTCACACAGACCGATAGTTAATCAATTGTACTGATTGTAGAGACAATAATATATATATATATTATAATATGAATGAATAATAAAATAAAAGTAATAATATGTATATGTATAATAACGATTCTTACCGATTTTAAATTAATCATATTTAAAAGATCGATTTTCTCTCGGCGGCTTGTCACGCGTGTTTTTATTTTTGAAGACTGCTACAGCAGCACTTGATGAACAAAATCGTTGAGATGATGCGACGGCTCATTTATATAATAACCACAGACCTACACCATATATACAATACATTGCTATATAATACAGGGTAATTATTATAATAATAAGGATAATAAAATCATCTCCCGCTCTAACTGTAAATACCGTCAACGCATCGTATCGTATTATTCGAGCCCATCGCCGTAATACTACAATAAAGTGTTATAGACATCGTATTATACGATTTTGCATTACAATACACCGCAGATTTGTATTGTCGCTTAACTCCCAAAAACACAATAGGTATATATACCTATAATATACATAAATCTATCTTGAGTTATCTAATATTATTGTAGCACAACTAGGCTGCACGGTGTGTATCGAATCGACAGTATTCTGTATGGTATGTATACCGCCGCGATAACAGCGGTTGTAAATATTGCGCACGTGTATGATTATATTGGACGGGAATATTTTCATCTTGAAATCAGATTCTGTTTTTTTCTACTGTACATTTTTCTCCAAAAAAAAATTTTAAAAATAGGTACTTTCTATTTTTCTCCATACATTTTTTTGAACTAGGATCGTGTTTATTTTCATCCGAATACTATAAGATACTATATCATATTAGTTTTTAAATGATACTAAAATAATTTATTTTATTTGTTTTTTAGATGAAATTATGATGCTAATCAGTAAGTTTTTATTCATATACGTTATAAGAGTTTATAAAACTCCTAATATTAATGATATTCAAGTAAATAAAATTTTTTTCGATAATTCGTATACTTAAATTTAATTTATGTTATTATAACTTAAAATTATTATAAAAAAATTATATTTTACTATATTTTATCATATGATTTTTAATTTTAATTTATTTCATATTTGATATTTTTCTATGTGTGGCAATAATAACATCGAAAAATGTTGTTGGCCACAAAATTATAGGTACCTATTTAAATTTTAGATTAATAAGAATATGAACATTTTTGATTTTGATAATTGAGGAAAATGAACAATGGATGAATTTAGAATCCATAACATTTTTTGAGAAAAATGGGTATGGCTATTTTATTAAATAATTCAGATTTATACATAAAAATAATTTAAAAATCCGAATAGTTTAACTTGTAAATTATGATATTTTAGACCTGCAGCTGTTCTCAAATAACAAAAGATCAAACATTTTTCTAAGTATTTTTTTAAAAATAACTAATTATAAAAAAAATATTCGATATAAATATGTAATTAATAACTGGAATATTTGAAATAAAAATTGTAACTTTTAGTAAACAATTGCTATTAAAAATTCTTAAGTCACAAAATTAATTTTCAAAACGTTAATATAATATAGGTACCTATTATACAAGTTTAATAAACATAGGTTTTATCGATAATACATTCCACGGAACTATTAAAAATGTCATTGGAATAATAAAATTATTAGTATAGTATATATCAATAAAAATAAGGATCGTTTTCGAATTATTACATTTTTTTCAAATGTTGCTCATCAATTTGTAAAGCTCTGCAAATGATAGTTTGAGAATCACTGATTTAGACATAATAATTTTATATAATTTTATGCCATCGTCGTTAACTCCGGGTGCGCACGAAGCGAAGATTACCATAATTAATAATTAGCACTCGAGATGATACGGTTTATCGTCCGCCTTTGTACTATGACGACCCGTCTCTTATTTATTGTTGTTAATACGCCCTTGAATTAAATATAACATGTGAACGAATCAGTAAAGAATAATGGCGTTGTTTTTGTATCATATAAATAATTTATATTGAAGGTACGATAATGACGATAATATAATACAATGTTAACTAGGGAAAAAATGAAGTTATTGAACTTAACGCCTGTAGCGACGAGCGATGATCGAATGCGGCACGTGGGTTATTTACCTTTTACCCGCAAAACCATTGACTTTCAAAGAATATCATACATACATAAACCCTGTGATGTACATGCTTTTGAACTCAAATTTGCGAGTAAAAAATAATAATAATTAAAATAGACATGATAATATGGACAATTGGTTTTTATATTTTGTTTTTAGAAAATATTACACTTTTAATTTTTGTGGAAGTTTGGGAACAGTTTGAAGTTATCCTTATTATTCTTTAGCTCTTCACGAATCATTATGACTACAGACCCGAGCAGTTTAAGTATAATATTACCGTCACTAAGGTAGTCAGATGGCGTCCAATTTCGTATTTACTGAATACTGATTATAGATTATAATATAGTGATTTAAATAACTATGTACTGGATACTGTAATGTAATATAATATCTACGAGCCTATAATATTATGATCCATACATATTACACAAAATTCAAAGTGTCACGTCTCTTCTCCTATTGCCGCTGGAAAAACATAAATTATAGCTTTAAGGCTAATGATCGGCTATCATTTTATATCGCTTTTATTCTACGATTTTTTTTTCTTTTTTTGTATCTATGAGCCTCAAATAATTATTATTAAAATCTTCAATGCTCAGAGTACCACGCGATACCAGTGGTGATCATGATACGATAAAAAAAAAAAAAAAAAAAAAAACATTGGTTTATCATCACAATAATACTAATATATTTAACTAATTAATTTATATTATTGTCCTCGATTCTAATAGAATTTTGAAATAATAAGAATATAATAATAATCTCATCAAGTTTATGTCCTTTATGAACGCAATTTATTTATTATTATAATATCTACTGCATGCAATTAATATTGTTATGTCGAGGTTTTATGCATAATAATTGACTTAATATTGAAAACGTGAACCATTGTGTACTGAATCATCCAATCGATGCGAGCTTATAAAACTTCTGAAATTTTCGCCAACAATACGTCTGCTGCGGGGCATTAGAGGACGAAGCATCTACTTTTGTTACAACGAGTGCATATAACAGTAAACATGATACAAATATACAATAATGAAATAAGTGATAATTATTTTACTTCACCAATTGTATAAATAACAAGTATGATAATATGAATTTCAAAATTGTACAACCATCGACGTGCATAAAAATTAGGTAAAAGTAAGGCACAAATTTTTCTTATTGGTACTCATCAGTTTAGATAATGGTTATTTTGTTACTACAGTCACAGTAAAATATTTTACATTTTATTAAAAATTTTAAATCCTATAACAATATTGAGTTCAAACTACTTTAACATAGATACTATGGAAATAATCAATGAAAATATAATTTTTTAGAGAAAGTAAGGAAACCAAAATTCAAGGAATTAAATATTATTACAGATTACAGGTACGTTACAGGCTGTTAATGTGTACAACCTAATGTAATAAAATTGTACTAGATACTTGAAGTCTTATACTATTTTTTCTATCCCTTTTCCTTTTTTTAATTTTGTTCATAATGTAAAACATAATATTTTAAACATATCCCATGTATTTAATTTGTAACTTCCATAAGTCAATAATAATTGTTTTCGTGACTTTAATTTAAATAAAAATAATAATAATTTAAATTAATAATGCATTTTTATTAAATAATATATTGTTTATAATGTTTAATACAATTATATATTGTGTAATAAAAAAATGTGATAAAGAACTCCTAAAGTATATAATCGGAGTGGGGGAAAGGGTTTGGTTCTCCGACATTAAAATCAAGTTATACCTACAACATTTATTTTACAATGTTAAAGAAGCATTGATCATATGAGACATATTATAATATTATTATTAATTCAATTATTATTTATTACATTATATTATATATAAATTATGTGATTCAATATTTCTTGATTTTATGTTTCAATTGATTATGAAAATTTTAAGCATAAACATTATAATTTCTTAAAATTATATAATAAAGTATTATATACTCGATATTTATTACCAAATGTATAAATTATATACTTAGTATACTTAAATATAGACGGTGATAGGTGCTAGACAGTTATTAGTACATTATTGTGTAATAATTATTACTTTAAAATATTACGCAATAGTACATATTGGGTACTTTATTTTGACAATTGGATCAACACTAAATTTTTTAAAACTATTCGCAATAATTAAAACGAGGAACGAAAATGATAATGTACCTACGTTTAATTAACAGCAGCGATCAACGTGTTTATTAGAATGTAATTGTTTTCCATTGAAAGTTTAAATTAATAATGTATTGGGTATAGTTGATCATTTTTATTTATATAATATTCTTGTAAATGGAATAACAATTATGAAATCTAACAGTTTTGTGAGATATACTCTCTAAATTGTTTACTTCTAAGGTATTTACAATTTACAGTGTTCAAACCAGAGAAACTGCAAGAAGATCATTGGATGCTCAATATAATAAATGTATACATGTATGTCGATGTTTTTCCACTACCCCACTCTTTATAGATATTTTCAGTATAAATTGGGCATTGTGAAAATCGGCCACAACACTACACGCAGAGTTCTTTCTGTAAGCACGCCTATAGCTGTATTGTAATTCGTATAAGCAACTATGAATTCGTCATTGCATCCAAACGTAAGTCTAACAGATTTAAATAATTAACATAATAATATTCGTTTATTATATCTTTGTACTTAAATTGCTTATGTAAAGGAAAATCAAAATTATTCGTATGTTTATTAAAGTGGCCCATATTATTGTACTTTTATCAAGTATGATTTTTAAATAGGTACTCGGGAATTGTTTGTACCGTGGGGGCTAATAATAATTATTTATTATTGTTTGATTTTTTAGTGATATTATCAAAAAATTAGAAATAACCGGTGTTTAAAAACAAACTCATTGGATAAGCATTGAAGTAAAACCGGTTACCGGTTGTCCTTATTATTATATATTTAATAAATTAATATACACCTTCGCAAAACAACACCCACGAATGGAGAAATCATTTTAGATGAATCTACATTTCTCTTGTAATCGCATATTGATAAAATATTTAAATCCTTGGAATATAGGTACTCGTTTTTGTAATGCGACATAATATTTGAATTAAAAATCTACTACATAACTTCCGTGGCCGTATTTAAATGTAATCTAAATTAAGATTAATATTATTGAATCAAATACCCGCTTTATGAAATTTGTTTTTAAGTCTTATTTGAAAATGTATCGCTTAAATTCGTATTTAACTTGTTTACACCAATACGCGCATCTTAAGAGCAATACATTATTTCACATACAATCGATTTATTTTTTATAAAACTATACCGAATACAATATCAATAATTATATTTCGATATGATTCAGTCAGCATTTTTCTGTAATCAAAATTTAGATAACATTTACAATTTATTTTATACATTTAAATTCCCTTGATTAGATTTAAACACTTTAACAATAACAGAAAAAATAATAAAATGATAAATTTTGAATTTATTATTTATTATTTCATAATGTACCTTTATTACATTTATTTGTCGTCATGTCATATCTAGTAGTACCTTAAGATAATTGTATACATTGAGTACATTTACGCAGACTTGAATAAATATCGTTGGCATGTTTATTTGTTTAATGCTGAAAAATTTAATTTAAAAGTATTATGTAATTCGAAATTGTTGAATATCCCTGAACAAATCTATCATAAGATAGATTTTTATTTTAGCTTTCATATTTTTTTTTTTATTTGAACGACAACACACTATATATCTATTATTGAATTTCAATTATGTTTTGTTTATTTGAATGTAATTAATGTTTAAAATCTTCAAAAGTATTGTTTTTATTGGTACACTGAATACGTAATAATTTTAACGACTTAAAGGAGATTTTAAACGTTCACAGTTAAGGTTTATTAACCTACTTAAAATGTGTATTTCGTTCATTAATTTTATGGGTAGTAATTTAATTTATTGCATAATATACTCGTGTAATATTGAAGAATTTTATTTTCGTGACAAGTTAAAGATTGTAAAACAATGAGTATTTGTATTCTATTATAAACATTGTTCTAAACATACTCATTGTATTGGTTATTTATTTGAAACTTATATTCAAGTCGACTGATTAATAAGTCAAATAATGTTATCTATGTTTAAAGATAAATCATATTTTTTAAATATTAGATTTAATTATTAAAATAATATTTAAGTTCAATTATATTTTTAAGATTAAGAATTCGGGGCCAATAGTACTTTTAACTTTCTTAAACCGATTGAAGGATAACAAAAAAAAAAAAAAAAATGAAAAACAATTAATTCGGCAACGGCTAATAGGTTAGAACAATAAATTAATTGTCTTTAAGTATTGAAAATAATATGATTGAAACTACTGGTATAGGCGTTATAGTCTTCGTGTTTGTTAAGTAATTATGAATAATTTAAGTAGATGAATAATACATTGATGTTTAAACCTAAAAATCGCGGACTGACGTTTCAAATATACGAAGTGTAATATTATTATCGTGATAAACCGTAAGGATTTGAGAGTGAAGTTATGAGGATGTCATAATCTATATGTTGCTTTGTCTAACACACGTGTGACATAACACTAATAGCAGAAAATCTACGTTCCGCATTTCACTATAAGTATTTTTAATCAATATTAGAGCGAAGAATATAAGCCGAGCTCAGGGAAGAGTTTTTTTCATATTTTAATTTTAAAACGAACCTTATAAATAAATTCGAAAAACAAAAGTTTTAGCACATTTATCTGATTTTTAACTATAATGACACTAAGGGAAAAATTCATTGCTCGAACACAGTTGATATCATATTTTATTTTCTAAACACTCGATTACAAGACGTAGATCTGCACTAATATCAACTAAACGACCACTACGTTGCTTATTTATTTTTTAAACCGCGTTCGTCGCGACTTCCTGAATTCAACCACGACCGTTGAACCGTTCTTTTTCCGCCCTACAACAGGTGTCCAGTGCCGCAGTAGTGGCCGTGATGCTCGCCGCAGTCATCGTCGTCGCCGAAATCGCGGGGGCGAAAGCGGCCGCGGCTCCGCAACTGCCACAGTCGGTGCGTCTGCAGACGGCTCAGGCCGGACCGGAAGTCAGGGGATACGCGGCCGCCTACGGTTACGGCGGCGTCCAAGTGCCGGTGAACGTCCACGCCGCGGCCGTCGTCGGCAAGTCGGTGTACCTGCAGCAACACCACCAGCAGCAACAGCAACAGCAACAGTACTACGCGGACGGGCCACCGCCGGCGGTGGTGGTCGGTTACGCGCCGTCGGCCGTCTACAAACCGGACCTGTCGGCGTACGCGTACGGCGCGTCGCCGCACGTGGAACAACTGCGCCGGTTCGACCCGGTGGTCCGGCCGGTGCACACGGTGGTGCCGAAGGTGACGGCCGTCGAGCCGTCGGTGACCGTCCACAAGACGTACGTGGACGTGCCCGTGCTGCACGATCACCGGTTACCGTACGTCGCTGCGGGGCCGACCGCGGTGGTGCAGGCGGACTACGCGTCGCCGTACTACAACTATCAGGTGGTCGACCGATGAGCGGACCAAAAAACGAAAACGAAATTTACTGTATTTTCTCGTGAACGTTTATTATTTTAATGATATTGTATGTTTTATAAATATTATATATATTATATTATATTATATGTGTTGTCGTGTCAAAACGTTTAGCGCCACTAGTGCGGCGTAAACATACATTATATTACAACGATTAAATTTACATAATGTTTTATTATACACTTGTACATATTATTATACTATCACGTTACGTTTTACGTTTACACGCGCGATACGCATTATTTTCGTATGGCGGTGACGTGTTTACAGGTTTTTATTTTTATGAGTTATATGATCTAAACATAATAATAATATGTGAGAATGAAAATAATCAGTGGCGTTGTCTGTGATCTCGTCATTGCGTCGTCGTCATGATCGTGTCGGCTGGTTTGTGGTGGTGGTGGTGGTGGTGGTGGTCGTCGTCGGGTACGGCCTTTACAGGTAAGCCGGAGCCGCGTACGGGTAGTAACCGTAAGGGGAAGCTGCGTAAGGGGCGGCGGCGACGTATGGGGCTGCCGCGTAAGGCGACGCGACGTAGGGCGCTGCGGCGTATGGAGCGGCGGCTACGACCGGAGCAGCTGGCACGACCGGAGTGGCCACGCTGTGGGCCACGCTGTGCGAAGTGAATGAGCTGGCGTACGGGGCGGCAACGGCCACTGGAGCGATGGCGGCGGCGGGCACGAGTCCAGCAGGTTTGGCAGAAGCGGTCATCATGGCGGAAGCGAACACTGCGACAGCGGCTAATGTCTGCACAAATACAAAAAAATCACAAGTGTAATAATGTTTACAGTGGCGCCTTCGACTTTTTTGAAAAAAACGAGGGAGGTACGATTGCGCACTATTCTCAAACCGCGTTATAGCGAAAAAAAATAAATAAATTATTAATTCTTGCATTTACCCGCAGCTCATATAGTTAAATATAATAACATATAATTAATTGTGTGTAAGACAAATTTGTAACGTCTGCCCATTGACTTGACTTATATACGTATTATTTGAAAATCGGATACAAAAAAAAAATAAAAAAAATATTGAAAACACGAGTTTTTATTTTAACGACGAATCGTGAAAAATCAACAGACCAAAAATCCAAAAGGGGTAGGGGATACGACATCCTCGTTCTCACACCCATTGATTATTGTAAATTAAATTTAGTATTATTTTATCGTCTTCCGATTTAACGTGATTTGTTTAAGGAGTTCATTATAGGCAATTTTTATTTGTACACGTGAGAATTATTAGAAAATCGTAGTACAATATTATTTAGGCCGAATTTGTAGCCGTTTAAAATATTACATGGTATGGTTGTAGAATTATATTATTGCTGATAATGGTCGAGTTGATTTTTACGGTTTTGTAACATTCTAAATTCTAAAAATTATTAAATAATTAAATACTCGTACTTGAGTTTGATACAAGGAGCGAAAGATAGGCCACACAAATGCATCGTGCTTTTAAACTCAGTAAATTTGAGATTTTTGGTTTTATTATTGATTGTAGGATCGTGAAAAGTCATAAATTATTTCTCGAAATTAATAAATTGATTAAAAGATATAAATTTACGCTTTTGAAAAATACCTAAATCGCAAATGATTTTTTTTTTTCTTTCGATATTAAGAAGCTACATTTTGAATTGTCAAAATGTGTGATGAATTAACGCTTTATGAACGATATATTTGATTATAAATGATTAATTATGATTCATTTAAAATCAATTAAATAAAATAAGCAACTTCTATTGGATTTTATTAAATCCATAACATTGCATACATAAAAATGTCTTAAAAAATAATAACTTAAATAAACAAATTTCCTCATTAATTATTCATTATCGTTTTAATACTTGAATATTACGAGTAGAATTATAAATAAATTATTGCAGCTGCGCTTGTACTTACGATTTTCATGATGGCGTTCATTGTTGGTATTTGTTAGGTTTGGTTGGTTGAAGAGCTGAAAGAATTTGATATTGCTTTACAAGCTGTTGTTGTGCGAATGATATTTGGATAGAAACAGACTTGCACTTATATACTGACCGATGGCATTAAATTCAAGTGTCCCACTCGTCAAATTTTGCAGGTGACCATATCATTAAATTTTTCAATCGTATATACATTGAATTTCGTATTGTAAAATTTAATTGTTTGGCATTGATTCAAGTTGAGTTACAATAAGACGTATATGTATACCTAATATTATATAATTCGGACTACGCCGCGATGTATGGATATTGAATATTAATCCGGAATTGGGTTACTGATAACAAATTCTAAAAACGCATTTGTTGTAAGGTCGCTCGGTGACCATATTTAGATTCTACGAACGAAATAATAAGCTGGTCAAAATGAATTGCTTCATAATATTACCTTCTATACCTATCTAAGATTTACTGTCTACGGAGATGTATTTTAATTTTATCAGAATCTTGACTATAAGTATAGCTCGTGGGTCGTGGCTTAATTAATTAATATATATTATTTACTATAATTTATTAATTCAAATTTTTATAATAATATACATGTTCTTTTTATTCTTTTTTTCTTTTTTCTTTTTAAGTGATTTTATTTGAAACATTACAGCACGACAATTACAAATAAGTGAAACAAAAATATATAAAAATGTTTATAAAGATATTTAAAAACAAAATAAAAATTTAAAGAAAATAACAATATTAAATATATTGATATATTATACTAAATCAGCTTAATTAGTAAGCTGAAAAGCTTACTTATATCCTTCAGGTATTACTGAAATATAAATACACGAGAATTTATAACCAACCTGAAAATCGTTTTTTTTAACTGGTAACTTACTAATTAAGCTTAGTTATTTCCACATGGTCATTATAATTAACACGACAAACAAGATAAAAAATTATCAATCTCAATAGATAGATATAGGTTTTAAGATATAGCTTTAGTATTTAAGTATGAATAAATAGGACGTAGAAACATATCACTATTACTACAACTTTTCTATAGCAGTTTCCAAGTTTTCAATCAAAATCATTTTTAGATTCTAATTAAAACGTTTTAACATAGCCATCGATTATCGACGCGTTTTCGGAAATACAATAAATGGGTGCATGTAAATTCTGCTAAACTTTTATTGATTTCGAAAAAGCTATTAATAACGTACACAAATCTGTTTGGCCAACAATTTAAATTTATTTATGGTTTTCTTTTGACTTTTTACAGTCTTCGTATTAAAATGTTTATGAAGTAATAAAATCTTCTTATTATTTAATTGATAATATTTTAATGACTAAGAAACAGTTTTTTCTTCAGCTATGAAAACAGCCTGCACAGTTATATTCTGTAAAAAAAATTTCTATTATTTTAGATTTTTAATTTTATTAATACAACGAATAATTTATGTTATTTGGTTATCGTATACAAGATGAGCAAAATCATAAAACATGATTTCTATTCGGTATCATTTATCAACATTTTTGGGTTCAATATTTTATGATTCATTCCTATGTCAACAATACATTATACTTATACATAAAAATAAAAACATCTTTTATAATTATAATAATATCACATATGAATAGATTCTAAAATTGTATAAATTAATAATAAAATAAAACTATTTTAATCTATTTTCAAATAAATCTAATAGTACGTTTTTCTGACAACTTCTTAATTATCACAATTCTAGGTACCTTAATTAATTCTCAAAATGTATGTGTGTTTTTATAGATATACTAACTTTAAAAAATAATATCATGAAGAAAAGTCTTACAATCTATACTCATTTTGTATAAAATAAAAGTATTTATTCGATATAACAGACATTTAACCAAATAATAATCGATCGTATTATTCCTGTAATTATTCTCGAAAGTCCTAGTTTGACTATAATAAACTCGAAGATTTCACATTAATTTACCTATATTACTTACTTGTAATAAAGTTCCGATTTCAGGAGAAAATCAATTACTACGTTCGCTTGTGATTGTTATCTTTATTTATTTTTTTTTTTTTAAACCATTAGTTCTATTTTTTGATTTTATAACATAAATTGGTACACGTTTCATTAAAAATTTTGACCTATGAGCAATGGATATCGACACGAAAAAAAATCACTAGAAGCATAAATACGAGACACTATAATATTATATTTATAAAATAAAAATCAATTATGATGAAAAAAAAAGACCTTACATACGGTAGTAATAATAATAATAATTGACATACTTCTAAGTCTAAACTCTACATTTTATGGTATTCATCAGAAAACCGTGCTCACCTATTTTTATAATTAAGACGTGTAAATGATTTTTTTTATTGTTGTTTTTCAGACTACTGATATATTTATAAGTAAATATTCTTTTAACAAAGATGTGAGTTTTCAGTCATCGTATTTTATTTCCTTAAATAATTATTAAAGGTAGTAAGAAATGAAATATATTTTTTTTAAATTTAAAATCAATTATTTTTATTATTATTCGAACTCAATATAATGTTATAACAAAATCTAATCAAATAAAAAATTCTATGAAAAAGTGTTGTATAGAAAAGTGTTATTATCAAAAAAATTAATTCCACTAGGGTTTCAATCTATTTTTTTTCTTTTTGCATATTATAATTAATTTATTTTTTCCATTTATCAACTATAATTATTAGTATTAACATAGAGTTAAGATTATGGACGTGTAGATTTTTTTTACTGCTCTAATATTTTCACCACCATTATACTTGTGTATCTAATTTTTAAATCTTGACTTATTAAGCGAACATTTGTTTTTTAGTATTAATTATTAATATAAACTATGCTCTATTGACTATTGTATATGGAATGAATTTGTTTATTGATTGGTTTAATAGACGCATAATATATATACTCGTATATATGAATTGTTATACATTTACAATAAAAATGTAAAATAAATATAATTAGGATAAATCGATAATTCGAGAAAACTAAAATATTTATTACATATTATAACATAATCATTGCTACCGATTTCTCGTCAATCGAATTGGCAATCGTACAACAGCAATAGATTTCGCCATTTAACATGTAAAAATGAAAATAGCATTTGTATACTTGTTGCAAATCAAAAATGACATAATACGACGATGACAACTTTGTGATACAATTCAGAAGCAGGTCGTTGAGTGTAAGGACGAATAAAAGGGAATCTCGATAATTAAATTGGTCGATGGCCAAAAACTAACAATTGTCTAGAGAAATAGGTATCCTCTACCTACATGATATCGCGGCTGACGACGTGTTATACATACCGATCATCAAATCTATTCGAGCGAAGGATTTAACATAATATAATATATTAGCGCAATTACTATTATAATATGACAGCAATATATAATTGTATTATGACATTGAGAAATTCACTGAATGTATGCAGAATATTATAATTGTCCGTCGAGCTCACGATCCGTATAAATAGTACTGTCCATACGGCTGTTGGGTATCAGTCTTCGACCGTCCAGTCAACCTATCATACTATTATCATCGACAGTGTATCTGCAACGATAAACTCAAAATCAAAATGAGCATCAAAATGGTAATTATATATTTTTACTAATAATCGTTATAATGTCATATTATTATCATTATCATTGCATAGTCGTTTGCAGACTTGGGTCGCAGAGTATTCAACTAATAAAATGTACTCCTAAAAATATAAATACCCCTCAATAAATATTAACTTCTTTGAGATATTTATGGTTATCATGATTATTAGAAAATAATATGTTATTTTGAAGACGTTGACTCCAAAAATCACATATTTGAAATAAAATATTAGATAAAACATCATACTTCATAGTTATTTAAAAATTTATTATATCTGAAATGTATTATTCATATTTTTATTTATAAAATTCGAAATCGAAATTATGAATAACCGTGTTATTATTTTAGATAAATGTATACTTCATAAAATCGTAAAATAAAAATATTTTTGCATGTCCGTTGTCGGATGTGATTGATGAGATTCAGGTTAATTTTGAATTTGCTATGCTAGTATAATACTATAATATACTTATTCCGGAAAGAAATAACCTCGAAAAAAAGTTCGTTACACTTGCAACTTTGAGACGCACCATCGGCTTACTTAAATACACCCCCAACATGTGTATTTTATAATAATTTATAATTGTTTTCTTTTTTTTTTCAGTCGCTTTTCGCTATCGTCGCCTGTTGTCTGGCCGCCATGTCCGCCGCCGCCCCGTCCGGTTTAGTTCCCGTTCCCCTGGCCGCTCCCGCACCGGTCGTGGCCGCAGCCGCCCCACCAGTGGTCACCGCTTACAGTTCACAGTACGTGGCCAGGAACTATAACGGCATCGCAGTCGCACCCGCAGCCGTCCCATCCGCGGCCATCGTCGGCTATCCAGCAGCACCCGCACCCATCTACGCACCCGCCGCATATGCCTACCCGAGTCCCCTGGTCCAAGACTACTTGTTCTAAACTTATTACAGCGCAGGTCGAGAATTCAAAGCATACGTATATATAGTGGTACTATTTTCGTGCGTCAAAGTCTCTTCGCCGTGATCTTCATTCTTAAACTTCATTTCTCAATCTTTTATACGTCATATTGTTTATCTGTTATAAAAACAATGTTTGTTGTTAATCTACCGTTATGTTTATTTTTAAAACTCTTGTACGATTTCTATATAAATAAATAAATCAAAAAGCGTTTGTTCTTCGCAAACCACGAGTTGACAAAATATATATATATATTGTTTTTACTTTTTTCTATGTCTTACGTGTCATATTTAGTTTGATTTTATGTATAGGCACGCTCCACTGCTATTGTGCTTTTCTAAAATCAATGGTAGAGATTATCGGGTTGCTACATCAACTTTATCATAGAGTAAATTTTAAAGATTTAAGTCTGGCGCTGTCTTGCAAGAAAACCATAAAGGAAATTGTATGAAATTTAAAAAAAATGCATTTGTGCTTACCTTAAACACTTTTGATGATGTAGTTGAAATAAAATATAATTATAAGTATCAATGCTAATTATTTATCTAATATTCTCTCGAATTATTTCAACTCACTGCTAATATGAAAATAATTATAAAAAAATATAACCTACGTACTTATTATAGTGTAAATTATTTTTGTCAATTTATAAAAAGGACTTTAAATAAAAAAAATTCTCATAATATTCTTATTGGATGTAATATCATTAAATGACAAAAATGTAATATATTCTTTTATAATGTAAAAAGATATTTTTAAAAACTCAATTATAATATTTTACCGATAATATGATTGACAGTTTAGTGTTTAATGATAAAATATTCTTTTTTTTGTGTGTTGTTGTTTATCAACTTATTATGATGTGTGATATGTATAATAATAATATGATTTACAATTATTGAAGAATAAGCACAAAAATACAAACCTTAAATAATTAAAAAGAAATAATGAAATCGTAGAAATAGCATACGAAGTTTCAAGTTATTCAACATTTTAAGTGTTAAGCGAGTAAGAGAAAAAGTGGATACAGTTGCCGCTAGTAGATTAATTTTTGAGGCGACAATTTTTTGAAGGTGACACAAAACAATGTTCTGTAGTTTTCTAATATTAATTATTTTTAAGAATACAATATTTATTAATTAAAATGTATAATCTTTATCAATCATTGATTAATCTACAAAGTAATAACAAACTTGGTTTCAGCGTTAGAAATGTTATTGTGGCGATATAATTTTTCGCGTGGGTAGTAATAATGTAATATTATGTAATGATGCTTATACAATATTATACGTAATTTATACTGTAAATTGTAGATAATATGCAGATATTGCTTCCGTAGCTATCATAAACTGAGATAATAATATAAATAGCTATATAAACTAGTGATGCATTGTAAAAAAAAAAAAAAAAATAGCCGTTTTAATTCTATATACCTTTGAACTACATTCAAATATAAAATTGAAATAAGTGTCAAAAATAAAAAACTCATACAATATTTAAACACAACATTTTACATTTTATTTACTCTACCAGCGGTCTCATCAATATCTTACAATTTAACGATTAACTTTTCAGTTGGCCCTGAAGTCGTCGCTTATGAATCCGAAGTTTGTATTTAGGAGGCTAAAAAGAAATCTAGAGTCGTTGATGCGGTGGTTTTCACGAACAGGATCGATAATATATCATCGAATGGATTGCGAATGGCGTTCGCCGTGTCGCAAGTAATTCGTCTTTAAAATACCTACTGATCCGTCGGCTACCCGACTCTGAGACGTGTGGTGATTGCGTCGTTTGGTATTATGTTGAACTATGTGATGGTATAGATACCATCACTGCCCATTGTATCACTTTATTATGGTTTTCTCTAGCTGTTATTGAAAATTTTACACCATAGTATACCATCGCAATCTTTTACGCGTGCATGTTGTTGTTGATCACTTACGAAGGATGTTCGTCGTTATGAATGACTCGTGTATCCACCAGCCGCGTGGTGGCTGTACTGTTAATGTCGTCGATTGTTACCTTTCGATCCACAGAAAATAAAACTACCATAAAGACAACTGTATAGATTCGTGCTAAATGTCAATTATTATAGACGCTCAATAATTAGATTCCCAGGGAACAATAATAATTGTAGGTACTCGAGAGAGATTAAAGACCATATCGATATTACACCCAACCTAATCTTCAACGACTGACACACAGGTTCTTCGAATATATAATATCAATTTATAATGTTATTAATTACGTACGTCAATATCAAACTATTACAATTGATTAATGCAATGCTGAAATAAGTACATGTTCAAATGGCGTGTGTTCAAAATGCACGTATCTCGTTTCGTCCTGACTGTGTTTAAAGAACATAATATATTTAATACCGGCGTGAGAAGCAATTTGTCTACATGTAATGACATTTTTAAAAGTATTACCTATTAATATTAATTATTATGAAACTATTCACACTGTTTTACTGTAGTGTGGGACTGTACGAAATTATATGAACTATGATATGATGATATAATAGAAAATGGCGTATCTATGATAAATCAAATTTTTTTGTTTCATTAGATTTTGAAATTTGCATTAAGCAATAGCGTGCTAATTTATTTTCAAATTGTTTAAGAGCATCGTTTATTAAAAAAATCATTTTTAATACTATACCAAAATGAAAAAAAAATATAAAATAAGTTTTTTAATTATATTTTTATTTTATAATATTATAGATTTTTTTCGGTTTTTACTATTAACATATTTCACATTATTTAATGCTTTATTTTTTTTTATTTCATAGTAGCATACGATGAATCGAAAATTCTTTCATGGGCGAGTGGTGGATGTATAAGACGTATATAACCTCGTATAACTGATTTAATTACGATATTTTATGATTAAAAACCATAGACGTGTCTTTGTTACATTTATTACATAATATAATAAATAGTATTTAATCTAACGACATAATAGTACGTGTCAATTTAGTGAAATACAAGTTTATACGACTGGATGACCGATCGTCGGTTAGATACGTGTTTAATTTATTGATTAAACTACGGATGTCGTCTTTGTCGAAACTCATTGGCCTACAATTAAAAATGCTAACGTAACTTTTAATGAATCCATGTAAAAACTAATATTAAAGCAAATGGCTGCTATACAAAATTTTATCGATTCGAGGGACACAAACACACGCACAGGAAATTTCATCACCCGATATTTGGCTAACAGTTGCAGTAATAACTTGATTTATTAGGTATGCGTTATTATATGATACAAACTACAATTAGATATTATGCTTCATAAAAATATTATTAATAATACTAAAAATAATCATTTTTTTTCGCGAATGTTTACATAACTACATGCGAATAATGGTACTCATTTACGTATCATATGAATAAAATTCTTTTTCATAAACTTTAAGTTGCACTAGTAGCAATGTAAAATACTTAGGTATTGGTTTTAATTTGAAACTTAAAATTTTTGGTCTTAAATCAAGTATGCAGGATATTATAAAAATTAAAGAATCAACTAATTTACATTTCTTTAAAATAAGCTTTCATTAGTTTTTTTTTTTGCTTTTATGTCTTTAAGCCAATTAATTTTTGTTTTATAAAATTTCTCTATGAATGTACTTCACTCGTGTGATATGATAGTATTTTAAGATATTTGAATTTATAACTCAGAGTCCTTTTAAAAATAACTTTATATAATACTTACCTTTAAAATGACATGTTAAACGGTGATCCCATTCAAATTAGCCGTAGAGTGTTAGAATTTTGTTTTTTAATTCATATTCTAAAATATTGATCAAACACTTATTTAAGTCAACAGTATCTACATGAATGTTATCAAATCAAGGGACAACAGACACGCACGTAAAGTGTCATAATTTGTTCGTTGGCAAGCAATCACAGTTATAACTAATTTATTATGCGTTATATGATACAACAGTGACTAACGCGTGCAAAATATAGTTTTTTTGCAAATGTCGTAATACATATACATATAACTGTACGAATAATTATGACTCCTAAATATATCATAAATAAAAATAATAGTGTTTTTTTAAATGTACTACATACATTGAAAAAAATATGAATTCTAAGGTTTTAATTTTTACATTAAACTTATGATTTCAATTTTTAAAATACGTAGGTATGCAGGATATTATGGAAATTAAAGATTCACTCAATTTACGTTTCTTAAAAATAAGCTGTCACCAATTGTTTCACATTGTTGTTCAACAGCTAGTTATTATAATTTTTTTTTTAAAGATTTATCCAAAAATATATTTCATTTTTGTTCAATATTATTCTATAGTACACTATAATACATGAATTTATTATTTCAATTACTTTTCTAAATAATGTAATTAAAATATGTTTTTTTAAATTAATACTATAAAATATAGAAAGAATGCCCAAAGTTTTTAAAATCAATGTTGTATAAAGACAAAATAAATCATAATTTAAAATAATATTCATTGTTTTTTTATTTTATGTTAAATACTTAATGTTGTTTACTAGAAAGTAAACATTTAAATTTGTATAATAAACTCGTTAACTCAAAAAGATTTTTTTTCTCTATTAATAAAGTAATTAAGATGTTTCCTGTATGATATTTATATAATAAATAAGATTTAAAAATGGAAATAATGTGAAAAATATAAATAAAAGACAAATATTAATTGATATCATCGTTATAAAACCATTTCTTCAAATTTTTGATTTTGAGCAGAGTAATGAATACATTGTTTTACAATGATGTGTTGTTTTTTTTTTTTTGTATGAGTACTTTGAGAGTTGCTTTAGATAGTAAATTGAATCTAGTTTATACTTTTAAAGCGTCAAAATTAAAATGCTCATCATTTTTTTTTATAATCGAGAAAATAAACAAAAAATTAACAAAAAATAGGAATTTTAACACTAAACCACATTATGACTAAATCGATTTCTTTATTTTGTTATAATTCAAAAAAAAATTATCTCAGAAACTTGAAATTTTCATAAAATATTTATATTATGATTTTATATTTATAATAAATATTGTATAACTTTTAAAATATTTATATTTTTTTTTAGCTATATCTATAAATAGCTCAAAAAAAAAAAATATATATAAATATGTCTTTTTTTTTTTAAACATGAATACCAATAAAATATTAAAGTATCTATTTTATATTAAGAATTCATTATTTTTGTTTTATGGTATTAATATAAAAGAATAAAAGAATATTTCAAATTAGATACATTTTTATTATATGGTATAAATGAATAAATGTATATCATTATAGTAATTAAAGTAATTAAATACTACATTATCAAAAAAATATACCTAATAATTTTACTAAAAGTAAAATGAATGGCTTTAGTTGCTATATTAATATATATTATATACACATCTATCACTAAATAAACTTAGTAATATTTTAGTTAAACAGACCGTTTCTGCTTAGAATCATTTTTTGAAGGGGTACACAGGGAAAATTCTCAAATTTAAAATGCACATCCTTAAAAATAAAAGCATTTTTCTATTAAAATTTTATTAATTTTAAGTAAATATTATTTTTAATTAAAATATTTTATACTGTGTACTATTTATAAAAAATAAGAACTTATCAATCATCATGTTCCTAGCTGCCTGTGAGATCTTCACTTTTTGTGCACCTCCAGAATTATTTTTCTAGTTGCATTAATGAATATATCATTAAATTCAAATTTAACATACCCACGAGACCATAACAGTAACCCGCTCAACATCTAATGTACAACAAAACGATATCCACTTACCCTTCTTTTTTGAATTTAAACTTTGGAGGTTTTACTACGTGATCATCGAATGTAAATGGAGTTTTGATCTCATAAAAACATGCTTATTATAATGATTAAAAATGACAATATTACTAATATTATTGTTTTAAAAAAGTGCGTACATCTCCTTTAGCGAGTACTTATGTCGGTGGCATATGTGACACTTGGCATAAATTTAAAACAGTTTACTGAATCTCACATCCTACTAACATATTTGTATAATAACTTGATACTTGATTTAAAACTTACCGTCATCTAAAATAATATAAAAAACAATAGTATATTCGCCAATGCACTATAAAATATTCGTTGGCTTAAAACGAATAAAATTATATTGATGAATGATTAATCGGATATTAATAGTTGTTAACATGGGAAAAAACAAATAATAGACTGACATCATTTATATATGTTTTTATTAATAACTTTTATTTAAATTGCATTATTATATGACATAATATGTCGAATGTTATTGCATTTTAAATGAATGTGTATTATGATTAAATATAAAATCCAATTCAAAATTGTATAACATAATCAGATATTTAGAGTGTTTTCCATTTAATAAATAATTTTATGGTAATAAATTTTTATCTAGAAAAAATATTTTTAATAAACATTAAATATTGTTTACGATTCAAAAATATAACAATCCACTTTTTTTTTTTTTTTAGGTAAATTTGTCAACATCGAATCACGAGTTCTTTACATTTAAATAATGTACTAAATAATAATAGATTATAAATTACTTAAATACAAAAAGTTTTAATTTTTTATTTTTAGTCGCTAATATAGATACTTCTAACGTATTTGAACGGATTACATAAATCTTCAAACCAAAATGTCAATATCGTAACCAGATACATTTGATTCATTCTCGTTTTTGTTTTTCAATTATTATAAGTAAAAAAAAAAAAAAAAACGTACGGTCTATTTTCACAATATTATCGTATGTATTTTCCATTTTAATTGAAAGCTGTTGTATGAAAGTGAATAATATTACATTGTAATAAATAATAATATGAATAATTGATAAATCGTTTACAGGTATGTCACAAATCTAAGACCCAGTTTATACAGCATTATTACACGCATCGATAAACCGGAAAATAATTCGGTCACGTGCGGTGATGGTCATAATATAATATATTATACGTATTATACCACCAACGATTTTTATAAATACAGTCATCGGTTATGGCTGTACATCAGTTATCAATTATTTGTTCGGCAGTAGTCTACAGGCTATTCTTCATTCGTCTGTATACTTAACTGTTTTAAATACAAACAAATTTAACTATAATTGATAGAAAAATGAACACCAACACTATGGTAAGTATACTTAACACAACATATTATATTAATCATCTTTCGTCGTCTATTCAATTTTAAAATAAATTTAATATTAAGTATATATCAATAGTCTAAAAACTTCGATATTTACAACAAATTTATCTACAATATATTGTTGTAACTACCTATGAAAATGTTGTCAATTCGACGATACAGTATCTGTAAAAAATATTATTTTCTAACTCTTTACCATTTTTATTGGGTAATATTTTACTGGGTGGTTCACCAAACAAACTCATTCCCATTTTCACTTTTTAATAATGTATTATTAATATTTAAACTGTTATGTTTGAAAATTTTAAGTATTCTTAAGAAATTTTTAATAAGTATCATGTTTTCAAACATTTCCATTTCTATACCATTTAGGCTTATTGGATTTTTTGTGGCGATAGGTACCAACTTCAAATTTTTTTAATAAAAATCCCCCTTTTTCAATAAATTTTAAAGCAGATAAATTTTTTGAAAATGTTTATGTATCTATGTATCTAAATAAAAATTTAAATGAGTAATTTTTGAGTTATTTAAATCAAGTAATGAGGATAATATGTTTGGAAGATCCGTGATCAAGGACATCATTTATGAGTGGCAGGATTATGCATTTTCCAAACCCTAGATTTTAAAATAGCTTTTAGCCAGCTTCTGGGTAACATAAAAGGCCGTGTTCAATGGCATCCTCTGGGAAGATCAAGATAGAAACCTGTCTCATTTTAAGTTATGATGAATTTAAGTAATTAACAAAAATTTATTAACATTATTTGGATCCAATAAGTACTAATTACTGATTAATTAATTAATTAATGTATAACGTTTATAAAATGTTTGGTAAAAACTCTTTTTAAGAACTATTATCTTTAATAGATATAATACATAGACATTTTAATAACTTAAAAACTATTCGTTTAAATTTATATTTAGATAGATACAAGATATTTTCATAATAATTTTTTTAATTTTATTTGACTTTTTTATTATATATTTGTTAATACTATAGTTAGTTAGGTTAGGTATGGTTGAGATATCTACATATTAATATTATTATGGTGATTAAAATCGTTATGCCAAGCGTTTTTCAATATTTTTAAAAACATAATTCCATTAAATTTTTGTTCGCTGATCCAATATAAAATATCGCCGCATATCAATTAGGTACGTAAAGGTTCTTTAAACTGTTAAACCATTAAGAGGAACTAATGCATTAACAAATAAATACACTTTAAATCCTTATTAGTGAAAAACTATATTCATTAAATTTTGACTCATGTTGACATGTATTATTAAGAGCATCTCAGGTTATAAAATGAAAAATATGTTTGTAGTATTAAATCAAAATTTCGTTTAGTGGTATACAAAACTGAGTGAAAATAAATTGTTAGAACAGAACGGACTTCGGAGTTTTTTAATATAAAATTTAGAAAAAACTCAATTATGATACTGAACATGGACTTCAAACTTACCATACCTTAAAATAATAATATTGTGTTATTATTATTCTTTTCTAGTCTCTGTTTGCGCTGGTCGCCTGCTGTCTGGTCACTATGTCCGTCACCGCCCCATCCGGTTTGATCTCTGTGCCCCTAGCCTCAGCACCTGTTGTGGCCGCCCCAGTCCAACCAGTGGTCACCGCTTACAGTTCGCAGTATGTGGCAAGAAATTACAACGGAATTGCCGTTTCACCCGCTGTCGTTCCTTCCGCACCCATCGTCACCTACCCTGCCGTAGCTCCAGCACCCGTCTACACACCCGCCGGACTCACCTACTCAGGACCTCTGGTTCAAGACTATCTTTTCTGAAGACAACCCTCGCGCATAACAAATATATTATAAATTATATTGCATAAAATAAAAGATGTCCACAAATATTGTCAGACCTATTATTGAACACAATAATAAACAACAATAAACTGTCAGTAAAACAATTTTCGGTAAATGATTTTTGATTTTCTTGCAAACGAAGAAAATGTTCTCAAAACTCATTCACGTAATTCCAATAAACAATATTAAACATAATAATAATATGTTTTTATTAAACTTGCGTAATGTAATAACGCGTAGTACTAAAGATGTAATTATCCCATTGTTACTTCCTTACTTACAGTCCTATAGTGTACATACTTTGCAGTGTAATTCATGTGAACAAATATGGAATGATCATTAAGAGTAACTTCAGATTGAATATGTTTGAATTTATATAATTATATTTATATCATCATTATGTGATGACGCGGTATTGATTATGATTAATAATTAATATTGATAATTTGTGTATGATCATTCAAAAAAAAAGAAAACTGTATAAATAATTATTTACCATAATGTTTAATATTATTATATTATATTCTGACATAATTAATTAGATAACATTCAAGTTTTTTTTTTTTTTTTTATCTGATTACAAAACCATATTACTTACACATAACACTGTAATGATAATACTTTATTTAAAATCATAAGTTTAATCTCGAGAATAATAAGGAAGGCGCTTCCTCGTGACATTTTATAGAGCGGGCAAAAATATCGTTTTATTTTTCCTTTTGTTTTTACCCCTAATTCATAGTATATAACAACATTTAAAATACTTCTTTTTTTTTAGTTTTTATACGCTTGAATGTTATTTGTATTCAGTGTAAGATTTGTGCAATTACTAATTAGTCATTTAAATATTTATAAAATGTGGTTAATTAACTTGAGCTAGTTTAATTAATGTTCTACACTACGATAAATTTTCAACTTGATAAAGCTACCAAATAATATAATATTTAACTCTAAAAATTTAAAGTTAGTAAAGAAATAAAATATTAACAATATTAATACTATTATTAATTAGTTTCAGTAAATTATTTGTTTGTTTATTTTTGTCTACTGCGTAATTAAATAATAAAAAAAAGGATGGAAAACGGTAATATGCTGTACAGTAGGTGTCAATAGTGTACATCATCATTGAGAAGTAAGTCATTGGTATGTATATTCTGTTAAATTTGAATTTAGTGATAAATCATTGTACATGAAAAACAGTTTTAAACAACAACTATCTGTTAGTTATATTTAATACTATAATTTTATGACTATTAAAATGATTAAATTTTCTATTAATAATGCTATAGGTTGAATTAATTATATGCGATTATAATTTAGTAAATTTTCAATTTAGGATACTCTAAGCCAACTGTAACGTAGAGTTACAAAAATGTTAACTGTTTTCTTGATATGGCCATGAGCCAAACACTCTATAATATGGTGGAAGGATGCTTAACTTATTATTTAAATATAATGGATTTTTCAAATTAACTGGAAAAAGCTAAAAGTTAATGCGATTGAAAATTCATCAATATTTAATAGCAATAGTTAGCTAATTATCAATACTTACTATAAATCGATTGGTAAAATTAACCAATTAGTTATATAATTATGTGTTAAAAGTGAAATTGAAAATTAATTAATTAGTTTATCTTTGTTTATATTAATAAGAACATGGAGATTACGCATACAATAATAAGTATTTAATTTATTTTTATATTTTGTACTAAATACATTTTAAAACATTTCTTATTGCCTAATCATTAGTTATTTAGAATTTAAACTGTATTTTAAATGCATACGCTTATACATTATAACTAAATGAAATTATTATAATATCGTTTGTGTAAAAAATTAATTTTTAATAAACAATACAAAATTTTTTATATAACAAAAAACGCAATAAACTAAGTGCTATTTAATCGAAAAAGAAAGATAACACAGTTCAACAACACCAAAAGGTTAGAATTGTACAGACTCATAAATAAGGTTGGTAAGCGATATATTGCACAATTGCTGATAGCATAATAAAATCGACATAACGTTGGTTACCTCTCCACATTTTCCAGCCGTTCTAGGACGATGAGTGGCAGGCGCGTGTCTTCGGAGAGTGATGACTGATGACTATGATGGCTGGTGACAACTTATTGCAACAGCGATAGACTGAGCTTGAGGCATGATATCGGGTCATCGCGTCGGCAGTGAAAACGGCATTAATAGTGCAGCGATGCCGATGGAATTTCGGTAAAATATACTATCTTTTGCGTGGCGTCTGTTACAAAGGTTCCTTGACTGACTCCTGTTTGATATGACGCCGAATCAGTTCCCAGCAACAACCAATGCCGAGTATCGGTGTCTTATTTAGACGACATTTGTAGTCAGCCCACACGCGTAGACGGAACTCTTCGGAGACGACCGAACGTTCTCATATGAAGCTGCTAAAACCGTGATTATCGTCATCCTCGATACGACAACACACTTTATTTATTCTACTCGTGTGATAATGAACAGGATAGTACCGACATATATCAGTAAGTATGTAGAGAGTCGGTTTTATTTGCCACTGCCGAAACAGTTACAAAACAATGTCCGGTCGACAAGAACGACCTATGGCATCACGCCATAGTTTCAAAAACTCTTCTGCCTTATCAGAAAAATTGCTATCTTCGCTGATATCGATGACCGCTGTTGGCCCGGACACGTTGACGAAATTCTCGTGGATAATGGAATTTCCAAAATCTCTGCCACTGAATTTCAATTTGGCCGTTTTTAAACACTTCTAAAAATTTTTTTCATATCTCATCGCCTGATTTTTCCAAATCAGTTAATACGTCTTTGACTGCAGCATGAAAGATTTTCTGCTTTTTCTGCTTTTCTATTTTTGCCTCGATAACTTCAATTTTTGGCTACAAAAAGGCTGTTAATATGTCACTAACTCCACTTATAGTGGCGTTTGCAGGTAATTGATTTATGACTGTTGTAAATTATACTAATTTTATCAAATAAATAATATTTACTCTAAATCTACGAGGCAATGATAACAATAGCTATGTTTTTTAATATTATAAAGCAGTTGATTAGTAAGCATACTTAAAAAATGAATAATTACAGCATATTTTTCCAAAAAGCATTGATGTATATTTATAATAATTATTATGATACGAGACAACCACTTACTATTTTGAAGACTCGACATATTTCTTATGCTGTTTCCCAACTCACATCCATTACATAATTACATAGTTAAATATATAATAATACTATTATAATCATATATATATATTATATATTTAAAATATTATTACTAATAAAAATAAAATTATCTACATAACTAAAGTCAAAAGTCTATAACTAAATATTAAAAAAAAAAGGTGGGCAAATAGGACCGCTCTTCTAAATACTAAGTGTCAAATGGGTTACTATATGAGATGGATGTGCTAAATTTTAATTTAATAGTATATCCATAGGTGCAACTTAGCTAATATTTTTGGAGGTGCATAAAAAGCGAGTATTTTCACAAATAGCTGGAAACATAATAGGTTATTATTTTTTTGCAATATATACAGTATAATACAAAATATTTAAATTAATGATAATATTTACTTCAAAATAGACAAATCTTAGTAGAAAAATATTATTATTTTTAAGGATGCGCATTTCAAAGTTGAGGATTTAATGGATGCACAAATTCTCTTTGTACTTTCATGTTGCGTCAGCGGATATATCATTATATACAAAAAACAACTCTATACAGAGGCAGTCAGTATCATAAAATATTCCATATTATGTTTTCGACATTGGTATTAGGTGAAGTAATTTATTTTAAAATTAGTAATACAGTAGGTTAAATTAGTTTTTGATGAAAATATTGTATTTGAAAATATCATTATGCGTATAAAATAAATAATATACATAAAAGTTATATGTCCCTCAAGAATAATGTTTTCAAACTAAAACAAAATCATTAATATTGCTATTAATAATTTTATTTGAATTTATAATTTCATTCAAATTTTAATTTAAAATGTCTGTAAAAAAATAATGCTTACATATTTTTAGAATTTTTAGTTTAAATATGAACTATTTTAAAGCAATTTAAAAAAAAAAGTATAAATAATTTTTTATCAACATTTATAAAAAATCTAAGCAAAATTTTAAATGCCTTTATGTAGCTCAAAATGATTCAAAATATTTTGAAACCTTTTTATAAATTTAAAATTGTCATTTAAACATTTGGGAAACATTTCAAGTACTTTTAATTAGACGTTTTTGAGTTACACAAATAACCAGAATTGATTTAGTCGAAAATTATATTTGCGTAAAAATTATCGTTTTTCCTTAATTTTTGATTCTGAGCAGAGCAATGAAATTTTTGATTTTACAATAATTTATTGAATAATGTATGTGTGTTTTTTACGTGTTTATGTACACAATAAGTAGTTAATAAGATACTTCGAATTTTAATTATAAGGATAGTTTTGAGTAGAACAGTAGATCTAGCTTGTGCTTTATAGAGGTTAAAATTAAAAATGCTCAGTACTTTCTTTTGTAACCGATAAAAACAAACAAAAAATTAAACAAAACCTAGAACTTTTTCGCAAATACAATTTCTGACTATTTATATTCAATAATATTTTATGTCCAATAAAAATCACTCAGCGTTTTTCGGACCATATGTTTAGTACTTATAATAGTCTTTATATAATACATCTGCAGTCTGTAATATAAAGTAAAAAGAGCTATTAATATTTAACCATATACGAAATATGTCAGTTTTAGGTATTATGAACATATTTTATCAAATCACATCTATAATAAATATCGATTCATAAAGCTATAATTATTATTATCGCCTTCTTCAATAATAATAATTTATTAAATACCAATAACATTAATTGGCTATGAATGGTAAAAAAAAAAATCATTATTTAATTATATTATTATTATTATTAACCTGGTTAACTTAAGTATACTATAAATTATAATACTTTAAAAAACAATAAATTGTTATTTTATACTTGAGCTTAACAAAATTAAAGACGAACTTAAGAATATGTACAGTAATTAATATTCAATGATATAAATAACTTTTGGTAATTTCTGAAAAATACAAAATAGCTTTTATTTAAAAAAAATTACTATTAGAAAAATAGAAAGTTAACGTAAATTTTGCGATAATCCATCAAACGGGATCAATCGAACGACGTAGTTTTTTTATTAGGATAAAGGCTTCGACTACAAAGGTTATTAGCCTGTAAATTTATATTATAGTTTTGTTGTTGTTATGATTATTACACAATCATCATGAGATATTATAATGTTTGAGCTTGCAAACTTCCGCTACATAAAAACGACTATTTGCCTTGCGAACTTTTAATGTTTTTATAATATGAATGAAAAACGGAATAAAACTTTGAAGAGTCCACGTGAATCATGACAGCACGTGTTTGTTTTTTGTTTTGTTTTTTTTTTTTTTTACAGAAACAAATGCTACTTTTTTAAGTAAATCATGTATTGAAATCAGAGAGTTACATATTAAAAATATGAAGTACCTATGTATGATATATTAACAGTTTTTATAAAATGTATACATAATAAGTGCAAAACATATTTTTAAATTGAACTACATTGAGTTAAAAAAAAAAAAAAGTAGGATCTAAATAGTCACTGAATCTTTAGCCAACACTTTAATTTACATAATTTATTAAAATATTTTAATGTGCTCTATTACGTTTTGGATATGTATGATTATTGATTACTGATCAAAATATTTTTAATCAAAATAATTATTGCGAATTTGTATAGAATAAATTCACCGTTAGACGTTAGTACACGCGATTTTTAATAATATAATGATATCATAATAGACGTTGTCAGTCAGTATACACTCTAACCAAAATATACGTAATACATATTTTTATTTAATTATCTTCAGCTTGGGGGATAAAATTATTACCAAATCATTATTTCATTAACGATCGATCGGACTTAGATGTGTGGTAATCCGGTCAGAAATTTTCGGAATTTGCACGTATTTAATTTACATTGTTCTGTTTCCACCTATAAACCTATACCTATGTATTTTTATCCAGATTATATAAAATTTTTAATTTTAATCAAACCACTGCAGTTATACTGTATAAAGCAGGGGTGACCAACATAAATAGGTTCGCGGACCACATAGATAAATGCAATGATACCTAGAGCCAAAATGTTTGTATAACGCGATAATTTTTTATGAGCTGATTTCTAAAAATTGAAATTTATAATAATATTGAGTAAATTTTGATTTTGTAAATAAAACGCGAACCGCATCTGACAATGACGAGAGCCACATGTGGCTCACGAGCCGCAAGTTGGCCACCTATGGTATAGAGTATCTTATATTGTGTTAAACATTTAAAACCATTTTATAAAAAAATATTTCTTGTATTTTAAAAATTACATAAAACGGAAACGTGTTGAAAAAATTAGTTGTTTTTTTTTTAAAGACAATCTAAAATATTTAAGACATTAAAATAAATCGTATTATCATTGCCTCTTTGATTATTTGTATATTTGAAAACAAATATTGACGAATATTACATATCTACTACACGTTCGACACTATCTGAATACTTTTTACTTCTACCAATATATTATTATAAATGTATTATATATTATTACATTAATGTATTTTTTGTTACAGTATACATTCATTTCAAAAATAAATTACGAAGAACTTAGAAAATACTCTAAAACCATAAAAAAATATCCAATAAATTTGAATCAGTCAAAAAACTTTAAATAGAAATATCATTAAATTAACTAAGATTCCATAAGATATATTTTCTACCCATAGATTTCAAAATATAACATTGCATTAAACCCCCACTTCTAGTTATAAAAATAAAAATAATTTTTTTTTTACTTTAAAGCAGTGGTTCCCAACCTGGGAGGCGTATACACATCGCTGGGGAGGCGCAAGCAGTCATCACAAAGTAAAATTTTTATTTATCAAATTTTATTATATTTAAAATTCTACTATAATACTATATTATTTACAATTATTTATATTTTATAATTACTATCATCAATAAAAAAGTAGTATTTTCGAATATCATATAGTTTGTTTGTAAAATGTAAAATAAACAAAAAAATTATAATTTTTTCAAATTATAGGTGGGGGGGCGAGATTTTTGAAAATCTACAAAGGGGGTGTAGAATAAATAAGATTGGGAACCACTGCTTTAAAGCCAATCAAAGGTATTAAGTATATGTACATTGTACATATAAATATATAAATTTAAAAAATCTCAATTAGACTTAAAGTTATTTATTACTCATCATTCACTAATACTGACGTGTAATTCTTTTTTCTCGTGTTTTTCAGTACATTGAGAACCAATTGTTACTATCACAATTATTGTTTTTTATATTGAATATATCCAATCTCGACCTAGAATTTTGGTTTAAGAAATGATAATGTATGACAACGTAATCTCAATAACATAACCCCATATAATTTTATTTCTAAAATCATTTGTTTTCATTTTAATGCCAAACATAAGTATATATTAACTGATACAATAAAAATTCTAATGCAAGGGAGTGATGGTGTTGTTATGGGCGGGGGAGGGATGTGTAGACACTAAACGAGTAGCTTCTAAATTAGTTTTTATAGTAGGTGTTTAATATTTATCAATTACGTTTAAGCATTCATGTTTAATATGTTTATTTACGTAAATAAATACTTTGTAAACATTACCTACGATCTATGTTATATATTCATAAATAATATTGTCTAAAATCATCATAAGAATAATAAACAATGTCTAATATTTATGGAATATAAGTTATGAATTTTATGATCAATAATATATCATATTTTCACAATCAATTGTTATTCTTAAATACCTATAAAATAATGAAAAGGATTATCATGCAAATGGACTAAAATTATAAATAAATCAAGACCAAATTCAAAACCTAATGTTTCAAAAAATTCAAAACAGTAATTTCACATCATAGTATTTATTTTTATTGTTACATTTCTATCGACATCTATTTAATTCATACGAAACACATTAAAATCACACGCTAATTGAGTGGCATAGTAATTGTTACATGTAAGTTATAATATGTACTATATAGGGTATAGATTAATAATAATGTTTCATATATTTCAGTATTATAAATCTCTCTTATATTTTTAATATTAATAATTATTTTTACTTCAAACTGTGCTATTTAAAATACAGTCACATTAAAAATGTTTAAATGTTATCTTACCAAGAAAACTGTGTAAGCCTAGTACATAATAATATTATAATATTGTCTAATACACTAGATTTAAAATAGGAAATGATTACGAGGGTCAAACATTATTTGTACAATGAAAATTATTGAAGAATAGGTTATACTATTTCTAAAATACTATAATTCTCACAAGTAAAATATCATTAAAAAAAAAAGCCTTTTCATGGTGAAATTGACAAGTTTTTTTTTCACAATGATATTTTAAATGTATCCTATCTGGCGACCATAACTATTTCGTTATAAGAATATATTTGAAGTATATAATTTATTTGAATTTGTAGACCATTTTGAATTTTTTTTTAATCCATAGCTATAATAACCGTTCGTTTGAATTTAAGATAGGCTAGAAATTCACTACAAATAAACAAATACTCATAGTCTAAAAACATGCGGGAAACATTTAGTTATGGTTAATATTTATATATAATAAGGGATACGACTAATGGATGATAAATATCTTTAGCTATTGTTCGATTGTTCTGTTTTTACATTATACGTATATACCTAATATATATGGGCGTACACGGATTCCGCCGATTTTGTATCGACTCCGCAGGCTATTGAATCCACCGAGCCTCAAAAACGTTCAATAGTATAACATAAATATTTAAGATTAAGTGTTAGTTTATAATATCAACATAATAAAAACGTAATATTATAGGAACATTTTTTTTTTTTTTAAATAATTTATACATTTAAAAATCTAGCATTACGACTCGTTACGCCATAAATTAATTATTAAAAAAAAATATATATATCAATAAAAAAGTAGTATAAATAAAGCCTATCCGTCAAATGACTGGTTTCTATCGATTTAAGACTCAGTGGACCAATATAACCAATAATATTATATACCTTAAATTTTCAAACCATGACGAAGGTAACGGCGGAATAGATGAATGCCCAACATAGGTAAATAACATCTATGCATGACCAACGTGCAACGGCATGAAAAGACGTCACGAAATTCTCAAATGATACCGAGGGTTGAACGGTGCCCTGCATCCACGGAGTGTTTGGACAGACGCAATCGTGGAGGCGGTGGCGATGACGGTGGAGGTAGTGCGAAAATGTGAAGATAACCGGAAGTCGTTGTTGAGTTGTATACAGTTGTAATCGATGAGGTTCCAAAAGTGTAGCGGGTACGGCGATAGAACAGTAGCGGCGAGTTTGGTTCACATGGTGGTCTTAGGGTAGACGGGAACCTTGGACGGGAACCCGGACATTCCGATGACGTACTTATAAGTGGTCGGCGGCCGGAGGATGGTCTTCACAGCCCTCTTCTGGCCACGGCCCTTGCTCTCACTACCGACCATCCGATCAATGACGGTACGCAACGACTTCAACCACTTGCCTCTATTGACGCCGCTGCCGCCACCTCCACAGTCGCTGCTACTACCGTTGCTGCTGCCGTCGCTACCGCGGATCGACGACGATTTGTCACCGTCACCGCTGTAGCAACCCTCGTCGGCGCTACCGCACAAAGAAGCATTGGCGCCCACACAGCTGATGCCGTCCTCGGACCAACTTCCGGAATCGTCGTAAAAGTCACTACCTCCGTTCCCGCTGGAATTCGAGTCGTCGCCACTACTGCTGCTGCCACCGCCGCCGCCCCCACCGCCGTCTTCGTACATCACCAGGTTGCAGGACATGTACGAACCGCTGTCGCGTTGTCCCGCTGTCGGATTGGTCGTCTGGTCGTCGTAGCTAGGCATGACGTGATCAATGGTATTGGTACCCTGGACGCGCGTCACTGGAACAAACGGATTTCAGCGGATGATCGTAGTATAGTTTTACGAGCGATGCATATTATAAAAAAATAAATATTATATCCACTATATAAGAACACCCACTCGGTTTACGGTTAACCGCGGTCACCACTTCGGTACAATATGACGACGTGTAAAACGACGGTGTGTATTGTGTGGTTTTTATGATATTTTATTTGGACACGATATCGTATGTATATCGGCTGTAAGTGAACAACGGACGCGAGTGAACGACTGTACGGCAGCGTCGCCGGCTCCGCGTGTTTTATACGGCCCCGGCACGCCGTCCGGGTCCACGTGAACGACCACCCCCCCACAAGTCACGCGCACCCGAACGGGGTAATAAAGTCGAGACGACGCGGCGTGTCGCAGGGTCGCGATGCAGAGACGCCGCGCATACACCAGTTTGCGGTACACGTGACGCGTGCGGCAAGACGGCAACGGCTCGACGGTGACTCGCGTGTGCTGTAATAATTATTTATCGTTTTGACATTATGTAAACCGCCGCCAACCGATACCTTGTGCTGTGTACAGCACGTGTACCTGACCAACGCATTGCGCGTGTGACTCACGACGACCGACGGGTGCGATAAACAACAATGTGATTATTTGTCGTTTATGCGAAGTCGTCGATCGCTTATTTATTTTAGACTCTGAGCAGTCTGCAGAGCGGCAGCGATGAGCGTATTGATTTCACAACGATTTATTTTGAGTGTGTGTGTGTGCAGGATAAACAGTCGATAAAACGCTTCGATTTTGAACCCAGTTTGTACTCTAAAGAGATCAAAATCAAAAAAATTATCAGTAATTTTTTTCATAACCGGGAAATACAAAAGAATTCGAGTAAAACGGTAATTTTTACACTAATCCAATTGTTGATAACATTGATTTTGTTTTTTTTTTTTGTGTAACTGGCGAACGAATAATCATAGATTCTTACAAATTTCACCTAATGGTTATATTTTTTTTGCCGTTTACAATCAAATTTTCAACATATTTTCACTTTTTTTTCAATTGTTTATAGACAATTGAGAATTTTTTTTTTTTTTTTATTGTTAATTATTAATATCGAATAAAAGTTGTAAGAAATGCTTGAAAAAATAATGCAAAGCTCCTCATTATAGCTGTTAATTTCTCAATTAAAAAAATATTAAAAATCTATGATCAGAATATTTTTTTTAATCTGTTAAATTTTGACAAAAATCATCAAAATCTCAAAAACACAAAATTTATTTTATAGTTAAAATTTTTGTGTTTTTACCTAAGATATAAGTATAACTTTTGTAGAATCCTGTAATAAATTTTCAAGAATTTTGATCCAGCAAATAATTAATAATCGACATTAATAAAAAAAATTTTAATTTCTCATGTCTATAAAATCTCTAAAAGAGTTAAACATTCAAGAAAATCATACCATTTGTTAAAAATAATATTAAAAAAATTGTGGAAATTACAAGAATTTATGGCTGTTTATTTTTAAATTACAACAAAATAAAAATAAAGCGTCTGGGAAAAAATAGTTATTATACGGGTAAAAACTCACCATTTTTAAATTAAATTTAGAATTATAAATGTTTTTCCAATAAAAATTTTTCCAAAACAATGAATGGGTAATTTAATTTAAAAGAAGGTATTATTTTATTTCATAGCTATAATATAGTTTATAGAGTTTTGTTATGTCATTCCTAGTTATTGTTAAGGTGATATTCGTATCATGGAGAACATTTTTTTATCCATAATTTGCTTTTTATACTCTGTAATTGACGGGCTGTCGAGAGAGATAGATTGACCGTCTCGGTGAGTATTGAAACAGTATAAAAATAAACGCAATTACTACCAAAATTGACTATTTTAAAAAAATGACGAGTGTCCAAAAATTATTTGGGTGTTTTTCTTTCAATTAATCTACCTACTAGACAGATACATATCGATGGTACTTTTCAAATTTTTTTTTTTTGGATTTTATCGTTACTATAATTACCTTCAAATGCTATATAATATCATAAATAACAATATAATAATATCATAAATATATCACTTGTATATCTATATAGTTTTGAGGTAGGTGTATCTTAAATTTTAATTATATACGTATGTATTTTATAATTTGGTTTTATACTACTACAGTACTACACACATTTAGTACTTTTTCAGACTTTAATGCTTTTTGATTTCAGTTGTAATCGTAATTCGTAAATAATTAATGATACGTAAAACGAAATAGTAATTAAAACTAAAATACTGAATTTCTATTCACCTTTATTATCGTTGTTTATCGTTTAAATGAGTAATTTTATTATAATCTGAGTATAAAATATCTATAAAAAATAATTATCTTTATATGTTTTTTAGATATTTTAGTTTTAATATGAACTACTTATGAGGAATTTTATATTAAATTTTTAAAACTTAGATACAAAAAGAAAATATATCATAAATTGTTAACTATAAAAGAGTTTGAAAGTTTATACAATTTTGACAAATTTTGTCAAAACTTTAATTTCGAATTTTATTTAAATAAAATACAATTTATTTTTAATATGTTTATACAGATATATGAACAACTTATATAGAATCTCGAATTTAATTTCTAAAAATTTTGACCGAGCAAATTGTTTTTAATCGTCATTAATAGAAATAATAATCAAAAAAAATTGAAAAACTCTCGTACTTATAAATAATTGAAAAACAGTTAAAATATTTTTAAAATATTATCGAATATAGAAAATGATAATATAAACATTTGGTGAAAATTTCAAACTTCTGAGATTATCTACTTTTGAATTTTAGTAATAAAATAAAAAAGTAAATTCGTAAAATCTGGTTTAATGTAAAAATTCATGTTTCTATATAAATTTTATTTTATTTTTTTTGTTTGGATATAAAAAAAGTACTGGCAACTTTTATTTTTTTTTACTCCCTAAGGTACCAATTAGATCCAATCCGTTACTAGAAACCATCTTCAAAGTTGAAACAATTTTACATTTTACTGCTTCAAAAGAACAAAAAATACGCACTTCGTTGTAAAATCAATGCATATTCATCGCTCCGCCAAAAATCTAAAGCAGTTATTAAAAATTGGTAAAAATAAATATTTTTTCAAGGAAATACTTCAAATGTGTACTTATTTGTTTTATTGTTATAGTTTACAATTTTGATAATTTGTAATCTAATCATCAATATTAATCTCAAAGAGTTAAATAAATAGTAAATAGTAATGTAACTCAGTTAGTGACTTAATAAAAATGTTTAATACTGGAGGCAAAACAAAATATTAACCCGTCTATCATAAATATGGGTATAGTTGATGATTATTTTTTTTTAGTAAGGGGAATAAATAACTTAAATGGTGGAATTCCGGGCTCCTTAGTTATGCTTATGAAATAGACATAGAAATGTAACTTATCTGATGCTACTATAATCTTATCAAAATGTCATGGAAGTATGATCCGTTATAAATTACAATAAAAATAAAATTGTTCTTTCTTTTAAAATATATAATATTGACTATAGCGAATAATTAAATTAAACTCGAAATTTAACTTCACATTTTAGATTGCCTGTTAGAGCTTGGATATTGTATGAAATTCTCTAGACTATTCATGACAATTTCTACATCTCCTACCCACATTGGACATTCTATACATTACCCCAATACGCTAGTAAAAATGTAAGTTGTGAGTCGAATGTCGAGTTAGTCACAAATATTTACGCCGAAAATCTATATTGAGTCGCGAAAAATCCACGGCCGACGTATTCTGCGTATGAAATGCGGCAAAAATATTTGCATGAGCTAACTATTATGCGGTGATCACGTCTACACACGAGCACATTTTCTACCGCACGAACAAATGTGTACCGAAATAACGTGCAAGTGTACAGCATACAGTTTTACCAGAATCCACTACCTACTAAACGGATTCAAAACACGTGGTACCTGCAATGTGATCACTGTGCACGTTAAATGGCTGTATACCCACGCGGCCTCGTCGTATTATGTATAATTATACATACATGTTGTACCTACGGCATGTAGTACGCTGCAACTGCCTACAAGTAAGCTACTGACGATACAGATGAACAGATGATAAATTGAAACCACCCTCTCTGATAGGTTTTTAGGGTTTCAACTGGTGATGGAAATAATTGAATTATTCAAATTATATTTTTCACAATTATTTTAATTAGAGAATCAAATTAGTTCGATGATCAAAATAATAGTTACCAAGACATTTTTTCAATTATTTATATAATTATTTAGAAAAGTTCGCATAATTGATATTTGACAAATAAAATAAATTTTCTAATCATCACTTGTATGTAATATCAAACAAATAAATTATAAAATGTCTGTTGTATTTAAATTGTATGCAGAATAAAATAAAATAAATACATATAAAATGTTTGAAATCACTTAGATTAATCCATTAAATTTTAATAACAATTAAAAAAAAAAAATAATAAAACCTAAATTTTTGGGTGAAATCAATTTCAACAATAAAAAATACACGTTCCAAAGAACGCAAGTCGCTGGTGTACTTAAATTCATATTTTATTAAAAATTTCAATAGATCTGAAAATGTATTTTTGTATTGACTTCTATACTGATTTTCTATAATATAGAATATAGACATGAGACGGCAGTTATCTGGTCGGGATAGATTAAGGCTCGGCTTACAATATTTATTACATACCTATTAAGAGGTGACTTACGTAACATTTAAATGCGATCGAATTTCGAGCGTTTAACCCATGACGATTGCTATCATAATAATAACTCTAGCGATAAAAACTATTAGCAATATTAAACACAAAGGACAAATGAACTGATATTGACTTCAAGTTAAAATTGTAAGTAAAACGAGTATAATGTAAATAAAAATTTGTGTCCGTGACTGTTATATTAAAAATAATAACCTGTGAAATTTCATCAATAACTTCTACGCACTCAAGTTTAATAGTCTATAATAATATGCTAATCACTATATAGAAAGTTTATTTCATAAACACTATTTGTGATCATAATTCACTTACTTATTCTAAGTGAAATATATGATTCTACTGTCTTTTATTAGAGCCACGGGCAGACTACATCGAAATCACGCTTTCACTTAGTCCAAAAAAAAAAAAGTTTACTTACTATTATTAATATAAATCATATATTTATCTTTAATTAATTAACGTTCGAGACAATCATAACCGATTTTTATGATCATAATATATTTAAATTATTAATTTCTGTGAAGATAACATTTATTTAAAATAAACTTTTATCAAAACTATTCTAATCGGTAAAAACTTTAAAACTAACGGAATTATATAAGCATTTGAATAAAGACATTTACACCTTAAATGTAGTTATATGGATTCTCGCAACAATAAAAAAAAAAAAATACAAATTATAATGGATATAAATATAATTAAAATATACCGTTGACAATAATATACTCGGTAGGAGTGTAGGACGTTCAAATCGTACGTCATTGGTTCCATAGAATAATATTGGGATAACTTATTATCTACTTAAATAATACATTATAATCAATCACAACGTTTCTATTTAAAATACGTGTATTATAGGTAAGTACAAATTATTTTTTATTGTACGACACCACTTAATATCTATATGTATTTGGATTAATTCTGGTGATATTATTCTGTTCAGATATATAATATCTTGTATAAACATTACAGTAATGTAACCAAGATTTTTCTCATAATATATAATACATATTATAATATTCATGATTTGGTTTACATAGGGAAGCTTAATTATACAGGTAAGATCCATTAAGTTTGATATGCTGTGCTGTGAACATATAATATTTTAAACTTTTCAGGGGCATTCAAATTTCAAACATATTAAAATGTTAATACAAAGTAAATTTTTACTTAATACGTTCACCAAACACTTCTACAATATGCTAAACTAAAACTCCCTTTTTTAGCTTCGGCACTGAATTATTCGTAGGTACATTAAACCTTATGTGTTATAACTATCTATATGTCGAATATACCGCCGTCTTAATTTTATACATCATAAATTTATAACACTTGATATATTAAAGATTTAAATTTCTTTATTTTTATTCATATACGTATAATTCTAATTAAAACTGAACGAAAATGCTATTATCTCATGGTTAGTTCCTTTTAAAATTAGCTATTGAAAAATTTTATTATGTTTTATAGATATAAAAATATAATATAATCTTTAAAAAATGTTAGTAAAACTTTTAGAAAACCAGATCATATTTCTAAACAAGGTAAAATGTTTATTTGTGATTTCAGAATAATTTTATTTTTCTATTATTAACACAAAAAAATAAACTATTATATACTTGTATAATGACTTTTAAAATATAAACTGTTTATAAAACCAAATGCATTAAATGGGGTTTTTGAACTTCGAACAATTAAAAATAATATAAATATTTCGATAATATGAAAATAAAATATTAATTAAATACCCGATCCTTCCATGCAAAAATATTTTTACCATTATTCAAACAGTTTTCTTATTTTAAATATTGGATATTTTTTTTTACCAAACAAAAATGTCTGAGTCTTTGGTCGTTGACTTCTTATTAAGATGAAATTTTACGTGTATATAATATTTGAATAATTTAAACATGTATTTCATTTTTAAACTTTACAGTTCTATTGTCTCGATAATTGCTATTTATTAACAGTTATAATTAATTTACGAGATTCGTTTTTTTTTTTTTTTTTTTTTTTTTTTTTTTTAATTCATAAAATCGCGTTTCATATACCACGAACGATTATAGTAATGGCTATAACAGTAAGTTAAAGTTTAGACACACATTTGTGTGTGATAGAGATTTAAATACCACAACGTGTATTGACACATATTAAATATTTGTTTTTTCAAATTTTTATATATTTTAAGAACAAATTCTTATGATAGTTCCCAGTTTTAGTACTTAATATTATTATTTCATCGCATATCAGAGGAGTTTGTTTGCATTATTATTTTTATTATCATTATTATTATAATTATTTTAATTTTATGTCTAAATATTTAAATGCTATACCACGCATTTATACATATTATATTAATGTAATAGATTTGTAACAGAAAAAAAAATCATCATAACTGTATTTTGATAATTAAATATAAATATTTCGACTATTCACCAAATACTTAGAGTATGAGTTTAAGTTTACTTACTGTTAAATAAACCATAAATGATAAAATTACTTTATAACGTTTCGTAAACTTATAAATCATGTGTATATGTACATCTTCGTAACAGTGCATATTACAAAAATTATTCTACACCATAAGTCTATAAATAAAGCTATTTATTGTATGTGTATTTCATTTTTTCGTCTCTTGAGCTTATAAATACATAATAATTTTAATAGCCACTATTTAATTATATTATAAGAAAAAAACAAAATTCTTAATAAATATTTTGTTATTCTTGATCCAATGACACCACCTCCGTGGATCATTATACAGATATAAAAAAATTTACGATAAATCGATATTGTACCATTGATTATAATATACCTGAGACATTAAACAATTATAGAACAATAAATTTAAACGATACTAACAATATTTTTTTATTGTTTCATTTTTTAATAACAATAATTTTTAATTAACATGGCACATTAAAATAACGTAATAATGTAATAAATATTACATGGAAGTTATGCTTGCTTTTTCAGTATTACACGTCTCTCTTTTTTTACATAAATTGTATTAATACCACAATAGCACACATAATAATATAATAATAAAATCGTATCAAAAGCGTAATTAAAATATCAAAAAAGTCGTAAAAAATTATCAGTATTATAAAATAATGTTAGAAAAAATTTTAAATTATATGCATAAATAAATTAGAAATCCAAAAAACGTCTCGAAAATATCGAATAACCGTAACTCGAGGACGATTCATCAAGCATGCTCACCAGCATATTTTTTTTTCGGGTAACAAATAATGATAATATTCAAATTCTGATTCTTGAAATTTTTAAACATACTCAAAAATGATATTTTAAAATTCTTAAATGTTTTTTGTATTGTTTAATGAGAGTCCTGTGGTGATAAAATCTTCTGTTTAATAAATAATAACCCACATTTTCTACTTTAAATTATTTAATAGATATTTTTATTTTTTTAAATTTCGATGTTCTTAATTAATAATTTAACGAGAATTTTTTGAATTTCTACTGAAAATATTACTCTTTAAAAATAGTCTTACAAACAAAAATAGATATAATATTTCGATCTATTATATATATCATTGATATTAATCACTAAAATGTTTTAATCGTCATAGTCCCCGCGGCCCATATCCAAACCCATTATTGTGGACCTAGTATCCTTAGTAAACAAGTTAAATACTTAAAAACTACTAGTTTGGATAACTGCGTCATTTAAAAAAAAGGGGAGGTAAGTATTGAGTATGCTTGATGAATGTACGGTATCGTAAACGTCGGAGGGTCACATTATAATAATTTAATATTTTCAGTCACAACATTAATTTTACAGCAATAATAATATATGATGAAAATCTCAAAGAAATAAATCGTTATAATCGGTATGATAATAATCGAGGTATCCGACTTCATAATGTTATTATATGATTTATTGTTACGTAATAATATTTATCGCATGAAATCTTCACATCGGCTTTGGTAGACGCCAACTTCCGGATGTGGCTTCTCACGTCCATCTCGGGTAAACGGCCACCTTTGACGGCAGTCCGGACATGCCGATCACAAACACGTACGTGGTAGGCGGTCTGAGTATGGTCTTGACCTGTCGTGGCCGACGTCCGCCGCCGCCTTCCATTTTGCCGATAACCGTCCGCAGCGTCTTCAGCCATTTGCTTCTGCTGCAGGCGCGGACCTCGGCAGCCGTCTCGTCGCGTCCGGAACAGTTCGAGTCAGAGTCCGTCGTTTTTCCGGACGAACCGTCGTCGTCGTGGTCGTTGTCGTTGTTGTCATCTTGGTCGCTGTCGTTGTTGTCGTCGTCGTCGTATTGGCGATAATGTTGCACGGCGGTCGGTCTGACTTCGCGGCACGGCATGATATGACGATGAGGATTTACAGTAGTAAATTCGGGTGAAGAAACTCTATTCGAGACGAACTCGCAGCGTTCAAATGCGAACTTATTTAACGAATCTGTCGCAAAACGGAAACGTGAAAATCGCGTGCGATAATTATATCGTACGCAATTATAACGCCGTGTTTTCTGCAGAGTGTCGTCTCGTCGCGGGTTTCACGACGATTGTGCAGCCGTTAGCGACGAGCGGACGCTCTTTAAACGCGACCGTCAATGATCGAGACGGCGGCGCGGTGACTGTGACAAAGTTGATGCGCGAGACGATGGCCGTTGAGGGTGGTGCCATTGGTCGTCTCGGCTCACGTGCCACCGCCGCCGCCGCCGCTTTTTACGAACGTTTACTGTAATAATATTATACGACACGTACGCGGGCACGCGGCTGATAACTTTGTATCGTCTCCGACAATGGAGCGCGTGCACGGGTCGCCCCAAACACACGACTGCGACGATATACTGTGATGGTATTACGTATCCACATTATATTTACTTCGCGTCATATAATTTACAACGTGGGTATTTTCACGTCATTGTGGAGTCTCTTGCGGTCGTGTTTATAACAATGAATTTTACGAATATTCACGTGGTAAACTATATTTCGAAAAGAGTGAAAGCGCAGATCGCCGCTCTGCTGCATGCCTGCAGGCTATTCGTGCGTACAACGTCGTTGAATTGGTCACTGATGTAATGGATGTTTTAGATTTAAATCCTACGATAAAGCCGTATTAATATAAACTTCTAGTTTTGATCAGACGATGAGATCGATCATCGTATTGATAAAATCGCCAAATCCTCGATTGAGAACTAAAAGCATTCGGTCCAGAAATACCAATGTTTACGACAGATTTGATATGACTTGTGAAAAACGAACTCCAAATGAACGACACGTTGTAGGTTATAGGTTCTTAGTATAACGCCCTGACGAAACTGTGTGCGAGACGAGTAATGAGAGTAATTAGAATGACGGCCCATTGACACTAAAAATAATGAGACTTGGGATGGACTTATAGGTCCTCCGCTCAAATCAATTAAATACTACCCAAGTAAATACTAAATATCATTATCTTCTATTGCAATTTTTGAATTGAAATCAATAAATATAATTTTTTTAAATTATTTGCACAGTATTTTTAATAGATAATTTAATAAACACGGAAAATGAAAATTGTTGTATTTTCCATAAAAAAAAATATATGATGAGAGACATTTATTAATTACACATTAATTAATATTGAATTAAATATTTTGGTAGCCACATATACGTGTACCTATATAATTCTTAAGTTTGATTTAAATTTTTTTATTTGATATATGTTATTATTGTTTCTCGTTCTAAAACTAACGCAGTCTATAGCAATCGCAAATACAGCAATCTACCACTAAAAGTAGATTTATTTAACTAAAAATAGTGACAAGACGGTGAGTTTTCTTTACAACAATAATCGTATATTATGTATACCTGCAGTATACCTAATACAAATTCAATCGGATTGAGATAATAAAAGAAGAACAAAACGATTTATTCATTTGGAGTAGTTTGTTTATTACTAGTACGTAAAACAGTGTATAATTCAAATTAAACGTTTACTCAATAATAATAATAATAATATTTGTTTTTAGTGTCGTTTCTAGTAATTTACTTAATGAATTGAATACACGTTGTGATTAAGCACGTGTTCAGTACACACGGCTGTATAAATCAAAACAATAAAACCGTGTATTAATATGTTCACGACAACGTGATAATTATTATTAACTTGTATTTTGTATATATGCATCTGTGAATGAAAAACAATGATAAAATAGCAGGTGACTGGGCATCTTTCTGTTGTACGGTAGGCTTTGAGCGGATCACTGAAATAGATGAGTTAAATTTGAATTCAGTTATATATTATTATCCACAAAAACCATTTTCATCAGAAACGATCTATTAGCCTATATCACTAAGCACGTTTTATATCATTATTAAAGAAATTTATTCTATTATTTTCATTATGATAGGTTGATTTTATTTTACTAAACATTATACTTAATTACATTATTAAAGGTTAATTTTTAAAATAATATTATACCTTTTTAGAATATTTTATTAGTTTTACCATTGTTATAAACTTTTTAGTTAATATCATTTTACCAGAAAATAGTATAATACGTGAAGGTATTAATAATTAGCATCTTAAAATTAATCTACATATTTTTAAATGCTAAATAGCGTTCATTAAAATTTATAATATACATAGAAATTTTAAATTTCAACGAATGTTCAAGTCTTGGCTATAAAAATTGAAGGGTTTAAAAATATTTTGCTACAAAATAGTTTAAAAGTTTTTATTTAATTGACAATTTTTTTTTTAAATTTTAACTTGATACTTATTTTATATTCAATGTACTAAATTTAATACATTTCAAACAGATTACACGGCGTTCTAGGTAGGCAATTTAGCTACATTACTGTTGTAAATCCATATTTCCAGTATTTCATAAGTTATATGTGTTTATAACAATATTACCTTTTTGATATTATGGACTCAAATATTATACCTAAAAATACACATTAATGGAAATCAATGAAATTAAATTCGATTTCAAAAATTATTTGCTATCAATAAATTATATAATATTGTATAAAATACAAATATTATATTATGTACAACTGATATATTAAAATGTAAATAATATCCATAAAATCATTCATTACTCTGAATATAAAACATAAAACCACGTTAATAATAAAGCTAATCATTTCTCAACTTTTTTGGCTGCACTTCTATTATATTATCTAAATAAACAACATGAAATTATAGTATGTGTTAACTATTTTTGAATTTAAATTGACTGATTATGATTTCCATTTACACTAAATTGCATACTAATTGGTAAGAAAAGGCTAAATAATAGAAATATAAACTTACAAACAATAAATTTATTTTTATTATCGTTTAAAAATCAAATACTTTTATACAAAGTTAATTTCATTTGATTTTCTATTTATGCTTTTATTTTTGTCGGTACTTTATTAATCAATTGTGAAAAATGGTTAAAATAGCTGATATATACTGATTTTTTATAGTATATGCTAACCAATAATTATTGGTAAATTCTCTAAAATAAAATACTTGTACTAATAAAAGTTTATCGGTCAAGTCCCAACGAAACAATTTAATACATATAAAATACAATAGTTGATCCTCATAATAGTTAACCAGAAGTAAAATCATATTTATTTTACTTTTAATGCAGTAAAATAGTGTTTTAGAGATTCAACCGATTACATAACATTATATGGTTCAGTCAAGATAAAAATTATATTTTTTATAATTTACAAATTTAAAAATTCTGAAAATCGATTGCCAAATATTAATACCTACTCAGACGTATTTTAATTTTTATACATTTTTATCATCTCACGTTATAAAAATTAAATATTTCATGATACATCGATTACGGAACAAACGTTTTCGTCGGTACGATTATCTATGTATAAATAAAATTATTCATGTACGACGTAATATTAACAATAATAATATACTCGTATATTGCGTATTATGTACATAAGTTTGTGTGACGCCGTATAACGTTTGCCACGACTATTACCGTACTTCAAGACCGATTACAGCGTGGGGTCTAATGGGATATTATATTATTATTATGATATACAGAGTGATTTAACAATCATGTTTGCTATCATTTTTTCAAATAAATAAAATAAACTTAAATTATTGAAATTTTCAAGTATATTTAAAGGCAATATTTTTACTCATTTGAATTTTTAACCATTTAAAATATATTCTGTGATGATATAAGCTTCTCTTTTTGGTCAAAAAAAAATTAATCCTTTTTATTGAGGATAGTAAAATAGATATTTTTTTCAAAAATATTAATGCATCCAAATCAAAATACAAACAATTAGTTTTTAAAAATATAAAAATGTATGTTCTAAGGTAAATAGTTCTTAAAAATAGATTTAAAAAATAAAATAAAATATATGTTATGTTGTAAGTATTATCTTCATACAATTTTAATAAACTATAAAATGTTGATAGATTACCAGAACTATTATTATGAATCAGCTATTATTTTTGGTACACGTAATCAAATAATTCATAAACTAATCGTTTAAATTTCGATTTAAATACCTAAATAAAAATCTCAAAAACCAAAATTAGATTGAATTTATTACTAAAAGAAAAATAGAGTTGAGCATGCAGGGTAAATCGTCCTGTATTTTGTATCTACTGCTTCTCCGTCTGCATTATTGTCTGCTCAAGTGTGTTATTGTAGCCTCGTCTTTTTTCACATTTTCCGGTTCGTCCGGTTTGTATCACGTGTGACATAATTTCTATTATATGCTACATCGTATTATCAATTCGTAGATCTGTTGGTTCACGTCGACGGTGGTATATAAACGTCATCGCAACGTCGTCCTCGGTCTTATTTTTCGTTGACATTGACAGTATTTTGACACACAATATTATACAATATACGCGCAACTATAATACATAAAACTATAAAAGCCACCTGTATAACACACTGTTGTGTTTACACGAATAAAAGAACATATTAATAGTTTATATATTGTATCTACTAACTGGATGGATCGTGGGCTACCCAAGTATTATCGTATATCATTTATTATAATGCAATGTGTACACGAGTTCCAATTTCTAAAATATATGTGGTTAGCACCGATTAGAATTGCTCGTATATTTTTAGCACCAGTAAATTAGGATGATATTATGAATGGTTAATAATAAATATATAACTTTTGAAGACACTTACTATTTAATATTCTATATATAATATACCATTTCAATAATTAATATTTATATTTAGTTTCCAAAGTACTAGGTCATTCTCCATGAAAATCGCACAAGTTTTGAATTTGAAACTTTATGAAACTCATTACGTTGATACTCGTTTCAAACTTAAAATAACTGTTTATGAGTATACATTTAAAAGTGTATATTATATTATATATATTATATACCAAATTAATAATTGCATCAATATTTTAATCACGTATAAATTTACTTTTAAACAATCAATTGTTGTTAAAAATAAATTAATTATACGCATAATCTATCTACTTGTATAAAATTGTTGGAACGAATGCAAAAACTTAAAATATTCAGATTATTTATTTATAATTTTTGATTATTGAATTTTTTTTTAAATAATTTTAAAAATGTTTAATGAGTCTATATAATTTAATCAATCGCTACTTTTTAATATTGCAATAAAACTCTCTTCAAGATTTAATATCATACATTAAAGTCATTAGATAGCGTAAAAATAATAAAATATTACCTATAACGGCTATAACTGTTTTATTATAAACAAAAAATATTTATATAGGCTATTAAACGTGAGTTATAATGGATATTATCGATTAGCAACAGGCAATAGAAATTTAAAAAAGTACATGTTTCAGTACAATAACAGTAGGTAGGTACATTCGATTGTATGTATAAATTATGTACCTATAAATAAATAGAAAATATAAATATGTTTTTTTCGGAATATAATAATAGTCAGACAAAATATGTTTTTATTTTATAAATCAAGTTATGTACAGATCTAATAAATTTATATTAATGATTCAAAATAATTTTTAAAAAAATCAATATTTGAAGATATTTTTATACGTTATGTAAAACGAAATTTTTAATTATTATGCTATTTTAGAATTCGCTAATTTATAATTACAATTTTTTTTCTCATCGCTTTCCCCTTTCTTATACTCGTATATATTGAAGTTATTTAATATATCACCTCTCAAAACTGAACTCACTAATATTATATAGATAGTCATTATAAATTAAATAAAAAACATTGCTATTTTTTGTATTTTAAACTTATTCAGAATTTCTAGTCAATTGAAAGTTGACATATATTGGTTTTTTTTATTATTGTTATTTTTAGTTTTTTATTGTTTATTTGTATTAGGTAAAATAAATAATTGTTGTAAAATTTGCATTTGTTTTTTATAGGTACTAATTACTTGTTTTAGAAACTTATCTCAAATTTATTCATATATTTTTAAAATTGATAGGAATTATATAATGCATGTAATTTTATAATACATAAATTATAATATGGTAGTAACGTGTACAAAAGAAATATAATGTGTAAACATATTTTCACAGAAACTTAATTTATGCAAAAGATTTATAACTACGATGTTATTTAGTTTAATGTCAACAAATAGTTACTATGACTACGTATAATATGGTCAATATGTTTAAGATTATTGACCCCATATGTATGCAGAATGAAGACTTAAACAGTATCGTGTTTCGTATGTGCGTCATTATTGCTTTCTTGTTTTCTTTTGTAGCCAGATAAACATTGTTTCTCGTATGATCTCCATTATTTTTTCATCAGTCAAATAATGGTAGTGAAGTCGGTATCTTTGATCGAGTTAAAAAAACAACAATGGGCAAAAGAGAAAGGTTGGTAAAATATTTATACATTCATTGTATTAGCATGTGATTATTTTCAAATATTAAAGTTTATTTTGATTTATAACAATTTTTATTTAGAAGAGATTGTAAAATTAAATAGTTATTGGAAAAATCAAAACACACCAGTTGTTTTCAATGATCAAAGGTATTTTAATTTCTACTATGTCAATTTGTAACCACGGAATTTTACTAACTAAAAATTATTTTTATTTTTCTATTAAAGGGATCATGTTATTTATCCAGGACTACGTTCAAATGATATTGATCGTCTAGCCATGTACAAAGATTTACAAACACAAAAAAATTTAAGTTTTCCACCAATTTCTCACGATAATCAAAAACAAAACGTACACAGCGTAAGATAATTTACTTTTAGTTATTTATATTATACTTAATATACTTTAAAATTAATACTTAAATAAATGTTTCATGTTCATTATTATTCATTGTATACCTAACAAATCATACCTTTTTATTTAAATTATATGTATTTATAGAATACCTATACTAATAAAATTGAAAAAGAACTAAGTACTGATACTGGAGTAATGGATGATTTTAAACCAAAAAGCACTCATACTATGTAAGCCAAAAATAATATATCTACTTAAAATATTAAAACAATTTTATATTTAGAATTAATAAATATTTTACATTAAAATTAAAATTAAAGATTAAATCGGACTTATACAATATCAAAAGAAAACAATACTAATGAAGGAGTAGGGACACTAGAAAGACAAAAGTGGGATAAGCAAAATAATGCTAGTGGGTTAAATCCACCAATCTTTAATTCAAATGAGAGAAAATATTTAAACAATGAAAGAAATGAGACACCGACATGGGTAGAATATCCGCCAGAAAAACCGTAAGTAATGAGTATATTTTATTAACTCGAAAGTTAACATATTATATAATATTTTATAAAGAACAAATACATCATAATAAGAATTATTTATACTTAAAATAGTTTTATAACTAGCGAAATTGGAAAAACACAATTCCAAGATATTCATAAAACTTCAGATTTTGGAGGTAGCTGTGACACTTTAAATTCGTTAGATTCGAACAACGTTTATAACAGGTAAGATATATCTTACTAAATAATTAGATAATTAAAAGCCTATATTAAAATAAATATGAGTGACGAATATAATATATTAATTTATTTTTTATAAATATTAACAACGACACAGAATAGATATATTATTTGACTTAAAATGGTTTTTATTTTTTGTTATGTATATACACAGGACTTACTTACTAGGACAAAATATTCCGTTGACTGCTGAAGAATTAGCTGCTAGAGAAGTAAAAAGGCAAAAAGCAATGGAACTTCAAGAAGCTATAAAACAACAGGTGAATAAGCCCAAAGTTTTAATTTGTGGCGATAATATGTTATTTTATTCTCGCCATAGTTAAAAGAAAGGCAATTAAAGAAAAAAGAAGAACTCGAAAAGAAAAAACAGGACGATTTAGTAGAAGAACGACGTATACAAAGACAACAAGAAATTGAAAGAAAACGACTAGAAGATGAAATGAAACGACAACGGGAAAAAGAAGTAAGTCATCAATTATAGTGTATAAAACTATCATCAAGAAAAACAGAATTTTTATTTTTATTTATATTATATCCAAATAGTTGTGTGAAGAACGAAAAGCAAAAGCAATGCAAGAAGTTTTAGAAAATGCTCAAAAACAAGCAAAAGAAGACAAATCCAAACACATGCAAAAAAAACGACATAATCAGGATGAAATCAAAGAACAAATTTCCACAGAACCTGCAATAGTAGTTAGTAACTGCAGTGAACCTAAGTCAGAACCAAAAGTTTGCCAAGAACCCAAAACAAAACCAAACCCACCAAATCCAGTAGAGGTAAAAGAGATCCCTAAATTGCCGGACGTCGATGTGATACTTCAAACATCACCATCTCCATTAAACCGCCAAAAATTATTAACTCCGAGCAAATTTCGGAGCCAGACTACTAGTGTCGCAATACAAACGGAAATTTTAAAGTAAGTCTACAATATTATTTTAACTAAAACGATGTTCTTAGTCCAACAAGTCTTGCAAAATAACTTTTGTTTTAGGAAACCCGCAAAATCTTCAGTTAGAAATGTAGACCAAAAATCTATAGATTTAGGCCAAAGGCCTAAGTGGGGTGTGAATAGACCAGAAGTACAGTATATCAAACAAAGTGCCAAAGATCCGAATTACCAGTTGAAATTAAAACAGAAATCCCCGTGGACCAAACGAATAAATAATACAAATTCAACGAAAACCCAATCATCAAATGTAAACGGTCAAACTGGGTAAAACACCTAAAAATTACTAAAATAATTAAATTTATTTGACTATTAGGTATATTTGTTCATGTATACTTAAATATAGCTTTACGTTTCCGGATAATTATTCAAAAAAGACGTTTTCATACGGCCGGCCAAATTTTGCAGGTGTGTTATGTGGATAACTTACTTATTTGGTTTAGGTATTGTGTATTAAAATACTTCTTACATTATTGTATGTTTCAGAAATGAAAAACAGCAACAGTGTTTCAGATAAAACTCCTTCGTTGTCAGAAAGCATATCAGTTAGTGATGTGTTATACCAATTATCGTCGTTACGAAAAGTTAGTGTACAATATATAAGTGTAATCTAAATGAATAAATAAACGATTTAGCTTACAATATTCAAATAATAAATAATAACAAAAACTTATCGATGCATAAACAATGTTTCGATTTAAAACGACTGCCGACAATAGAAACTTGTACACTTCAATTAAATACACACACACAGAAAACAATATTTATTGCGATCTTATTATTTTATTCAACCAAAAACATTATTATAATATATAGTATTAAATATTATGTTATTATTATTAGGTATAATAGTTATTATATACTTTGTTAATTGTTATGCATGATAACATTAAAGTCATGGTCGGTAGCTTATTATAAAAGTTAATTCAAATTATATTTGTTTATATACAGGTATTGGAAACCAAACGAAAACATTGGAAAAGTGTTATTGCTGACGAATCACCGTCATCAGATTCTTCATAGTTATTAAATATTAAATTTATGAATTGTTTATGTTACCTTTTTGAAGCAACAGATAACAGTAGAAAGTATATAACTGATTAACCGGATAATATTTAAATATTAAAGAATATTAATAATACTATTTTTCATAAAATGACAGTTATAATATTACGCACTAAATGACAGTAGCCATACATAACTTTTATAGTCACATTAATAAATTTTAAACATACCAAACTAGAAAACTTATTAACATAAAACGATAAAATTAGTTATTTTCAATACCATTTCATTCTTATTAGAAAAATTAAATTTTGCTGAATCGCTTTTACCTACTAGGTATAATTTGTCTTGTATTATAATTTAGTGCTTATATAATAGATGTTATTTTTAAATATCTATTTTATGAAGATATTTTATGTGTATAATTATAATTAAGGTTTATTATTTATAAAAATACAATTTATACTTATACATTATTAATTTATTATATAATATTTAAATTATTTTATTAAATTCATCATATAATTATACCTAACTACCTAATACCTATACATATGTACCTAAATATTAGTCTTATGAGATTAGGAATTAATTACATTTGTAACATATTATTTATGAATTAGTTATCTAAGAAAATTTAGTTTATAATCAAAAAAAATTATAAAAACAACTTGAATGCCAAAATTTTACATCATAAATTATTATTATTATTTTTTTTTATTTTATAAGGTATTATATTTTATAACTAATAATTTCACATTAAACACACGTATATCTACTAATATTTAATAATATTATATCAACAATAATATAGTAATTAATATCTAATTTTTAGGTATTTATTAACAAAAATTAGAATTAATTATAATTCATAAAAAAAGATTAAACTATTTACACCTTTATTGTTTTACAAAAAAACATATTATACAAAAATATGTTTTTTTGATTTTGTCGTTATTATTTATTGTTATCGTGTATACAAGGCTATACTTACATTTTTTTGTTATATTAGAAAACAATATTGCTATAAAACATATTTATAGAAACACACTTATGTATAGCGTGTATATTTTAATCTTGTAGTGTTATTATACTTAATTAAATTGTTATTGTACAGTTTTTGTTAAAAAAAAATTAATTAAATTCACATATGCTTATATATAAACGATAATCAAAACAATGTGAGAATTTAAATCTAATATAAATTATATATAGTTACCTAATGCTGTATCCAGTATTAAACAAATGTGGAGTATAAATATCAAAAACATAGCCGATTACAATATTTAATATTATATATTAACCTGTATATTAATAATGCGAATTCTAAATATTTTTTATTTTTTATTTTTTCGGTTTAATAAGTATCTGTGTATATTAATTAATTCATATTTTTCTGTTAAAAGGTCAATTACGTGATGCATGAAAAATGATAATATTAATGTATTTCTTTAAAACAACTATAAGAAAATGGCTTCACAAATTGAAGAATTTCTTGCTAAAAAGAAAGAACAAACTACATTATTGGATTTACATAACTGTACTGCAAATTCAAAAGAAGAATTAAGAAAACTCGTCGAAAAAGTACCCGAATTCAAGATAAAACCAGAAAAGGTAATCTTTTATTAGTAATTTGAAGTTTAAGTATACTACTGTAATGTATTATAATGTGTATTAGTAATAAATTAAAATATCACATAAGTTTTAGCGTATTAATAAACAGTAAGCGCAAAAACATATTGCAAAATTGCTTCAAAAAATAGTTGAAACTCGAAACAATTAATATATAAATTTTAAGTTGTGAGATTAAAAATACAGATAAGGTAACATCAACATTTTTTGAGTAATTGGATTGCAGCTGTTTTAATTAGCTACCCATTGTAATAGGTACTCGTAAAATATTTATAAAAAAAAGTACTGCATAATAAGAACTTTGGTTTTAATTTTAAAATATCTAGCTATCCCTAAAGATATATTTTGTTTAAAACTCTACAAGACATTGTTAAATTAAGTTATTTCAATATTATTTTCAATTTTTAGAAATTGGGTGATATTAAAATAAAAGAAAAAAAATTCAAATTTAAACTACCCAAGAAAGAAAGTAAAAAACCATTCCCATTTGCCGAACCAACGCCGTCAGAAATGAAAGGAGTTTCATTAGATGAGTTGTATTCAGTTAATATCCCATGGAAAATGCTTACTTCTCTTCGCCCAAAATCAAAAATCGACGAAGAATATTTTTCAAGGTAATGTTAAAAAAAATTTACGCCATTCGTATTTTGCCAAAATGAATAGTTTTAGCTAATTGATGCATAAAAAACACCCAATTATTACGTTTTCAATATAAATAATAAAATATTTGAACTTAGTTATAACTTATAAGGCACTTCAATAGTTTCACCTAACTTTCAATCTTACGGCAAAAGAAGGATATCTATGAAATGTATACGTAACTTAGAATTAAATAACTAAATTCCAAGTATCGGTAACTTTTCTTTTGTTATTAATAAGTATACTGTATAATGTATCAGCTGCTGTATATTGTATAAAAAACGTGATGAAAAATGTTCAATCCAATTCATGAATTTTGGTTTTAATTAAAAATGTTGACCCTATAAAAGTGGAAGTATACTCTGCAAGTACTTATGTGTATATGTTATATACACATCGTATAAACATTTTTTTACTTTACAAACTAATTAAAAAGTTAAGAATTGATAGATTTTATTTTGCTGCTAAAATTTAAATTTTGTCTTTAAAAAACCGATACACGACACGCCGACACAGCTGTTAGCTATTTCCATACTACGCCTTCACTGTCACGGTATCTTCTCTTTTTCAATATTGTTTTTGATGGATAAATTGTTGAGAATTGAAATTACTTTTATTTACTTTAGACAAGTCGAACTGGGTACGGCTACGCTCAAGACCAGGAACGCTGAGAAAAGGACGCCACGTGATAGTTTTCTGCGAAAAAAGAAAAATGCGTCCGGAGGAGTAGAGTCAAAGTTTTTGTCGTGCAAAGAATGCGGAATCGAATTTTGTACGGGTGAAAGCTGCAAAATATTCGACTACGATTCTTTTAAACGGATCGCGGTGTCTACTGTACAAGCTACTACTGAACAAACGCAAGAACCGGTTTCCCAGGAAAAAAAATTGTCGAAAAAGAAAAATGCCAGTAAAGGACCAAAGGTAAAATCACGAGGGCCAGCAGCGGTTAACGTAAAAAATACACTGGCGAAGAAAAACGGTGAGAGAATTATAATTGGTGTAAAAACCATGAAAAAAAATTCTATCGGTGTTCCGGAGAAATCAATATTAGATAAGTCAAATAAAAATGTCAAGACGACTGTGAAGGATAAAATATATTCATCAAAAGATGATATGAAAAAAATTACTATAATTAATGAAAATGCGATAAAAAAAAAACAAGAATTATTAAAAAAAAAGTCGTAAAATAATATTAGATTTATAAGTGCTAAATTATGAAAGTAAAAACAATAAGTATTTTTTATATTATATTTCTTTATACTGTATAATATTAATTCTGAATACTTTTGTCATTTGTATTTTTACCAGTTATTTTTTAATTTTTAATCTTTTTTTAATCTATTTGATTTCGTAAACATTAAATAACCCACATTATTTGCGTATTTTTATACTTTATTACAAAATAAATTAATTCATTTTATTATTGATATGTTTTAATATTTTAAAATATCATGTTAATAATTTCAGAAACATAGGTACAATTAAGTTAAAACTTCTACTTTCTTAAGTTAGATAATTAGATTAAATGAGATTAATTTATAGTTATTAATATCATTAATTAATATCGTCAATTTGATTGTATTGACAAATATTTTATTACTTAATTTAACCAAATTTAAAACTTTAATAAAAAATAAATTCATAAATTACAATCCAAACATATGCAAAATATTTTTTTTCTGGAAGGTATACCTAATATGTTAATGGAAATAAATCTCCAGGATTTAAGATTTTTGCATATCACAATTACACAAATTTTTAATAAGAAAATGTTTATGTTAATGAGAAAAACTTAAAAAAAACAATCAATTTCAGATACAACATAATTGGATAACTTTGACAAAAATATTTTAAATGATTGTGAGATTTTAAAAATACAACATTTTATTTTATGCATTATAGGAAATCAACTTTAAGTCATTTTTTAACTTAATTGTAAGTCAATTGCAACACTTTGTCTATACTGATCTAAAGTATAGATTTAAACAACGCCTTAGACTCTCAATGCTTAAGAAATAATTTATTGCTCATTATTTTAATAGCACATGATAGTAGAAGATAGGTAAATACTTATTTCCCACCCTCTTCTGCCTCCGTGCACTACTATAGTGAGTCAAATTCAAATTAAAACAATAAACAATATAATATTGCATTGAAATTACCCATCTATAGAATATTTTATCTATTCTTAAATTAATGGATTCACCAGTAAGTATAAGATTTTCCGGTAACTATAACAACCTTAACTAATACTGCTACTAATATACATATAAAGTTACAAAAGCATTAAAAAAAAATGTATATATACTTTCAATTTATTTATTAAAAAATAAATATATACAATTCCCTTGTCTTACAGTTCTTAGGTATTCATTAATAGATACCATACAACTATACAATAATTTATTTATTATATACAAGCTATGTACATTATGTACAAATTATATTTAAAATGTTCTATAGCGTAGCTAATATTCTTGTAAAACCTACAGCTGCTGAGAGTAATGTCTGTCCAACTCCCCAAAACATTGCATACAAAGGTTGCATTTGAATACTAGATGCTCGGTAGACAAAAGCTATAGTAGCACTGCTAACTATGCCCGAACTAAGTGGAGCAAATATTCCAACCAATAAAATGAACAAAGGAAAAAACCTGTAACATAAACAAACAAGTATTAAAAATAACATAATAAAAAAAAATAGTAATAGATAACTAATAACATTGAAACATTGTAAAACAAATTTAAAAAAATGTAAAATAAAGAAAAAACACATAATAAATCAAATTAAGTATCACTTATTATGGCTTATTAATGAACCCCTTTCATGTCTGAACTAAATGTACCTATGACTAGTGTCTAGTACATCAAATTATTGTTCATATTTTGTATAGATTCTTAATTTCAAATACAAATAAAATATAAAATAGTTTATACTTATTTTTTAAATTATATCTTTAGAACAATACAAAACAAAAAAATTAAAGATTTGATATATTATTTTTATTACATCTATTTTAAATATTTAATGTTAGAGAATCAAGTGGAGGATATTCTAATTAAATATCCACTACCTACTTATATACAGTGTACAATTCCAGATATGAAACTCTCAAAATTTAAAGTCATCAATAATAATTTTTAAGGATGCGATTGCCAAGAAGATTTGAAGGCACGGGCATTAAATTAACAATATTTAAGATGTCAATTTAAAATAAATAAAAACTAAATAATTTTATCTTACTTTCCAAAATTATGTTTATGAAGTGTAGCAAAAGCAATTATTGCAGCTACAGTATGAACAACAGCAGATGAGAATAGTGCCCATAAAAAAGTCTGATACCACATTTCTAAAAAAAAATATTTACAAAAATATTAATATTATTTTATAGTAATCAAATTTGTTTCTTTTATGCATTACCAGGAAATGTACTAAGAGGTCGTTGAGATGCCAAACCAATGACATTGGAAATCGGAACAAGTTCGGGGTTCTTGAAATCGTTGAGTGGCATCATTTTGAAATACAACCGATCGTACGGATTCAGAAAAAACCTCTTTCAAACCATTTTATAATGTAGATTAGGTATACAAAATAAAATTGTGTTATTGAATGTCTAGTACTATATAACGAACAGTCAAGGAACTAATTAGAATTGAGTAAAAAAATTTAACAGTATCACGTAAATCAAATTTTAAAACCACAAAAGTTCCATACTTCCGTGTTTTGATAAAAACTTATAGCTTAAAAAATAAAAGTTAAAACTCCATCTATTTATTTTTTTACTTATCATTAAGTTTCTGTTTTTTTAATGATAACGTTTATATCAAGATATCGAACAGATGCTTAAATTTGATACATTATCATTTATCAAGACAACCGACAACAACCTAACTATATACAAATTACAAGTTAAACAGCGTGAACAACTCAACAGCGGCTCTGTCGCACAGTGCCATCGACCGTCGTCCGTGATTCATGAGTGTTATTGAACAGTCAAAGCCTATCACTGCATAAAAAAAAAAAGAAATAGAATTAAGATCAATTATTACTCACGAATCCAATACTCCAGCCGGTAATCAGCAGTCACAATACGTCATTCAGACTTAGCACTCTCAAATCTCTAGGTGACAACGGTATGAAATTTTTAAATCAATAACTTTAGTACCCACTATACTTTTAGTCAATACCTATTTAGTATTTACTTTAATACTGGGTACGTTGTACCAATAGACTATAGTATTTTATTATTCCATTAAGTTTAATTAAACTGCTAAATAGGATAGAAGGTAACATTATGGATTCACAAGACTATTCTGACAGCAGTGATGAGAATGATTCGGACTATAAACCACCAGGTAATTAACACTAAATGAAATTACATTTTGATATTCTAACTACTTATTAAAATCCATTAACTTTCATTATAATTTGTATATCATAGTACCTTGATTTATTATGAAGAAAATAAGTCTACAGATATTTTAATTCATGATTATGATGAATTTCTAAGAAAAACTACTAAGGACTTTCAAAATACATTTTTCAATTTGAAAAAATTGAATGTTTAAGTTTTAATTTATTGTAATCTTTATTATTTTATTTTATTTATTTTGATTCATGAATATTTGATTTTTATTTACTATTAGGTGAAGATGAAAATTTATCAGAAGTTGATTCAGATGATCCAATTGAAGATGATGAGGATGGTACCAGTACATCTGCTAAAAAATCAAAGAGAGCTAATAAAAAGTTAACAACTAAGATGGGAAAAAGAAGAACACTAAAGAAATCCAAAAAAACGTAACACTTTGTTGTTTTTAAATCTAAAATGTTAAATCATGTTTGTTTTGTTTATTTTTATACAGTTATTGATGACGAAACTGTTGAAAAAACAAAAGAAGAAGTAAATACTCTTCTTAATTCCTCTGAAGATGATAAAAAACGTTTAGATGCTTTGTGGGAAGGTATTAATTAACTTTCTATTAATAATTAGTATTTTAATTTTTAATAAAAGATTTAACAAATGAATAGCTTAAAAATTATATTATATAAAATATAAGTTACAAAAATTACATATTTGAACTCATTTTTGTTTTATTTTAGAATTTCAACGACCTATTCAGAAAAAACCTTCCAATACACCTATTACGAGTGAAAATAAATCTAAATCAAAAGATTCTATAAAAGTTTTAGATAAACAAGAAACAACAAAAAAAAGAAACTTTGAAGCGTTATTTGATTGTTCTGACTCATCTAAAAAGTAATTATATATTTATACATATGTATACATTTTTTTGTTCAACCTTTTAACTAGATTTAATAATTATTTATAAGTACTATTTAAAAAAAATTACTACTTCTGCGGTAATAATAAAAATTTTACATTACATTCTTAATGTTTATATGGTTATATTTAGTTATTAAATCAAGTATTGTTTTTTTTTTCTATTTTTCTTTCCACATAAATGTATATTGAAAAATGACATCATATTATTGTATCGTATTTGTATAAAATCTTTCTCAAATACTCTAATGTTACTCTAATCCAGCATTTCTTAATCTGTGTTCCGCTAAAATCACTTCAGAGTTCTATGAAGTTTAAGATTTTTTTTTCAAAATATTCAAGAAAATTACTTTAAACTATCTAATTAAAGATTAATAAAGGCTAATGGGAAAAAAAAAAAAATGTTTTTTTATTAAATAATAATGTATATGAACATATGGTATAATCTATAGTATAGACCCAATACTCTATAGTGTATTCTTATTATATGAAATAATTATAATTTTTATTGCAAATAACTCTAAAAAAAAAAAAATAGTAGTTCCACAGATATAAAAGTTTAAAAAATCCTGCTCTAATCTATAACTAATTATTTTTTATTGTCATGCTATGTAAAAATAAATGGCATAACATAAGTACTAATAATATGCCATGTGCTTAATAGGTAATACATATGATTCTAATAATAAACTCAAATTTCAATTTTTATATATCAGCTGTATACTCAAATATTTGAATATGATTATTAATTATTAAAATTGCATGATCATCAAAATTTAAAAATGTCTAATACTTTTTAGATTCTGAGAGCTCCACTGAATATATTGATTTTACAATGATGTGATTTTTTTTTTCTATATAAGTAAACAATATTTGTTTGTTATAATTCTTGGATTTTAAAGTTTTAGGCTGATTTTAGTAAATTGGATCTAGTTCTATAGAGGTCATAATCAAAAATTTCCATTACTTTTTTATAATTTAGAAAAACAAAAATCAAGGAAAAATTGGACTTAATTGGTTTCTTTATTTTGTCATAACTCAAAAATGAATTATCATAGAAGTTTTCATTAATTATTTATATTATAATTTTTTATGCATCATACAATTTTCAAAATATTTTAACTTTTTTTGAATAGGTTAAAATAAAATTAAACCACAATTAATTTATAAAAGTATTTATTGCATACTAAAAATAAACTAAATTGTTAATTATGATTATTTATTTTTTAAATTTTTTCGTTTTTCAGAATTAAGACTAATGATGATACTACAACACCAAAGTCTTCAGGATCTACTAGTGTAGTAACCCCTATTGCTACAAAATCATCAGGTGGTTTAGCAAATATATTGAGTCAAATAGGAAAAAAAAGTAAATTGTCAGTTTTAGAAAAATCTAAACAAGATTGGGATGGTTACAAAAAAAAGGAAGGAATTGTCGAAGAATTAGTCACATACAATAAAGGAAAAGATGGGTTGGTGTTGAAATATTTTATTTATTTTAATAATAATTTAGAAATATTGTCTAATGAGTAATATTTTTATTATAGGTACTTAGAAAAGCAAGACTTTTTAGAACGGACAGATTTACGACAATTTGAATTGGAAAAATCAATGAGAGCTGCAAATAGATCGCACAGAAATTAGAAAAGGCATTATTAATTTATATTATATCAATAATTCCTAATATTTAAGTAATTGGTTTTAAACTTTTAAATTGTATTACATTTAAATTAATATACTTTTTTTATTTTACAAAATAAATTAATAATATTTAATTTTTTTATGACATCAGGTAGTTAAAAATGCAATATCTGTATTTATAAACTTGTTTTATTACAAAAACAACTAAATTAAAAAAAAAAAATAGAAAACATTTAAAGACAATTGATACAAAATAAATGGCTCATCATAAAACATATGATTTTTTTATCTGATTTAATATTTATAATAATTATTTTTAATAATAATATATTCACATTTCACATATGTCTAAATTTATAAGCAATTAAATATACATAATATAATATTTTAATTTAAATTTAATGTTAATGCCATTACATTTTACAATTATTTATAACTTGTCCTAATTTCAAAAAATATTATCTCTTTGTATTTGTAAAACTTAGACATTTAATTTCTAACTATCAGTAGATAAAGCTTGAAGAAACCAATTATTATAATTCAATCTGACAATAAATTGATTTGGTTTTGGAGTCACGTGAATTTCTTGAATAATGTTTATCAATGAGACTAATTTGTTCGGATTTTTAGTAAAAAGTAAATTTAACTCTTCAAGACATTGTTTATATTGTGGATTTAAAGCAGCTGTAATATCAGTCATATACCTACAATAGTTTTCACACATATCCAAAATTCTATTAAATCCTATGTAAACTTCTTCCATAAACAAAAATGAGTCTCTCATGATATTTGTCTGGAATATATCGTGTATGTGCTTGATTGTTTGAAAATCATTGGCATTGGTTAATTTTTCCAAAAAAAGAAAATATTCATCCTCGATTACATCCAACTGAAGATAACTGTAGAGAGTATCTATTAAGTACGATAATTTAGTTTTCAGCTGGTCAGTATGTCCATTTATTTCAAAAGATTTAGATTTTTTTTCAATCCAAATTTCATGCAAATTTGTTTGTACTCTTTTGATTCGCGATAAAAATGCAAATAATTTTGAATAATTTTTTTGAACAGAACTGGTGAATATAAATTGCAATGGCCATGTAGTTTCAAAAGTAACTTTAATTTTTGTCCATGTCGTTTCATCAGCTTCTTCATCTTCTAATGAACTGAAACCAAACACTTGATTTATAGATTTGTGCAGTTTAATATCTTGAGCTGTATTATTAAATGCTACCTTAACAGCACGTAAACTGTGTTCAGATTTCAAAGATAAACTGCACATTTTATTCAAAAAGTGCTTATAGAACTCTCCATTACCCAACAAATAAAAATCTCTTACCAATGTCATATGATAAGCAAAACTATCATTATTGAACGATGCTTTTAACATATATTCATCCACAACATTATAAAATTTGTCAATTACTTGGACAAATTCATTTTTAGTAAACAACGGCACATCTACTAAATTTAGTAAACTAGAAAACAATTCATCTCTTTTATGTCCATACAACTGTATAGAAATATCCTTGTAGTTTATCAATGATAATTGATCGTTTGAATTTTGCATACTTTTGATAACATCACCAATTCTTGTTATTTTGCTTGCAGTTGAAAGAGGAACAAAAGATGGCATTAAACTAGGTATTAAAGAAAACTGTTTAAATTCTTTAGTACTTTTAGAATACACGGATTCAATAAAAAACTCTTTGTGAGGATCAAAAATCACTCCACGTGCGAAAAATGTATTCAACTGCAATATTAACACCTATAAAAAATAAAATATTTTAAAAAAATTGTTCTGTAACAAAAGGTGATGCTAAATTATTTACATCTTAGTTCAATTTTAATTTTAAATGTTGTAATATTTAAAAATATTAAAAACAATAAACAATAGGTACTATATAAATGTCTTTTTAGTTCCATAACTTATGTGTTCAATGTTGTTAGTCGTGATAAGCATGAGAGCCTCCTTCATGAAATTGTCTTTTTATTTTTTTTTGGTCAAATCTATTTAATCAAACGATCTTGTTTAGTATATTATGAAGTTGAACTGTACCAAGACATGTTAATATATTTTTAAACATAGACCTTAAAATACCTAATTTCCTGCACCAAACCTACCCTACTACACAATTTTTCATTAAAATCATACTAACTTACATACATCCAACCTTCTCTATCTAAAATCCAACTCATTCGCTTAAATACAAAAAAACTTAAGGACCTTAAATTAAAGAACACTTTAAATTTATCAAAGACAAAAACTATAAATATATAAATTCTAAATAATAATAAATAGTTGAATAACAATAGACATTGGACATGCCCTTCATTCAAGTTCTATTCATGTATCATAATTTTAAGCAACTTATTAATCATTATATTTTGTATACTTTGACAGATTATAAATATTCTATTTCTTGATGGAAAATAAAGTTACAGATAAGTATAAAACTAATTATTTAGACAATTATTTCTATGCAATCATATTACCTGTAAACATTGTTTGAATATGAGTGATAATTGAACTTTTTCATCCATAAATTTCATATAGACAACTTCGTGTATGAGATTCAATATTTGTCCACCATGTAACTGAGAAAGTTCAATTTGATCTAAAATATTATTTATTGCAACAATCAATGGTTTATGTTGTTCAACTTTCCTCAATGTTTCGGCCAATAAACATTGATTTTCTTTGTTGCTTGATAAATCTTTTTCAATGTCATTTATACATTTGCGATATGGTTTCAAGGCAATTAACATACCATTGACAAAAGCTTCAAAGTACAGTCCCCGTCTATTTGATTCTGATTCTCTGAAAATACTTTCCAAACGGTTAAAAGATACAATAACAGTGTTAATTTTCTGATATTCTTCAGCCAAATGTAAAAAACTCTTTAACAGTTCCCTGTCTTCAGTGTTCACAATTATATACTCATCATCTGAAAAATTGCTGTCATTGTCGACAATACATTGTAATACTTCAGATTTGTGGCCAAGTAGGGTAAACAATATATCAGGAATTAAACATTCCATTTTAATTTTACAATTTACAATATATTAATTTGTCAGTATATTATTGTTTGTTATATTATTTAATGATAGTTGAATAGGTAATAATTAATATTAATTATTCATTAATTACAAGTTATACATCATAATAAGCTATTAAGTAGTAAGTACATTCTTAAATTTTAATTTTAAATATGTTTAAAGTTTAAACGGATAAAAAAATATTCATATATATAAGTGACAATATAAGTGATAAGTATTAAATGATAAAAGATTATCAAGAAAGTGATAACGATTGATTTAAATTAATAATGATATCAACAAAAATTAGTCACTTATTTGCAAAATAGGTAGGTACTTAAAAAAGATATTACAAGAAAAAAAATTACCGTAGGTACATAAAACATATTTTTATGCTTCGTTTTTCAACTTTGGTCTATGAGAATTGTTTCTGGTAGAAAATTGAATCCGGTTAGTATATTTGAGGGTAAAATACTAAAATTTTTCTCTAAATTTCAAAATAAATGAAAAAAATATATATAAAATAAAACATGATTTTTTTTTTTTTGCAAAATCAGTACTTGTTTGACAAAACTAATTTTGTTTTTTTTTTTTTGAATAACTTAAAAATGAATGATTTAAGATACTTGAAGTTTTCATCGAATGTATATAATTGTATTTTCTTCGTATTGTATAATTTTATATATAATTTGACTCTTTTTAAACTATCTAAAACTATTAAAAATATTTTTATTTTTATTTAATATAAATGTCCGTAAAAATTGTTCATTTGGTAAAAAAGCTTAACAATTTAATACTAGGTTCCTTATAATAATTAGTTTATATTGTAACCTAAAAATCTAAAAAATATAAAAACACAATTTTTGTGAGTTGACTTTCGTATGAAAATAGATATTTAAACGTATTGAATAGTGATTTTAATTATTTTGTCGAAATCTAAAAATATTATTTATGCCCTGTGATGGGTACTTAAAACTTTTAACATACATTATTATTTATTTATTATAGTACTTTTTATTTTGTAGGGAAACATAAATTTCTATCCAATAAAAATATATTTTTTTACCCAATTTGTATGTTTCAAACATGTGTTGCGAGAGAAGTGAACAAGTTTGGTAAATATCTTGGTATGAATGAGTAGGTGAATGAAAAAATAAAATATATTCGGTTTCTTTAATTAAATTTACTCACCACGTTACTGCTTAGTAGTAAACAAAATAATTGATTTTGGTGGTAAAATGGAACACTATCAACGCTATTGAAGTTTCTCTCAGATGTAATGGTTCACTATAAATAAAAGATACTTAGTTAATTAAATTTATTATACTTATACTAAAATGTATTTATATAGGTAGGTAATTATGTTTTTTGAATTTTATTTGTAATATATAATATTACCATAGAATAACATGTTTTTTAATATTTATTTAATTATATCTATTCTGTGGCGTTATAATAGTAACTAGTATTGAGTATAGCCTTATTAATAGGCGCTTAACTGTATATTATATAATCTGTGTCTTTTATTATTTTTAAATCATGTACAATTCTAGAAAATATTTCAACAATACTAAATAGCAAAAAAATATAATTTTTTTGGAAATAGAAAACTGTCAACATAGTACCTGGGAGACAACAACCTATATCCCCAAACCCAAATTAAAGGTAAGATTTAATTTTCATATTTGTGTATAAATTAGTATAACATTATATATATTTAACCAACAATAGTGAATAAAGTTACGTATGATCAGTTTAACTTAAATAAACTTTAAAATTAGTATCAAAATTTTGTTATAAATTTGCTACATTTTGTAACGCTTTTTTAGAATTTGCTACCTTTAGAATTTTCTGGAATCCTGGAAAATAGAAGATTTTCCAGTACCAGTATTTTAATTTAAGGATTCCGGAAAAACCAAATGATAGCAAATTCTAAGAACAGCATAGCAAAATGTAGCAAATTTGTATCAAAATATTATTGTATGGTTTGAGGTAGTAGCATAAAGTGCTAGTGCTAACTTGATGGACATTGACATATCATTGGTAAAAAGAAATATATGTACCTATAATATACATAAAAAATCGATTCAAACTTCACACTCTGAAGTTATTTCTTCACTTATTCAAATAGCACAAAAAAAAAATAGAGATGAAAGTTTTCTAATTTTATCTGATTTCATTAGTAAGATTATTATATATAGTATTACGCATTTATGCATCTCAGAAACAATTTATGAGGATAAATCATTTACTTTCCGTGGGTATTTTAATGAACAATATAGGTATTCTACTTATCTTTTGTATATTAAAAAATAAAAAACAAGACACCTATATTTATTATATTAAATAAATTTATAAAAAATGTTTAGAGCTAAATTTAGTTAAATTTAAATTCGACGAAAATAGTTCTTGATTGTGAATTAGCAATTTATAATTATCTATTCAAAGGGCAAAGACATATAGCTAAATATTAGTTATAGTAAGTGGGATGTCAAGCTTATCTCAATCAATTATGGTGGAGGGCAAGTTATGACTTTTGGACTGAGTTTTGAATATAAAAGTGAATAAGAAATAAGTAAGTGGCTTCGTTTATGTTTCGAATTATTGTTTTTATCTCTCGAAAAAGTTTTTAAGGTATTTGCATTTACTTTAAAAGCAACAATCATGCCATCCTACTTTAGAGTCTAGAGTAATTAAGTTTTCGGATTACCTTATTGAAAATTATATAAACAATGACGCAGCTTTCCACCTCGTTTGTGGATTGATCAAAGTGCAAATTTAAACCGAATTACAAATGTTTGTAATAAACTTAAGCAAAACTTAACACTATATCTCAACCAAATAAATTCAAAAATTCAAAATAATAAAAAATAATAATAGTGTTAGAGATTGCTATTATTAATTATAAATTATATGGATAATAGGTACTTGACTTAGAAAGTTTACAAATTGTACCATATCATTTTAATTCACATCTTAAAATATTATAACATAACATACCTTCATATTTTATGATTATAACGATTATTTATTAGGATTATTCGGCGTAATACACATTACAATTTGTATGATTGATTTGTTTAAACAATTATTATTTTTATTTTTAAGTTTTTTATTTTTGTTGGTGTAACTTTTTTTGTAATTTGGACGATTATTATTGTAAATATTATGATTTTTTTTTAAATTAATAATCATATGTTTTAGTTTATAAGTATAATTTTAAACTGTTAGGTACCAATTCTTTTCTGGCGGAGTTTACAATAAAAAATGGTACTTGCAGTGACAGAGCTTATATATTATATCCATTGTAAAAATGGTTATTGGTATAACCATTAATTTTATAATATAATATTTATTTATAAAATCAATGGTATTTCTACTATTACTGTTTATATTTAATCGAAGCTTCAAAGTTCAAAACAATAAAAAGTCCTGTCGAAACTCGTGTCAACGTTCAATAATGAGTGTTATTTAAATTTCGTTGCTTAGTAAATTAATATTATATATCCATATAAGATACATCATACATATTACAGGTAGATAATAAATATAAAAATAATTTTTATGTGATTATTTATAAGTAACCTTGGAAACGAATAAAGGGGAAAATTATTATAAAGGTAACCTATCTAGGTATATAGATACGTTATAGTATATATTATGCTATAACGTATCTAGTACGTCCTGTTACCATTGGCGCAACTGAGATGAAATTTAGGAAATACTAATAACATTGTACATAAAATATAAATATTATAAAATTTAATTTTGGATATTATAAAATATTTGATGCATACTCAAATTGGATAAGGATAACTTATTATTCATTTTTTTTTTTTTTTTTGTACGTCTATTATCACCTTACGAGGCAGTAAAAATGCTTAGATTTTTAACTTTGAAGGAAGTTTTTTGTAATAAATGAGATCTAGATGGTACTTTTAGGAGTCAAAAATTTAAAATTCCTGTTTCAGTAGTTTTCTTAATAATCTAAAGAGATAAATAAAAAAAAAGAAATTAACGAAAAATGGATATTTTTATGCTTTATCAGTTTTTGTCAAAATTGATCTCCTTATTTGTTGCGATTTAATACAATTTCGCGTAATACCACACCAATATTTTTACAAGTGTTTGAAGTTAGAATTTTAACACATTTCATCATTTGAGCTGAACATCTGAAAACTGAATTATATCAATTATAATTAATATTCTGTGGTAAAACGATCGATTTTATGTTGCAAATTTGTAACTAGTTAAAAAATGTACGATTTATCTATTTTACCAATGAATTAGAAAACCGCGAGTAGGTAGTTAAAAGTTTGAAATAAAGTTCTACAGTGTTACCGCATGCAATACGCCCGTTATCAACCTTAGTGCGGGAAACGTGATCGTATGCTGTTTGAAAGTCCGTTGACGGTTTCAAAATTTTTTAATCATTATTTACTCAAATCCGTTTATAAACTTTCTCAGTTATTCTTTTTAAATAATATAATATGCCCAGTGCTATAAAATAATATCGTACACAAGAAGAAGTACTTTTGACATTTTAGTTTTTACGTAATCTTATATAAGATCGTAGCCTATGTAAAGTGTTTATTATTTTTCAATTTCAAATCAGTCGGACGTTACAACATTCACAATATTGTTATAACATATTTTACATAATCTTCGCGATGATTATAGTATTACAAGTTTGTCGATATCGTGCGGTTGGTACCGCCGTAAACACGACCTTGCCGCCTGCACTTGTACGGGTGGAGTGTGGACGGCAGTTTTGAATTTCGTTGATCCGCCTCCGTCCAGCAGTCCAGTGATCTTCGTGACTCACTACATCGTTCGTCGTTACCAGATTATTATTTACATATTGGTTATTAGTTGATTGTTGATTACTCGTTTTCTTTCCTATCGAACAATTTTGTTTGCTTGTCGACCGAAAAACGGACAAATTGCATTCGAGTTCGGCGGTAATATGATTCAAAAACCTATCGTAGTCCAATAGAAACGCACCGCCGGCATAGTCGTATCTGTGTTCCACGGACGAGACTCAGACGCTCGTTGACTACAATCAGATCTACTATTGCATTTGGGGGGGTTTTTTTTTGCCCGTCGATCGGCTTATAACCACGCCGTGTTCGACTAGGGGGCCCCCGCGATTGCGTTTTTATGGATCCGTCGTTGGTCGTTGGCCTTTGTCGTCCGTAACCGTCACCTCCTGCTCCGCCACCTCATCGACCATCCTATTACACCGCCACCACCTAAGAAATCGTCGTCCTCCGCCGGTAGTCGCCGTGCGCATATGTCGGTGGCCGTCGTTAGTGGTTATCAGTCGTCGTCACTCGTCGTCCGCCGGTGTAACGGTTTTGCGCACAACACGGCTGGTGCAGCCGTTCGCGTGACGTTTCCCCCAATGATTGTCTCGATCTTATTTTGTTATTAATATTTTTCGTTTAACGGGTATTGTGCGAAATACGTTAAAATAATTAAATAATATTTTATAATTTATCGATCGTCCGTCCGCTGTTAATAATATTATTGTTTATCATTGTTGTCGCACAATATTGTTATAATAGTCGTTGGTCGTTACGCGTATCGCACCTTTGTATCGTTATCTTTCGCCCTCCCCCCCACACACTCTCTTATACGCACACACGGCCCCTGACTTGGTCTTCGTGCCCGCCTTTTGGCTATCGTCTGGAAAATACGATCATAAGACTTCAACATGCAAGTGGAAGACGCGTTATTTGAGGGCGTAAACTTGAAGTTGGCCATGGACATCAAGATCAAACGTACCGACGGTGAGCAATAGATCATAACATTTTTTTAAAAATATTGTTATACGAGTTCATGTATAGATAGTTAAGTCTATCTTACTGTTTCAATTGGTCGGTCAAGTCCAGGACGATCTGCTTTCTTAATTGTGGTTAGTGCCAAACTAGTCTTGGTTTGTCCGTGCAATCGTAATCCACCCTTGCCGTAGGTTTAGTTGTTATCGCTTGAGAGACAGTCTTAGGTATTTGTAATTTTTATGTTTGACAGTACATCCATTAGCTTTTTTTCAATACCGCTGAATAAGAAGAGAACTCTAAGAATCTAATAGAATTAGTCTACTAATTTCTTACCTTTGTACTATCTTGCCATGATTACTTATATTGTTAATTGAAACAGGGATCCGTTTAATAATTTTTTATCATTAAACATATTTTTTCCTTTATTCATTCTACTTCACATAAATACAATATTATAGGTAAATTTATTTTGATATTTATATTATAAATAAGTACCTACTTGTCTATTAAATTTTATTTTCTTATATTAGATGTATATAATATATAACAAAGTTACCTAAATAGGTATCTATTATAATAATATAATATTAAATGTTGGCAACTTTGTGAATACCTATTACATTTTGTGTAGGTAGTTAATTTTATCTTCTTATATTTGCTAATATCTTAAAGTAAGAGTTTTGATCATTGATAAATAATAAATTGAGTACCTATTATCGTGTATTTCAGTTAATATTTTTTTCTTTATTGAATGTAGGTAATTAAGTGCTCATTATTTATCAATTTGGCATGATCAATTTGACATACATTAATAAATCTAGTACATTATTGTAGACCTACCATTATTTTTATCTTTTAAAGTATATAAGTAATTTATACCTTTTAAATTTACCTTTTAAAATTTACCATTATAATCAATAATTAATAATCAATTTTAGTCTTTCAAATAAGCAAATATCAGTAGATTATTTAATTTTAAATATTTTAGTTAGTACTTAGGTACCTATTTAATTTTAAGAATAAGCTCTCGATATTTTTTTACTGATTTTGTCTTTTTTATGTTTAAGTGTAATTCTTTACTGTATTATCAAAATTAGGTAGGCATGTAAATGAACTTATTGATAGACATTTTATAACTTAAAATATTTAGAATGCAAGTTACTCATTGGATGACATTTTATGTTGGCATGAATCCAAACTTAAATGTTTGCTAAAAATGCTTATGCCTTATGGAGACTTACAAATAGATATATAATTGGATCAATGTTATACATTATAGCTAGAATTTGCCTATATTAGGTATATGTACCTATATTATAATAAAACTATTTTTTTAAATACTTTTTATAGTTTACATGTATCTATTTATATCTACAGCACCTACTTATTATTGGTATTAACCTAAGTAAATCTGTGTAAATAAAAATATTAGCTATATTAGTACATGACCACTATTAGGTACATATTGTTGGACCTTGATGTAGTAGGTTTGTATTCAATATTTATATTATTTAAATACAATTTAAAATAATGTAGGTACCTACTCCAACATGTACCTACCCAACATACGCCCACATTAATAATTTAATTTTTATTTCTTATACCTAATGTATGTAGGTATTAACAATTATATTTTAAGTACCTAAGTACAGTATTTTAGTTCTAATAAAAAGTAATATTATTATTTTAGTAAGATAAACCCAATATTTTTTAGGTAGGTATCTCATTTATTGAACATGTTCACAATCACGTCATAATTTGGAAAGTTGCTTAAAAAAAATAATATGTGATATCAATCAATAATGTTAATATTGTTATCTATTTGTCAGACTTTAAAACCATGTATACTAATCAATATGCAGAGGTATTTTAAAAAATCATGTTATTATAATGTTTATTAAAATAAACCTAAGTCAAATAATTCTGTATACTTATAAATAAAAAGACTTTCATATCAAAAGTATACTTGAAACATGGCTGTGAACATGTTAAATACACTCGGAATTAATAATTGCTTTATACTCTTTATAGCTCAAAATACCTATTTAAATTCTAATTAAATATATTGTACTGAGGTAATACTTGACAATTTTCTGTAATGGCCTTTTGTTTCTCATGTCTATAATTTAGCAAATGCCAACATGTTTATGCAGGTTAATAAAGTATAAGTAACTAAGAATCAAAATACCTATAATTAGTTCTAGGCTTTACATATTTTTTAAAAGATATGATATAAGTTACAAACTTTGATAAACCTTCAAACATTATATTAATATATTATTGAATTTTATTTGTTATTTAAATAATATATACCAATCTAATCATTGCTAAATTTTATGTTGGTACCTTTATTTACCAATTAGATAATAATTTCTATTACATTTAATTATCTGAGGCTAGGGTGGTATTATAGTTATATTTTTTTGGGAGCAACTATTTTATTTATAATAAGTAAACAGTGGTTAAACATTTTTTCAATCGATAATGATATTTTTGTTGGATTAAATTTTCAATATAGTCCAAGAAAATGATTTTATTTGATCAATCTTCTCTCTACTAACACTGAGATCTAATTTCAAAATATTTTTGAAAATAGTAGTATCTGATGGTTAAAAATCTGTTTTTAATGTAATGTGATATAATTTAGCAGTTATAAATTTGTTATATATTAGTTATTAGCAAATTTATTAAATTCATTATTCAGTAAGTATGTAACCAGAAATGTATACTTGCATTTATTTTTTAAGGAGTATAGTGCCCAATTAATGAATTAGGTAACATAGTTTATTTCTCTATTCATAGCATATTACCATTGCAACATTGTGTATAGGTTGGTTGTGTTTTACTTGCTTAATTTATTGTTACATCGCATTTATCTAGTAGTTATACTATTAATTAAATTTAATACTCAATTAAATGTGATTGATATAAGTCTCAAATTAATGTAACTTTAAGTATTATGTTACATATTTGTGATTAATCCTTAAACTCAATAAAAAAATTGAAAAAACATTCTTATTTTTATGATTTCTTATCAATACCTATCTAACATATTTGTTAAATATTTATTTATATACTATATTTCATCTTTATTTTAAAATTAGTAAATTAGTTGACATAAAAGTAACCAAATAATTATTTAAAAACTTTATATTCCTCAAATAACTGTAATTTAATTTACTCTATTTACCTATAGTTTATATATTTTTAAAAACTGATTGAAACTTAACTTTTTTATTTAATTTTGAAAAATTTATTTTAATTATTGCGATTATTATTTATTTAAAACTAAAATTTAACTAAAAACGATAACATTATATAAATTATGTAGTATCAATATGCATTTATCTTGTTATACCTATAATGGATAAGTATATACAACATAGAATTATTGAACTTAAATAATTTATCATGTAATATTATAATTATACATCCAAATCATTTAATATTTTTTTATTAATTAAATTGATTGAAATAAGTGTGTTATTATTATTTTTTTTTCTTTTTGTAAAATCAATTTTGGTAATAAACAGTTAAAAACGATATATAAATAATATTATTTTCAGTAAGGTGCCCATTTAATTTAATTACAGTTAAATTATTTAAAAATTAAGTTTTATTTGGCTTTTAATATTATTAATAATGGTAAGTAGTTGTATCTTATAAATGGTAATTTGTTTTTTATATAATTCTTATTCAAGTTTAAATTATCTATAAATAAAAAAACAGTTAAGTACTTTTAAATATTTCTTAAGTAAGTAATTAAAATATGCTTTACACTCATATCTTATTTTTTATTACAAATCGTATTTATTCCTTTTTTAACATAAAAATCGTAAAACACTTGGTTACAAATTATTTTTGGAAAGTGGTAGGTAGGTGTATTTTATAATTTTAAATTTGATTAATTTACTAGTTGGTATGTGTTTATTCAGTTAATAATAAATTCATTTAGAGCATGAAATATTAAGTAATTACTACCCTTTTATTTATTGTTCAAAAATATAATTTGTTGATATAATAGGTAAACGTATTTGTAATGTTTGGGTGGGTGACAAGACAACAGTTGTTTGACCTTCGGTAGTATCTTCTGTAGGCGGCAAGGCAGTCACAAGACCATATAAGGACGTCCAGAAAATGCAGACTCTAATGTAAGGGCTACTGTGTTTAATACATTAGGTCCAGCTTTTTATTTTGTAATATTAAAATAAAAAAAAATAAAACCATTGCACAAGTTTGTTTTAATACAATAATGCGATAAAAATTCTTATCATTACTAAAATTTATTAATACCTAAATACCTAAATTATTTTTATGTATTGAATTGAAATGCGCAGTATATTTCATTCATTAACGTTAAAACGTGGTTCTAATTGTCTAAGGCAGTGTTTCTCAAAGGGTATGTCGTGAAATTTGAAAGGTGTGCCGCGAAAAGTTGAACTTAATATACATAGATAAATCATTTATATTTGAAAAGTAGATAATATTTAATATTATCTAAAGTGTGCTGTGATTTATAATAACTTATTTATATGCCGCGATAAAAAAGTTTGGAAACCACTGGTCTAAGAGCTATGCTCCCTATATTCACCCTTGGTTACACAGCAATGTGTTATTAATTTTTTTCTAAAAATGTCAATATATGTTTATGTAAATTAATAAAAAGTAATAAATACTACTGTGTAATTTGTAATTGCGTATTTTTATGTTTTATTTTAAATTAAAAAAAATTTTTAATTTATCTCTACTTAAAAATATACATAACTTTTAATTTCTTATCTAATTTAATATAGGAAAATTAGTTATTTGCAAAATTAGATTTTTAAATATATAGTAATTATACTATTTGATAAATATTATACTACCCACACAATTGACTGAAAACTAGATATCTATTACTTAAAATTCAATCCAATCAATAATTTTAAATGCTGTGAACTTAAGAGAATTCGATACCGATTGTTTCGGTTTTTATTTAATGCACGCACAACATAGAATTTAGATGTGTTTTCGCCTAATGTGCTGATTAGGCTAATAAAATGATAATAAATCTCAAAGCAGATTTGAATTTGTCATTGAGTTTAATAGATATCAACTTTCCCACATTTTTAATTTTACCATTTTAATTTCATAAAAGTTATATTGAAGTTGAAGAAATTAAATAATTGTCATATTTAATTTTAGAAAAAGTTATAAAAAAAAAAATGTGGGGAAATTGATCTCAAATAACAACAAATTTAAATCTGTTTTCAAATTTCTTATCTCTTCATTCGATTAGTCGGTACGTTTGGCAAAAAACACGTCTACATTTCAATGTTCCGTATGTGCAAGACAAAAACAAGAACAGTGGATATTAAGTCCTCTTAAACTAATTTTGGTATTCTTGTTGTATACGGTCTACCGCACACTTGTCGTCTACCACGTATGTTTCTATAGATTTACCGTTGGTAAAAAATTTTATTTATAAATACAAATATAAGATTTTAATATATTAAATAATACACAATTAAAGTAATATTTCGATAATACTTGTCACAATCTAATCCTTTTTAAGAAAAAAAAATATAAAAATATGTATTAATACATTATATATTATTATGTGTTACAATATATTAATATGTATAAGTGACTATTTTTATTATGTAAATTACCTATCGGTAGGTATAATTTAACATCTCTTAAAAAACATTCAAACGTGTTGTCATTATTGTTTTTTAGACGCCACCATTGTTCCGCCAAATACGAGGGCAACAATGATGGTGATGTACCATGCATTTTTTCAACTATTCAAAGTTTTAAACTTCCTCATAAACTTTTTACGCGTTATATATGCACCACTGGTGGGATTGACTTACGTATAATATTTAATATATTAAGTTTTAACAGTTTCGGGCATTAATAATTTTATAATTTTTAGATTTATTGACAATTTATAACGATTAATGATTAATTACCTAATATATTATAGTACAAGTTATGACATACGACATAGTATTGTACCCATTACCCAGTTGTGTATTGTAATTTCTTGAGAAGATAAAAGGTTCATCTTATATTTAAATATTATTTATACATTATAAAAATTATTAATTGTTAAAATAATTATACTATAATATTTGGTTTTTTAAACTTAAAATTTGATTATGAATAACAATTTATAATCGAGTTCGTTTAAATCATTAAAAAATGTTACCAATATAATGGCTGTGATAATATATCATTAATTAGCATCTTACCAGTCGTCTTAAAAATAACATACAATACTAAATACCTTATTATCTATAAATTATGAATTATGAGTATCATTATAAATGTTAACAATTCATATGGTAAAAATAATTGTGGTTTCGAAAATCTATATTTGTTTTTTATCAGTTTTGTTATAATTTAGTATACCAGTGCTCAGTACTATTTTATTATAGTTATTCCGTTGATGGTTAAATGTTTAAGATTATAGGTAAATTATTTTTTTAATGCGTTGTATTAGTAATTAATGTCAGTTTTTAAATTATCAAGGTTAAACTCTGGATTAATTCTTTGGATTATTTATGTATTAAAATGTATGTGATTATTTCTATAAATTTGTGTTACAATTATTATTTATTATATACGTTTTTATTCGTGAAGGTTTCTGTCTAACACATGTAGCAATATGAATTTAAACATGTTTTTATTCCCTAATGCCAATAGATGTAATTATGTGATAAGAACTCAAAAACATTTAGTTTTTCTTAGTCTATTTTAGATTGACTTCCTTACATTTTTTAATTTTTGTTTTCAACTTATCTAAAAATTTAAATGTGACAATTTATTTGTGACTTCATTTTTGTATAATTTTTTTACGATTTAAAAGAGGTAGATACTTTAGAAATTCGGAAAGAAAATACTTCTAAATTTCTATTTTCCCTTGGGTTATGGAAAGATAGAAAATCACAGCTTCCCAATCCCCTAAACGATTGTCTTTTGACATGCACCCGTATTATGTGGTTTCTCGTTTTGATTACTATCAATTTCTAGTTTTTAATGTCTGTAAACACTGTACTGTTGAAATATACTACATAGTGTAACAGAAAGATATGACAAATGAAATAATTTGTGTTCAATCGAAATCTTTAAAAAAAATTTTTTTCATATAATTAACTGCCATTTAATACTACACATATAATATCACCTTTTTTTTTCTTTACCTTTATTTTGAAAAAAAATTTAAAATAGCTAATAATTTATAAACATATTAAAAAAATTGTTTCAACTTTTACAGTATTTAATTTGAGTAATCCATTTGCTATTTCTAAAGTTAAAATATTTGTTTAATTTCCTACTACTGTGAAATTTTTCAAAAAAAATTTTTTAATGTGTTTATAAATTGGCTATTTTGAATTTTTATTTTCTGTACAAAAAATAAATATAAAAAAAGTTTATATTATACGTGTAATACAGGCATCTATTCATCATATGACAAAAAAATTTAAAAATATTGATTAAAATACAAGTTATTTTATTTGTCATATTTTTCTGCTACACCCTGTATGAGGTTAATAATTCTTATTTATTGCAATAAATTACTACAATTTGGTTAGAAATAAGTTTTATAATTAAATATGTGTATGCTAGATCGTTTTTCTACCTACACCTACTAGACATTTCATTAATCAATACTTATTTCTTATTAATTATTATGAATAACAATAGATAGTACTTGTATATTATATTAGTTGCTATCTTATTCTAATGTTTGCTTTTTAATAATTAGACATACCTATAGAATTCTTAACTTGAATTTATGGTGAACTAGATTTGTCATTAATTTAGCTATATTGATACAGAATTCCTTAAGACATATATATGTGTATAATTTTTGAGTTTAAATTTTTTCCATCGAATCTTATATTGTATATTCAATGTTGTAAATTATTATTTTATGCTTTTGTTATGTTGTGTCTAATATAATAAATTAGTAAATTACTTTAAATTGAAAAGACATCTCATTATATCAATAATTACAGTATAACCAGTAAATATTTTTTGTGTCACTAATTTATTATTTTGTTTATTTACATTTTAATAGGACAATTAAAAATAATTACTATAGGGATCCGAGAACTAGGTTTACAAAAATTATGTATTTTAATATATTATTTAACTAAAAAGGAACTAAAATTTCATCTTATAATAATTAGTAGTCTTATTGTATCTGTGTGTCAATTTTTTTTTTAGGTAATCGATATAATTTCCTTGATAAATTTCATCTCGTAAATCTTAAACCATATTGTTCCGTGTTTTTTTTTCACGTATTACTTTGAATTATTTGTTCTTAGTTTCAATACTTGTATTTAGGTTTTAGCAAATAAGAGAAGTAATCCTAACGCAATTCTCCTCAGTTCTCCCCTTACAGTGGTTCAAATAAAAATATAATAATTTTATTTAAGCTCATCTATCATCATCTATCATTCTATATACTGAATAATTGTGTACGTAAAATATAAAAATTAAATTATTGATTAAATGTTGGTAAACATTTTTTACATCTTTCAGTTGTAATAAGTTTAAAAACTAAAATCTGCTAATTTTGATTCGTGATAAATTTAATGATTGATAAAAATAGAATTTTTTTAATTTATTATTATTGTTTATAAGAATATTTTCCTTTGTAAATAGTAGGATTATAATAATTATTAATATTATTGGATAAATGAATTAATGTTTGAAATACGCTTTTAAAATTTATTTAGACAACTTATTCAAGTTTCAAATGTGCGAATTATGTACGAAATCGTTGAAGTTATTTATATGCTATTTACTTTCATATAAGTTTAACTTATTACACTTGTTTTGTTATGATTTTTAATTCAAACCTGCCAATAGTTGGGTATCAATTTATCAATAACACAAAACTATAAAAGTCCATACTATCAACATTGAACAAATCATGAAATCCTTGGCGGTTTCTGAATTTTTTCCAAATAAGGTTATAGGTCATATCTTTAATCTTCATCTCAGTATTATTTTCAATAAGTTTATTTATTTTATTCCTTAAAATTGTTTTTTAATAGGTAAAGAAAAGAAGCTGTTTAAAATACATTAATTTACAATACACGTAATTATTTAATTATTATCTAAATGTATCTACGAAAATTCGTTCGGTGGTAATTCACGATTACCGTTAACTGTCAGACATAAAAAAATTGTTGCATGGCATTCACTACCCGCTTAAATTTATCGTGTCTGTAGTTATGGATAAATTCTTTCAAATACTGATCGATTTAGAGTTTATTTTTAACGAGTTACCATGGCCTCCAGACGTTTAGATACTATATATTCATCCCAACTATATATTATTAATACTGAGTTGGGGGTGGGGGCTGCTCTGTGCCTGGTACGATTTGCAAACAGTATATTACGGACAATGTCGCCAGTATTGTACCCGGTGAACGTTGAATGAGTAAAGCAATTGAAAGTTTCGCACGTTAATTGAAATAAATTTGTCGATAAAATTAACGTCGGCAGTGTGTATTCCTAATAAATCCAACCATTTGTATTCTTGTGGACCTTAGTGAAAAAAGTTAGCTTATGTTTCAGTTATTTTTTCGTCTTTTAGTCTATTTTTATCACATCATTTTAGTAATTACCTGTTTAAAAAATTATGTCGTCGTGGATAAAGAAGAGCTTATCATGTTTTCATCATGACAAACAACGTAATGATTGTAGATGCAAATGTAAAAAAAATATTGGTTCAATATCTGATAAAAACATTCAGTGTAATTTTGACGAAGAATTCAATAGGGAAATGTGTGTTGAAAATCTCGTGGACAATACGGGTTAGTAATTATATAATATAATATTAAATACCATGCTTGCTGTCAGTTTATATTTCGATTTTCAAAAACTATTGTGTTGTTAATCATAGTTTTTACATGAAATTTAGACGCTATATTTTTTATATTTTAATCTTTTAGTTTTAGATTCTGAGCGAAACGATGAATTTATTGATTTTTTTTCTGACTGTTATCAGCTTTTGGAACAGTAAAAATATTTTGATTTTTAAATATGAGGATGTTTTTTGATATTTTATTGAATCTATTTAATTAGTACTAGGTGGGGTCAAAAGTAAAAAAAAAAAAAGGAAAGATAGAAATTTTTACGCAAATCTAATTTTTTACAAATAGTTTATATCTGTTTGGTGTTACTCGAAAACAAATTACCGTAAATATTTGAAATTTTCTCTAAATGTTTATATTATAGTTTTCATCATATTATAAAATTTTCATTTTTTTTTTATAAAGGTTGATTAAAAATTTATTGCTTGTCAAAATTCTTGAAAATTCATTGCAAAACTCACATGAGTTCTTTTTATATTTGTATAAAAATATTAAAAACACATTGGCGAACATCCTTTTTATGTGCAAATGAATTAAGTTTTTCGATGAAATTTCTTTTTTGAAAATACCTAATTAACAATGTTAATTATTCTATTATAATTTATAAAAATTCGTCCAAACCGTAAGCTTTTACGTATATTATATTATTATTAAGTTAATTATACGCAATGACATTTTGGTTTATTTTGAAATATTATCTATTTTTACCGTCTTATGATATTTACCGAAGTATGTTATTAAAAATGTTGAGTTGTATAATTTGGTACAATATAGTATAAATCTATATTATTTTAATAATTAAATACTAATAATATTATAATAAAATAAATTTAGTATTTTCGGATTAAACTATATTATCAACCTACCACAATACTAAAACTAAAATACATTTTTTTATTAGCTATATCAAAAAAACATTTCATGAAATGTCATAAATATACTTTGTGATATAAGTTGACGGACTGTCTTCGCTCAGAATCGTTTTTTTCACACAATAATAAATCATTGAATTCAATTTTAACACACCCATTCAACATTTAATTTACAGCAGAACGTTGCCCGCTTAACTTACTTTTGTTAAACTTAAAAATGCTAAGTAATTGCGTGTAATTTAAAATATTATTTCGTATTTATGGTCGCTGTTTGTTATACCTGTAATACATGTACTATTATTACTATAATAATTAATACTCGTTTAAAAGTGCCAATTTAAATAATGCTCAACTTGAAATTTATGTATTTATATAATAAAAATAAATGAAAAATACTTTTTATCGAAATTTAAATAAGTAATTTTAAAGATGGAATAACGAATAAATATAATCGAATATATTCAGTTATTTAGGTTATAACTTACATAAAAATAATTCTCCTAAGGAAGGCCGTATAATAATATCACCTTAATAATAACTATCATTTGTGTTATTGTGTAATGTGTAAAATGACTAGAATGGAAATATAATACGTTATCCATATTCTATCTTTATTTCATGATTTGTTACTAAACTATCTTTAGCATTCGTACAAATAAAGCTAAAGTAATTATTTGCAATTTTTGGCTGCCTAATTTATTGTTGTATAAATAATAGTACGTTTTAATCCTATTTGTGTTTTATGACTTTATACTACCCATTGCAAATTGCAATTAAATATTATTATGTCTTTGTAAACATTGTAAAAATGTAATAGAGTATTTCTACATTAATTCTGTAATACATACGTCCTATTTCTTTATGTTAGATATACAAAAAAAAAAAATAATGATAAATTTTATAAATATATCTACAGAACACCTAATTTTTAAATATAAAAATTGTATACAGTAAAAACCAATAATAAAGTATTCTATCATTCTATATAGAATAAATGCTTATTACTAGGTTTTATAGTGCTATCCATCTTGGTGTGTCTCGAAAGGTCATTATACGAAGATGGTTCATTAATCGTGAAGAATTCGATAATAATTCATTAATTTAACACTAAATTATTTTATTGAAACCTAGACTATTTCTAAATTTAAAAAAAAACACGTTGGTTATTTATCTAATTAAATACATGTTCCTTAAGTTCTAAACAGAAATTTAAACTATTTTTGGTATACTCATATATTTATTGTATATTATGTAAACTTAAATATTTGATTTAAATTATACTAATGCTAAGTAACACAATTTGATGAATGATAGAGTTATTAAAATTGAATGCACTACTATTCAATGTTTGAGCCTTTTAAGATCAGCAGTTAAATTCCTAATGGACGTTTATACTCTGGAACTTGTTCAAATTACTCAAATATGATTGTAGCCATGTGTTCCTATGACTGGCGTATGAGTAAGAAAAACAATCTTACATAACAATTTTACAATTTCCAATAAAAAATTTAAAAAAGAGATCGGATATAGCAACTTGTTGTTACAGTCATTTGTAACTCGGAAATCTTATACTATTAATGATAATTCATTTTATCTGAAAAACTATTTCAAGTTAAAATATATAGACTATTAACTTACTAATTTACTATAGTGTTAAATCTCGACGTGTGTTAAAAAATATCTGTGTAAAAAATATGTGTTTGAAATTTGAAAAGATAGAATTTTATGATAAAAATCACTTAATTTAATCTTGTTATAAAATTTTAAGTCGTAAAAATTAAAAATAAGTCTTCAGAAAAATTGTAATAATTTGTCAATGAGCATTATTAAAAGTAACAAATAAAAATAAAAATCTTACATCATATATAATTATTAACTTTACTCTTCTCATCTCAAATCATGTGTTGTCAATTTTTTAGATTAATTGTTTGTATTTATTTTATATGAACTACAATTTAAATTTTTTATTTATGACAAACCATAATGTTCAAATATTGGTAATCAAATAATCCTCATAGTAAGATTTTAATTTTGTTTTTATCAATATAATATATTTTTATGTATTTACTCTAGAAATATTTTGTTTTGTTATGACTATGTATTGTAACTATGTCATGTATTGTGGTCATTTTATCATGTTTATAGGGATCTAAAAAATGTTACCATAGTTTCCATGTATTATATTAAGTTTTATAAGTGTCATGTTTAGTGTTGACCCTTCCCTTTTATTCAAAATATATTTATACCAATAAGGGTTTAGGCCTAGCTTATGTTATTTCCTGTTAGTAAATATGTTCCTATGGGCAACCTTGTACAATATTAATGAGCATGGAAACAATTTGTAAAAGGTCAAGTTCATTACCACATTACTTATACACAAATTTAGATACATTCCTTTAAACAATTTTAATATACCTGATTTTCAGTTAGTTAATTTAATTTATGTAGATATATTTTTGTGAATAATACTTACTTTATAATAGAATAGTATTCATAACTTAACATTATACCTTGCACCTAAAAATGTAAGTTTATATTTTCTGAGTATAAATTGGAAATCTTTTCACTAAATTAATTACTCAAGTATCTGTTTATAATTATTTAAATTAAATAATAAAATAAAACTTAATATTTGTTCCTTTAATTTCAGGTCGCATTCATAAAGCGGTTGTGTCTAGGATGAATCCAGATACAAGAAGCATTTCAGTAGAATGGCTTGAAAATGGAGAAACAAAAGGCAAAGAGGTTAGACAAACTGTTTAGATTTACATTTAATTTCAATTTTATTTGTGCTATTTGTTGTGTTTATAGATTGATTTAGATGGAATCTTGGAACTGAATCCTCAATTACGTTCAAATATTCCCAGTATTACTATGGTTGCTCAAAATGGTACTAATATACCAACAACTAGCAAGTTAGCAAGGGTAAATTTAACTTTTATAATAACTATTTTATCAGCTACAAGTATAATTAGGTTTTTAAGTTAAAATAAATAATTATAAATTAATAATAATATTGATTATTTAGCTTAGGTAGTTGAAAAACTACCCTAGTGCTCATATACGACTATCATCAATATAATAATAAATCAAAAAACTAAGCTTTAAGTGCAAAAAATTGGAAGCAGTGTTCATCCAATGATAGAAATGATACCAGTTAATATCCAGTTAACTTGTCACCTTTGTGTGTTTGAAAGTTAAAATGGATTTCTGTTTAAAAATTGTGTAAAATAAAGATGTTAGATAGATAAGATCCAGGGTTAAAAAAAAACAGTAATCAGTAACCATACTAATGTGTGAGTCTTATAAAGTTCTAGAGCATATATAATTTATACTTTATAGTTATAGCTGTAATATAATTAAATTTAAATAACTTATAATAACAATAATAACAATAGTTAATAATAGTTTTAAATGTATTTATGTTTTTATTTTCAGTATTCCACTAAAGCCTCAATACAAGCTTTTACAAATAATAAAGGCAAGTATTTATTGTATTTTGCTAATTTAGTAAATTTCAACAAGAAATAATAGTAAAAAAAAAATTAAGTTACTTTATACAATTAATATAATTTATTTTATGTTTTATTTTTAAACTTAATTATTGATTAATAATTGAGATTATAAAATTATTTAATATTACACATTTTATTTCAAATATTTTTAATTTTATATTAATTTTTTTAGGTTCATTTAAAGGAACAAAACCAGTTAGTAGGCAAACCAATCATTATTCACCAGCCGTGAATGGTACTGGAGAAGTTTTATCGACAACTGTTCCTTGTACACCTTTAAACCCTCCAACCCAATATCAACAAATTCCTGTGTTAAAACCAGCAGATCCGCCACCTCAAACACAACAACTAACACACTTGTATAGCAATAATACAGCAGGAGCAATCCGTGGCTCAAATTCTACTACAGTAGCAGCAGCCGCAGCTGCTGCTGCCGCTGCAGCTGCCAAAGATAGACGAAGTAATGTAGTTAAAGAAGTTGCTAAATTGAAAAAAAACCGAGAAGAAAGGCGACAACGTCAAGCTGAATTAAAAGAAGAAAAAGAAGCATTAATGAATATGGATCCTGGAAATCCAAATTGGGAATTTCTTGCTATGATTAGGTGTGCTTGCTATAAATCACAATTTAAATCAAATTTTTATTTAATGTTAATATGAAAATGTTTTATATTTTAGAGATTATCAATCTAATTTAGATTTTAAACCTTTGAGAGACTCTGAAGTAGTTGAAGATCATCAAATTACTGTGTGTGTCAGAAAAAGGCCACTCAACAAAAAAGGTAATATATCTTAAAACATTTTGAATTTATGAATAAAATTGTTTTCCTCGTTACTACTATAGTGATATTATAAGCAAAAAAATGTTCTTTAGCAATTAAAAAAAAAAAAAAATTAATACTATCATACTTATAATTGTTACTATTTTCAGAATTAAATCGAAAAGAAGTTGATGTTGTTGCAATTCCATCTAAAAATCAGGTTATCGTTCATGAACCTAAAAATAAAGTAGATCTTACAAAATATTTAGAAAACCAGCACTTCCGATTTGATTATGCCTTTGATGAGACTTGCACTAATGAGATGGTTTATAAGTTAGTATTAAAATGTCAACTTAAGTAATAATTGTTTTAAATTTATAAAATATATTTAAAATTAACATTAATGTTTATTTGAATTAGATATTCTGCAAGACCTCTTGTTAAAACCGTATTCGATGGTGGTATGGCCACATGCTTTGCTTATGGACAAACTGGCAGTGGTAAAACACATACTATGGGTGGAGATTTCCATGGAAAAACACAAGACTGTAAAAAAGGCATTTATGCTATGGCTGCTAAAGATGTTTTCCGTTTTTTGAATTCGCCTAGTTATTCACCATTAAATCTGGTTGTTACTGCTAGCTTTTTTGAAATATACAGTGGCAAAGTAATTTAAAATAAATTATCTATTTATTGTAAAGTATTATTTAAATATTATTTCAATTGTTCTTAGGTGTTTGATTTGCTGGGTGATAAAGCCAAATTAAGAGTACTCGAAGATGGCATGCAAAAAGTACAAGTAGTTGGTCTTACTGAAAAAGTAGTTACTACGGTAGATGAAGTATTAAAAATAATTAATGATGGTAATAGTGCTAGGTAAGTATTTATTTTTTAATGATAAATCATTAATAATATTGTAAAAACATACAATTTTTTTATCTCAGAACTTCAGGTCAGACATCAGCCAATAGTAACTCATCAAGGTCTCATGCTGTTTTTCAAATTGTGCTACGTATACCAGGTTTAAATCAAATTCATGGAAAATTTTCATTAATAGATTTAGCTGGAAATGAAAGAGGTGCTGATACATCATCAGCTAACCGACAAACACGTAATAATTTTATAATTATTTTTTAATTGCTTAATTTTAATATATTAATTTAATTTAGGAATGGAAGGTGCAGAAATAAATAAATCTTTACTTGCTTTGAAAGAGTGTATCCGTGCTTTAGGGAAAAAAGGTTCTCATTTACCTTTTAGAGCAAGTAAATTAACACAAGTACTTAAAGATTCCTTTGTTGGTGAAAATACTAAGACCTGTATGGTAAGTTAACTATCATAAACAATTTATAAATAAATATGAATGTTTTTGATAAATATGTGTTTAATGTATATATTTAGATTGCAATGATAAGTCCAGGATTAAGCTCATGTGAACACTCTCTAAACACGCTCCGTTATGCTGACCGTGTTAAAGAATTGGACGCGTCTGATCCTGCTGCTGGTGAAGTTAATACTCCTATGTATTCTCCACCACCAAGTCGTTCTCCAAACATGTCTCGTAACTTACAGGATGTCAGTATGGTTGATGATGACCTAGCAGCATTAAGATCGCTTAATGTAAGTATATAAAATTATCTATTTAAGTTATTCATTTTTAATTTTGTTTAATTATTTAATGATTTTTTTCTGACAGGAAGGTGAATTGTCTGCAGACTTATACAATTTCCATGAAGCTGTTTCCCAACTGCAAGAACAAGAAGATGAAATGCTAGATAAACACAAGTCATTACTAGAATCTGGACAGAAATGGTTACAAAAAGACAAACAGTTGTTGGCAATGACTAAAAATGTTGACTACGATCAAGATGGTAACCAAGATCAAAAAACTTGTTTACTTGTTGCTCTCCAACTTTTAGCTTTACCTATTGCTTATGCTTTCTTTTTTTTTTATATACTCCCTTTGATGGAACTTGGTAATTTCCAAATGATATAGTCTAGTTAATTATTATAAAAATCTAAATAATCCTTAGTAGATTTTGTTGATTAACTACAACCTTCATACTGAATCAGTATTATTTATTATTAAGCATAGTTTTATTTTATTTAATATTTATTTACTTCTCTTCCTTGATATTGCTGCATCTTATTTTTATTTATCAATGTGTTGTTTCAGATTTAATATTATTTTAAAAATTTCCTTTCCACTTATTTTCTTTTGATATATTGTTTGTTGTATCTGGCATAAATATTATTGCATAATTATTTTGATTCATAAAAAAAAATTTTATTTCACTGAGATAATGATTATTTTTGCTTAAATATGTTTTATTCAACTAAGACAACCATATTTTATGCCATGTTTATTGTTTATGTATATTTTAGAATCTGAAAAACTAGTTTAAAATAGTTATTTTTTTTTTCTATTATTTCTTAATTTTCAATTTTTACAGCTGTGTATTGTTTATTTTCTAAAAATATCTAGTTAGGTGTATATTATATTCAAAGTTAAATTTATTATTTATTGATCATTTCAAAATAATTCTCATTTTTATTTTAAGCCTGGATACTAAAAAGTGATAATTATACTTAACCTAACTAATCCTAATTTATTAAAGTATTTATATTTATTTGTTCAGATTCAAAAGAGATTTTATAATACTTTTGTTTTGTTTTACAATTTTAACAAGCATATGATTTTAAATAACCTTTTGAATATATATTTTTTTAGTTTTAATTTAATGTTAGTTAAACTTTTTTGAGTTACGTGTATAAAAGAAATATGCTGCCCAACTGTTTATCATTAGTATTAATTAATTGTTACTGTGATTAAATAAAGCAATACAAGTAATTTATAATATACTTTTAGTATAAAATTGAATTTTCTATCCAATTGCTCATTGAAACGTCATCAACCTATCAACGTGTTAGTCAATCTAGTCTTTATTAATGTTTGTAATATTTATTTAAATTTATTTTTCCATTATTTATAAAACCAAAATAATTGTTGAACCTAATTTGATTGCATTTGTTTACAGTTGTACATTTATACTTTGATAGTCTATAATATAAGGTTTATTCCTTGTATTTATTTATTTAATTAATATAATACGTTAAAAAATTATTTTCATCGAAAGTATTTTTTTATCACATTTTAAAAGACTAAGATAGTTTGGGTCAATGTTATAAAAATATTTGATCATAAATTGGCTTGCTCGATTTTGTGTGTATGTCTGTGCTTTTTGTTATCATCATTTAAAATGTATGCGCATTTGAAATATTTTTTGATTTATTAAATGTTGTGGATCAATGGAGTGTTTTATTCTAAACTGTATTGTTTTTCCAGCGTATTCATTGCAGCTACTCAATTTACTTCAAACAAAATTAGCTACTACTCAAGATCTTGTTGAAACTGTGCTCGCATTCAGAAAACAGTTGACAACTGAAGAACAATTCAGTCAAAACATAATTAGAGGCGGCCACCGTTAAAAACGCTTTTTATTGTCTTCTATGTATAATCGTTAAGTCTTTGTTTTTGTAATAAAAAGAATATGATGGAGTAGAAAATGTGTGAGAAAATTTCTATTTTTATCATACATATACTACTAATTTTATGTGATTTTTTTTCGGTGATGCTACTATTAATGACCTACAAACTACTCGTGAACACGGAATGTGTTTGTTGGTTTTTACCTACTTATTAATTTACTACATTGCTTTAATTAAGTTTTTAACCTCAAAGAACTAAAACCTTATTATTGTTATGAGCATCATAAATTTGTTCTTCTAACTTTAAATATCTTTAGTTATATATATTTTTAATTATATGTATTTTTCTTTTAACAAGTATTTTTTTATTTTTTACTATAACTTCACATATTAATTTAATATATTATATCATAGCAGTTATTTAATTACAATTTTTCTAATAAAAATATACTATGTAGGAAATAGCAAAAAAAAAAAATGCATTATACCATCAAACTTTTTTAAATGCCTATTTTTGTAAATAAAACAAAAATATTTAATTATACTAAGAAAATTATTATTACGTTTATTTTATCACTTATGTGCAAATAGTTGTTCAGGCTTTATAATGTTGGAATAAGTACCTATTTTTTTAACATTAATTTTTTGTAAGTCCTATGTTTCATTGATTATTAATGATTAGAGTATAATTTTTTTAAAACAACTATTTTTGAGTTTTTATTTTATTTTTATTTCTTGTGTTTTACTTTTTCATTTTTCTAGAGACATATCTATGTCTAACATTAGCCACGGTTTATGGATCTTACAGCCTTTTATGCGATGTGCCTTTTACTATTTAGTATTTACTGTTACTATGTAATCATTTACATTTAAAAATGATACTATAATTTATATGAATATATGTACTAATTTTTTTTTTAAATTTGCAAACCAATAATTTTTTTTAAACTAAAATAGTATGAAATTTATTTTTTACATTAATAATTATACTTATGATAAGGCTTGCCTTGTCTATTCTTTGTCTTATTAAAACAAATAAAATATATAAATACATTTTCTAAGATAAAAGATAAGTATAAATATTTATTTTTTGCTAGAGTAATACATGTATAAATTTTCTATAGTTTAATTTCAATTATATTGCATACTACATTAATCATCAGCAATTGTTGAACTTAAAAGACTCAAAATAATTTAAATATAGCTTAAAAAATATTGAGATTTATGGTAATGTCCTAAAAATACTATACAAATTTTCTTCATATATGCTTATCTCATAGGTATGTTACAATTTAAATTTTAATAATTGATAACATTTTTAATTATCCAAATAGAAATTTGGCAACTATTTAGTTTATTTTTTTACTCAGCTTCTTTTATTATACTTTATTTATAAAAATATAAAAGTAATCTAAATTTGAATACGTAATTATCAAAAATAGCATTTAAACCATGAAAATACTTCTAAAAATTTCAATTTATTAAAATCATTTGGACTATTTATTTAATGTATTGCTTTTACTAAGTATACATATTTTACCATAAAATTCAGATCTGGCTCATCTGTGTTTGAAACTGAAAGGCTCGAGATTCTTTCACTTTATAGTTTGGAATCAATCAAGGATATTCAAATGTCTCCCTGTTCTGATGTATATATAGTATAAATACTAATCTAAACTTAGAGTTCCGATCATCTGAAGTTCATTAGTTGTTTAGTTACAACTATGGCAACAAAAGGTATTCTATATTAATTATACTATTTTACAATGGTAAATATGTCTATCAATTACTATTGTTATTATATAATGAGTAATTTTTAATTTTAGTATTTATAAGTGCATGCAAATTCTTACATTTCTTTAAAAATATTTTTTTTATTTAATGCAAGGCATAAAAAATAAATCTGAAAGGAAGTGAATTATTTTAATACACTTTTTTCTGATTAAGTCAATAGCAGTTTTTAAACTTATCAAAAATTGCTACCTACTTGTAAATAATAATTAATAAATAAGTGCATTTTTTTTTTTTTTATTATTATTTAATTCTATATTATATATTTATTAGTTTTAATGTATTCGCAATTGAAAGTTTGAACACTGGCCAGTATTCCACATTGTCCATAAAATATGACAGGAATAATGAATCATATTCTACGTTCAATTAAAATTATTTTTAATAAATATTTAATAATCATTAATTGGTTAGGGAACCTATTACTTTGGCTATTGTACTCAACTATATTTAGATGGAAAACTGGTTTTGATTACTCGCAAGTTTGAGGACAAATTGGTATGGATTACCTTGTATTTTGTAAATGTGTCAAACAGCTAAAATAAAAATACCAGATGACTTAAGTTGAAAAAATAATATATTATTTATCATGTTGTAAAATAAGTATTAATTATTTTATCATTTATGACTAGGGCTCGGACATTTATATGCATTTACATGTTTTTTCTGCACAGTCCAAAAAATAGCTAGGTACCTAAACTACAAGTTTGATTTTTAGTTCAATAGATCCGAAATATAAAGTTTTATTTTGCATTTTTTGACATGTACAGCATATTTCTATATTTCACGATTTTTCTTACTTATTAGCTTTTAAAAGCACAAAATATGTATAATATGTAATTATTTTGCTTATTTTAATTAAAATAATGTATTTATAGTCCATGGAATTTAGCAAAGTCGTTTTCTTATCTGAGACCTATCAAGACAAGTAGTAATCTTTTATTGAGTAAGTTTTAGTGAATCATACTAATTCATACATTAGTCAATAGTCATGTTTCTCGTCATCTGAGTGCCCGTAACGTAAATAAAAATACATTCAGTACCTACAAACATTGCACATTCTAACTTTTGATAGAATTTGAAGATTTGTAACAGAATTGCAATTACACTTCAGCAAAGTTGGTCATGAGATAGTCACCAATAAGTGAATAAGCGCGTGTAGTTTTTAAATACTTACTACCATCTTTGAACAAACATATCGTTAGCAAAAATTATTGAACACAGTAAATAACAATTAGGTATTTATTTTGCAGAACTTTGAAGCAATTTTTACAATCACCATAGCCACGGCTATGGATGTTAACTGTAGTGTAGTTTTTAATGTAAATATTTCTTCCAATGAATTAATACTTGACAATGTTTCGCCACTCTGGCAACATATGTAATTGTATGGCATTAGTCCTATAAAAAAGAAAATGCATGTAATATTTGGAATACATATTAATATAATATATTATAATTATTATTATGAAAAACATTTAGTTTTTATTTGATTTACCAAGAAATGTAGTATACATAAAGGTCCATAGGGGAATGCCGAACACTGGTGCGAGTAGATTTAACAGCCAGTTAGGAGTGACTGGAATGATGCGCAAGACAAGCAGCAAGTACCAAAGTTGATGTTTGTTGTTTTGCACCTAAAAACAAATTTGTCATTACTACCATTACATATGTTTTTCTGTCTTAAAAATATACAACATAAAAAATATGTTTCTTATAGAACTAATGGTGAATTTTAAAGCTTTAATATTAAAACAAATTGACTTGTGATCAAAGTAAAAGGTAAGAAAATTGTACCTAAATTTTGGATTTTTTTATATTTAAATTTTTAATCAAAATAAGATTATTATAAATATTATAAGTTAAAAATATTCATATCTAAATTAAAAATTTAAATATTGTAAAAAAACAATGCTTAACAATGGACAATGGTCTTACCTTTAACTTTGATAATAGATCAATTTGTTCTAATATTAGCTTGGAACACGGAGACAACATAAATGAAGGTAGCTTCCTCCTAAAACCTTTGTTGTTTTACCTTAGTAGAAATATTAAAATTATGTTTACAAACTGTGGTAATTTGCTTACCAGATTTTCCACAGTATTTTTTGACGAACTTAACGTGCTGGGAAAATAGTTCATCAGGAATGCCTCGATACCACAAACTTTAGACAAGAGGTAACATGCTGAGACACCTAAACTGGATAGCGTACATACCAATAGAAGCCCGAGACCAGAGCCAAACAATGAACCCGCAATTAAATTCTGGAAAATTATAGTCAATAAGATTACTGCAGTAGTCCAAAACTGACTGATAAAAGTGCAATTTTATTTTAACATTCATTTTAAAGAACTAAAGGCAATGAAATTTTTTTTTTTTAAACAAGAAATTATGACAATATTTCTTGCATTGAAAACATATAATATAAATTTATCTTTTTTGTATTCTATCTTTTACTTAATTACAATTTACATTATCTTAATAGATATTTAAATTTTTAAATATTCTTAAGTTACCTAATAATTACTTTCAGTAAAAGTTTTATGAATATTTTTGTAGTTTGATATATTACTAAGAAAATTACCTAAGTGAAAACAAAAATTTAATACATCTACTACACTGCATAGTATTCGATTTTGTGCTTACATTTCATCTATCAGATATCAATCATAGTTGCAAAACTTCGTCTATAATTTCAACTATAAAATTGGCTAAAATAATAGCATTGACACTTATAAAGGTATAATAATGTGTATGTTTCAGTAATTCTACAGATCATAAAATATTTTATTAATAGTTGTACAACTTTTAAATTTAATTTTTAGAAATTTTTTTAGGAAATAGAAAAAATTTTTGTACTGTTAAAATTGAGATTTGGATTACTGAAGGTTGAATTTCTTGAGACCGATACTGTTCCACCACCGTGTATACTCATTACTCACCAGTATGACAGAGCCTGGTATGCAAAAGGCCTGTTTGATAATGTAAACAGTACTGAACAATGTAAGCATATAAAGGTAGTTGTTATCATAATGCTTTCTAAGACACAAATTGAGTTCTGTAAGTTCAGCCATGCTCTTAGGAATCGCCATTTTAATGTGGCACTAAAACAAAAATTATGACAAGACATATTACATAAAATAGAAATTTAACATACTAAAGTCAAAAGGCGCCAAAATCCACATTCAGTTTTTAATGACATTATGGTTCCTAGTTTAAAATGATGAATTTTCAATATGGGAAACTATGGCCATTATGGGTATTGGTCTAAATATTAAACATAATTAATTGGTCACTTAAGTACCTATAAACATTGTATGTGTATTTGAGATGATAATATTTATAATTTAGCTGTAGGTATGTAAAATTTATCATGTTTATAAATAATTATAATTATGTATATACATTAATTATTTTTGTAAAAATTGATTTTTAAAGATGGCTAATTTAGGCAAACACAGAAATAAAAGAAAAATATTCTGAAAAACAGTCTTAATTCACTTGGCACCACAAAACTGTGGTAAACACCTATATTGTTATGAGTAGAAAACAGCAATCTTACTTGGTTATCGGTTGGTGGAGCGTTTTGGATGAGAACGTACAACCCAAGAATGGAAGCGGCAAACAGTGGAATCACCAATAACACTCTGGGTAATGCCATCTACGAAAAAAAAAATTATAACACCTAGTCAAATAACATTATAATACGGTGTGAGCCTTTGGCGATAAACAGAATACATATCGGCCAATCATAAGTCTGTTGGAAATCATTTACAGCATTTAATCTGAACGTCGATCAAAATGATCGTCGTGTTTTCGGCGACTATTTAAAATTTAACTAAAATATCATCATTGTTTTGTGATACACACCTATGTATCTGTGCGTCCGACAAATCAGATATCGGGACGCGCTTACAAATCGTTGCTCGTATTTATTGAATTCGACTTACGAGTACCAAAAAAATGTTTTTAATTCTCGAAATAGTTGAAATCGCTATAATATTTTAAACGGGTCACCGGCGCGGGCGGTGACCAGTCGATCACGACGAATTATGAATTTCCGTCTTATCAATTCCCTTATCGTTCTCTCGCCCCGGTTCATAGAATAATAATATTATTATTATATATTATAGAGGAACAAAATGATACCGAGTCGTTCAGATTTCAGATCCACCGACGACTGACGTTCATAGGTCCCGATCGATTTGAGACGTTTTGATACATATTTTGTTATTATAGGGACAATTTAAAAAATGTTTATGAAATCTTTAACTCATCCTGCTCAACATTCATCTTAATATTAACTACAAAAATGTATTACTGGCATTTGTAGTATTGAACCAATGTTGTACTTACAACACTTTTTTGTATGTTTCCGTGTCCTATATACTTAATAGGTAGATATTTACTAAAAATCTTTATCATAATAACTAATAAGCATATTAACTCCGAAATTGCAAATATGTGCAGTGGTATAGTTTTGATTTTGAGGGTGAGGGAGAATATATCATTTACTTGTTGGATAAACATTAAGTCTAAACACCACGCCTAGGGTTGCCAAATTTTGAAATTACCAAACCAAGATATCATACTAAATAACCTTTTTTTTTCTTTTATATGATAATATGGAAATAAGTAGATAGGCATATCCTTTTTTAAGGCTCTGGGGGATCTATCCCCATCATCCCTCATAATGTGATTGATACCTATATAATACCTATGTTAAGAACTAAAGGCATTTATATAAATTGTATAACATTCAGTGAAATCGTTTTAATGTAGACTTATGAATAATATGAAAAAGTACCTAGGTAATAGACATTGGTTTCCCCATGTCTTTTCAAACCAGGAGAGAGAGCTACATCTCATTTAAAATTATTTCTCTCTCTGACTTTCTGTATTAACTCTTTTCCCTCTAATTTTTGCTTTATAATAATGAATAATAAAATAATTTTTAAAGTGACTTGAATCAACCAATTAAAGAAAGGCATATCCGTGATTTCTGACAAAAGTAAATCTTTCCTTTTAGTTTTATTATTATTTTTTATTTTAAAAATATTTTTTCAATTTTGACTCTTAATTTAATATTTAGATGAAATTAGCTTATTAAACAAAAAATAACAATTTTAGTTATTATGTTACAAGTTCAACTACTTTTGCGGATGAATACTTGAAACAGGTACCTAGTTACCTACCTACATGATTGAATACAAAGAGCAGAAGTATAGAAATACCTAAAGCTGTTCAAGATTCCCTCAAAATGATAAAAGTTAGTACAGAAGGATCGAAATTTGAATTAAATTCAGTTACTAAAAATCAGGATAATTCTAAACAATAATAAGATTAAAACAAGATAATGCACTGTCGCTATTACTTTTCAATATCATACTAAAGGTAGCAGTAAGAGAAGTAGGTACAAGAAAAACATCAAGAAATAACTGTGAACGAAATATTCCTTTACTTGCTAATAAATTTTATTATTTGGTATAATGAGCATTGAGCAAGAAATCCGAAAAGCAATAGAATTTTTGATACGATCTTCCAAAAAAGCCAGGACTTATTATTAACGAGAATAAAACAAAATAAATAGATTTCAATAGAATTATTGGAGGATCGGACATCAGATATAAAAGGCAGCTAGACTACATGTTAACGAATATGTGTTTCAAGAAGTAAATAACTTTAAGTATTTAGATACTAACTTAAGTAATATAAATGATAATTGTGAAGAAATTAAAAAACACATCACACTAGAGAATAATTTTTTCTACGCTCTCTCGAGATTAAATGCGGGCCGAGGGTCGAAGTTACAATCGAAGATATCAAAAAAAATGATTTTACAGATTTTAGCAATACCAGTGATTATGTATACTCACATGAAACATTTAAGAATCAAAAAATGACTAACACACGTAATTAGATTTAACATTGAAGTACAGAAATTACACGGAAGACTGAATATTAGGAAGCCGGTTGAAAGACCAAAACAGAGATAGATTGACAAAATCAAGAAGGAACTAAGATAACTAGTGATAGACAATGCTAGTGAAGTAGCTCTGAACAGAGAAAGAGAAGGTAGGTACTTGAAACTTTTAACGTAGGTATGTATATTATAATATTTTATACATATAATAACATTTTAAAATGCAATTTTTAAGGAAAAAAATTAATTCAACTTTCCATAGTAACTTACTGTAGTAACAATACAAATATATACTTAATTTATAGGCTGACAATCTTCACTCTGAATTATTTTTCATATTAAATCATTATATCATTGAATTTAAATTAAATACATTAATTATAATGACTTACTTGATGATTAGGTATACTTAACATATATTTGCTAGTGAAAAGTAGAGCGGTATCAACTTACGCTCCCCTTTTTTTTTACATATATTCTATTAATTACATTTATTTAGAATATTTTTTATAATCAATTAAAGATTGAGGTAGTACATTACAAAATTGCAAATATATTATATAATATATATCAATTACAAATTTTTAAACACAAACACAATTATTACACATTTCTCAAGTAATAATAGTTTATTTTCATAACAAAAGTAAAAAATGTAAGACTAATGTAAAGCACAGCACTTAAAAGGAACAAATCAATACTATTATAATGTGTTTAACTATAACAAATTATAAGTATATAAAAATTAATACATTAATTAACATAAAAAAGATCATTTTGTTTAAAATCTAAACATTGAATAATGAATACTTTGTTTAAATAAAATCATACATACATATTTAAATTACTAGCTTATTTTCAACTTATTAACCACAAAATCTTTATTTATAAATTTTATGATTAAAGTATATTACATAGAGTGTAGGACTAGTATCAGTAAAAAAGGTAACTTAAGGCTTTAGCTAATTAAATGTAAGACTAATATCATAGACTATAAGACACTTATATATTACACTACAGCTCATATAAAGCCAGATACTTGAAGCTACAATACCTAATCAATATATATGAAATAACGGTTTAGTTGAAATAATTTTTTTTTTTTTTTTAAATAAATCAAATAACAAGTTACTTATAAGATATAGTTTATATGTAAATAATAATAAAATATATATATATATATACAGTAGAATCCGTTTAATTAGGATACATTGGGCGGTGACCTATTTATTCCTATTATCCGACTGTCCTGATTAACTAAACAACTAATAGATCTAAACCATTAAAGTGCATAAACATATGTACATACATAATAACTTTAATTAAAAATTACATATTTATTATAAATTAATTGATTATCATACTTAATTTATATTTTGTTAAACTCCAGAAAATCATCCATTCTTATTTGCTGTAATTTATTAAGACTTTGCATATTGATAAAATCTGCACAAACGTCTAGCGAAGTTGTTGGAACATTTTTGTTTTCATTTAACATGAAATATAGTCTTAGCTGATCAATGCACTTTTCTGTTTCTCTTGTTGTAATTGTGACGGGTTAACGTAGTCATTGTTATCACTTTCTTCATTTTGCAGTTTCCTTTCAGCAATTTCGTCAAGAATATAATTGTAATTCTCATTTACATTGAAACACTGCACACCATCATCAATTTTTAAAAATAACTCTCCATTTCCTATGCATAGGGCTTGTCATTTTTAATAGAAACAAAAGAAGGAATAAGTAGATCAATCAGAGGTCTGAAACCGCCATGTGCAAAATAATGCTCAATCATAACAGACGACACTTTTCTCTAGCTGTCAGCGACAAATTGTATTACTTGTAGAATGTTTATTTTATAACTGATATCTATAGTACATGTAGATGGAGTCACTAAATTATCTTCAATAGCTTTCAAAATGTATGCTACCAGCAGTCCACAGTAATGAATTTTTAAATTTTTAATGATCTTCATATTGAGAGAAGTAGTACTTGGAGGCAAAAACTTAAGTGTGATATTTTTTAAATTTTTCAAGTGAGGATGTGGTTCAGCATTATCAACAATTAATACAATTTTCCTTGACTGTTTTCCAAGCTCTTTGTCTCAGTCTTTTAAACACAATGTAAATATTTCTACTGTCATCCATGCATTTTTATTCGCTAGATAAAAAGCAGGCAAGTTTGTTATTTTTATATTTTTGAAACATCTTGAATATGCAAACTTTCCAATTATCAACAGCTTTTTTTTTATCTGTGCCTGTCATATTACAACATTAAACTGTTATATGATCTATAGCTTTTTTTGATACTTTGAGTGTTTCATGTTTATAGTACAAAGAATTATTTAGAGTCGCTCGGTAGAATAAACCAGTCTCGTCAACATTATAAATGTCCTAAGGAGAAAATTAAAATACAAACACCACGTTCTATAACAGCAGAAAACTATTTGTTCATGGCTTTGTTTACTTTCGTTTATCTTTGCCTTCTTGCTTTATTTTTCTGTTTACAAGTGCACTTTTATTGTTGTTTAATTTTTCCCATTGTTCACTAATAGTTTTTTCATTTTTTTTCAATCAGCTTAGTGCCAATTTAGACATGCCTATTAATTTCTCTAAATTACGAAGACTAGTTTTATGAGGTTGAGCCTTAATTTTATCCAGTATAAAATTTTTTTCAATCAATGTTAAATCTTTACAAGACATAATTGTTATGTATTAACACAAGCTGAGATCAATAAAAACACATATATGTTAATACACAAAGACGAAAAACTAAAACTAAAGTTTTTCGATTTTGTACATAGACTAGTCGACTATTATTGTAGTAATAGAAGAAAAAGAAATTATTGACATAATTTAAATTACCTATATAATAGAACCATAAAAATTAGATAGTTTAGATCAGAATATCTAATTAGATGCTTTTATTTTTGTCCCAGATAAATGAAGTTAGTTAAATTTCCTTAATCAAATATATTATTTGGAACTATGCCAATTTGTCCCCATTAAGCGGTTGTCCCCTTTATGCAGTATCCTAATTAAGCGAATTCTACTGTACATATATACATATATAGAAATATTTTCAACTTGAGCTAAAGGCTATAATTTGAAGACTATTGGAGAATTGAGACTAAACTCTGGAGCTATATCTACAATAAAATATATTGAAAAATATTGTAGAAAAAATATTAATTGTACACATAAATTAGTTTTTTCAAAAGGCGTTGGTGATAATAATATTGTAGTTGTCTTAAAATCGTAGAAAAATTTTTTTATTATTACCCAAATGATGATCTGAGAATTTTTTCTGCTTCAATTTTGGCCTGAAAAGTATATTTCCAAACAATTAAAATCACACATAGATACTAATAATTACATTCATATTAATGAAACTACTAAAAGTAAAATTTAATTTAGTTTCTAGTATTCTAGTATCCTTAAGACCAATTCGTCAAAATATTTCTTTAAAAAATCATTATACAATTGTATTCCATAGCAAGAATAATAAGGAGAACAATTAATGTTTAAAGTTCTAATTAAATAACTTCAAAACATATTTTTAGTGTACATACAAATTTGTATGAGCATATACTAAAAAATATGATATAAACCATAATATGTCAAAAAAATAAATATGACTGATGTTTCATTAACATTATTTTAATTAAAAGCAATAAGTTACTATAAAACCAATTTTGCGACTACTTGACATTATTTGAAACAACAAACATAGTAATGGGTACTATATACTGAGTATAATTAAAAATAATAATATGATTTCTTAAAGTAACATACTATTCAATAAATATAAAATATGATAAAATGTCTATGAAAACTAATGATAAATTCTCAGCATAAACAATTATTGTTACTTTAAATTACAAAAATACAAAGGAATGTTAGCTGAATAAAAATACATAAAAGTAAATCTCTAAAATCTCATAGAAGTATTTTTGTAATAAAACCCAGTAAAACATTTATTTTACTAAGAATTGCATAACAGTTTGATTTTTGTTTTGAATGAACAAAATTATAAAAATTTTAAAACAAAATGAAAACAAAGTTATATCTATAAAGAAACTAATATAAATATTAAGTAATAATTTACAAAAGAATTTTTTTATTGGGATTTCTGAGACTGCACATATTTAAAAACAGTAAATTATAGATTCTAAAAAAGTGGACCAAAAAATATTTTTAGTTGTTTTATAATTAAAAAAAAATAATGTTAATATGAAATATGTTGATCTGTCAAATTAAAATTAAAATTTGATATTTACCTGATGATCTTCAACAGTTTTGACAGGATATTGAGTGACTAGTTTCAGATAATACTCAGCACTAAACTTATTATCCATTTTCAAAAATGTTTTGCCCAACATAAGAAGATTTTTGCTATAAAATAAATATAATAAATTAACAAAAGTTAAATTAATATATAAATTAGATTGTACCAGTAAAATTTTGGTTGAATTGATTCAGCTTCTCTAAAATATTCCAATGCTTCTTCATATGTGGACGTAGGAATTTCAGTATCGAATATAATTGATCCAAGCTTTCTCCGAAACCAAGAGATATCAGCAAGATTGTAACACCTAAAAATGATATAGCTAGATTTATATATTACTTAATCATTAAATATTAAATAATAAATTAACATTAAATTTTAATATGTAAAAATAAAATAACATCAAACCAATAAAAATTAATTAGAGAGTTTTATTTTAACTGTTAAATTTAATGTTTCTTAAATTAAATCTTGTACAATACTTGATACCTATTTTTTGATTTATAAATATGAAATTACTAATAATTAACTAGTTCATTCTATCTCTGCTACATATTTGAATTTGTGTAAGTATTATTTAAACGTTGTTACAACCAGATAAAGAAATTGTAATTTTTTTATAGTTGAACTGATGATTGCAAAAACGACATGAGTCACATTTTTTGTGAAATGTCATGAGTTAAAACTTTGAAAATCAATAATAAAAACATCATATTATTTATATACATAAATTATGTATAATCAGTGCATAATATATTTTCTACAAGTATTCATTTTTAAATAAGAATTTTTTTCAGAATTATTTAAATTATACACTTTTTATTAATTATCCAAAAGTTTTAAAAAATTGACTCATGTCGTTTCTGCAATCATCGATTTCAGTTGTAGATTGTAGTCGTAGAAATTTGATTAATAAATAAATCTTATTAAATGTAGCGAAAAAGCACAATGGAAAATTTATGTCTTACCAATATCCAATCATGTATCTTAAAAATGGATCTTTTGGGTTTAGTTCTAAAGCTCTCTATGAAAAAAAAAAAAAAATATAATAATAGGCAGTGAATTGAAAAATTAATTTGTTAATGTTTATAAAGTATAGCTATAGCTATATGATGCACTTACTTGCAAATGAAATTTTACAGTTTCCAATTTAAGTAATTGTTCTTTAATTCCTAAATTGATATTACTGTATGCATCAATTAAGACAGCAGCCCATTTGTGAACTTCTGATATATTTGAATCAATGCTTAATGCTTTAATAATAGATTCGTGTGCTGATGATATCAAAGATTTTTTTTTCTCCTTGCTAATGTTTTCATCTAAACTCATATTATACTCAGCTTTGCTCAAACGCCATAGTACTTGTACATTATTTTTGTCCTGGAATTAACATATTATATATAATTATGACAATTAGATCAATAAACATAAAAATATTAAATTTTCATTTTTATTACAGTTATAAACATATAGCATTAAAATTAATAACTAATGATTAAAATCAAGATTAAAAATGTAATAACTATTTAAATGTGGTTTACTGATAAATAAATACCCTAAAAATTATTTTTAAAAAAATTATTTTAAATTGAAAAATATAAAAATATAAAATAAATAAATTTTAATTATTAATAAAATTAATATTTACAATCTGTACATGATTAATACAAAATGTAATATTAGGTAAAAAATAGAAACATGGAAGATTTGATTAAAGGAAAAATATCTAACTTATTCAAAAACTTAAGAGGATGCAGCCAGATCTTATAATCGTACAACATGGCAAACTTTTTTTTAGTAGAATGAATTTTGTGTATTTAGCTTAAATATTAGAGTAAAATGACCTATAATCAAATTTAGAGGTAAGAAAATTAACTGTGTTTTTTATGGTATTTTAATTTTTAAGTAAGTTATGAATATGTAAAATATTAATGATGAAAATACTCATCATAATTTACATAAAAATTAAAGTACTGTAAAAAAATCAATGAAAGAAAGCAGATAAGGGTGTGATGTTCTTGTAACAAATTGAAAATCTTATTTTCTATTTTTTACCACAATATTTCTCTACATTTTTGATTCATAGGTACTCATATAAACATTATATTAAATAAATGTATTGTATAATTTATTTATGCATTCTACTCATTAAATAACAATATAAAAAAAACAAAAAACAAATAAACATAATACCTTATACTCTCCAAGTAGACGTACTACATCTTCATACTTGTTCGCTAGAAATAGCTGATCAGCTTCAACAAGTTTTTGCTGCAAGACTAGTTTATCGTCGTCAATGGTTGAATCGCGTTCATTAACTTTGGTTAAACTTGCCTTGTTGTTGCCAAAGAAAGGAAAGGATAGGCCCAATACCACTGGAATCCGGAACTGTAAAAAAAATTATTAGTTTTACAAGTCAAACGAGTTGTAGGCTACAAATCAACGTCTGGGATGAACCTCACGTTTGGTGAAGATTTGACTGCACGGCGAGCCTGTTGATATCCAATAGTTCGTGCGAATGATTCATAAACGAACCAACTGATGAATTTCACGCGCTGTCGGAACATGTTTAATGGGTAAACAAAATTCCGCGTCGCTACAAGTTCGTCGTTAACTGTCTTTGGTCGCCGGCGGTAAGTACCGCAGAATTAACTTATAGCCTATAAGTAATAGGTATATTGATACAATGTAAATAGTAAATTGCATAGATTAAAAAATATGAAGTGGTAAGTACCTATTTAGTATTTAGTATCTGACTACCTATATAGTATATAGTTATTAATTAGTTAATCATGGTACCCATATTAATATATTATACTATTCCAGTAAATAGTAAATATTTAATAGGATACGAAGTTCCGAGTTTGCTAAGTAACTATTATCACGGAAGATAACACATGATAACAGTTTCCTTATAAGATATCAATACCTGGACGTTTTGGTAGCATTACAGAATAATTTTGTGTTCAAACCACAGAGTACAAACTACAAAATTACCTATTTTACAAAGTATTTTAACAGTACCAACTATCCAGATTCGCATGACAAATCGATAAACATCATATTAGGTAATAGGTTTAGATCCTTAAAGGCCATTAAGTGTCTAAGCACCGTTGGTGATTACAATAAAAATGATGTTATAATTAATTAATAATGATTAACATGGTATACGTCATAAACAACAAACCATAAACTCAAAACACTCAAAACACTCAAAACCATTGCAATGCACTGATTTGTCATATTTTAATTAATTATTGAATAATTATTAAAGCTTATCATGTTTTATCACAAGGTAACGTACTAACGTGACTCTCATAGATTAAAAGCAAAAAAAAAGATGTTTTTTTTACTTTGCATTCAAGTCACAATTTATTCACAGTCATCTAAATTATTTTTACAATTTGTTGTCTTTTAACTTCCAATATAGTTAAACATTACATAAAAAATTGAAATCGATTGTAGAGTAATAAATAAACATGAGTAATAATCTAACCGGTATTGGAAATATTGATGAAGGCATACTACCACCAGAAAAAAGAATTCAACAATTGTTGTTAAGTTCGAAAGTCGAGTTAAACACCAATATAGCAGCTAGAAAGTATGATTTTACAATATATTAAATCTATACTAAATAAAATAAAATAATTTGACTTTGTTATAGATATTACCGATCAGGACGAGAAATGATTAGCATGGCTGATGTATATACAAAAGAAAACAATTTGGAACAAGCGTATATTCTCTACATGAGATTTATGACGTAAGATTTTAATATTTAACTACTTTCAAAAAATTTATTTTCTTTAAGCTCAAATAAATATTAACAAATTAAAATATTCAGAGTATGTTTTAAACAAACTTAGTAGTTACTATAAGTAGGTAGTAAACATAATTTATTTTAATTATACTACCAATTAATTTTAAAATAAAGAAATGGGAAAATACTCCTAAATTTCATTCCATGTTTTAATAAAATTTAAATGTTTTTTACAAAGTTGAATATTTACTAGCTAATAATACAGTTTAATAAAATAGATTTACCAGTTATAGTTTTGTTTATAACTTTATTTATTAATTTAATATAAATCATAAATTTCATATTTTGAAAAAATTAAAAGAAGAATTAGTTTAATTGTTTTTGATAAAAATTAAGAAACTGTACTAGTGTTTTTTTATTTTATTATTATTATTTTTATTGAACATAATTATATCAGCTAGTAGGTCATTAGTTACTAGTTGACATTGTATAAACATTTAAATTAAAGTTAGGATAAATTAACGCTTGTATTAGGTTATATAATTTAATTTCCTTTAAGAAGTTGATGATGTTGGTATTAGATTGAAGGTCGTATTGTAGGGCTTCTTCTAGAAGATGAGGTGTGTGGTGGTTTGTTTCTTATTATTACTAATATTATTATAAGCTTACTCGACATTACATAATTTAAATTATTTAATACAATTTTTTATTTTATTTTAGGTTATTTTTGGAAACTATTAATGAACATCCTGATTACAAAAATGTACCAATTGAAGAACGTAATTTAAATTATCGTGCTCTCCGTGAAGTTCTTCCAATAACAGAAAATATAAAAACTAAATTATTGGAACAATATAGTACTCAATATGAATTGTATCAAGAACAAAAAGTAATTATAATTTTTTGTTTGGTATAACTACATATTATTATATAGTAATATTTATTTTTAGTATCTTTTAGCCAAATTTAATTTTAGCGTAATTTCTGTTAAATTAAATTTACTTTAAAAAAAATAGGACTATTTGTACACGATGATATAAAAAAAACAGATGTTTACATTTATTTTAGTTTTACTGTGAATGTACATAACTGGTTGGTTAAACATTTGTAGTAATACTATGAAGTATGAAGTACATTTAAATATTCGCTAGCATATCAAAAGAGTCTTATTTCAGTCCATATATTGAATACTTTTTCAAAATCAGTGCCCACGATTTAATTAGCTAAAAATGAAAATCAATTATAATTATTGTAGTATTTATTTTAAAATAAAAAGAAAAAAATATCATGATATTGTATTACATAATAAATCTTCATAATTTATGAGGAATATTTTGTTCTTTCTGACTTATTGAACTAAATAACTCTCCTCTTAAATGAATTCATATTTAAATATTTAACAAATATAATTTGTATGTGTTTATTGCCATATGTGACATAGTGATAGTTAACTTATAGTCCACTACTCTTCCTTAAAAACTTATAAACTTAACCTTAACTTCAAATTAAATGTGTTTGATAAAACTGTAACTAAAAAAAAATGTATATTTACTTCTGAAATAACCGTTATCAATCATTAATAAAAATAAAATGAGTGTATTATATTTTTTTATTATTTTGGATATAATTTTTTTAAAAATTCATATTTTATTCATTCAATAAACATGAGGTTAACATTATTTATTAGTAAATAATGTAATTATTAGTGTAACATAATATATTTAACAATATTTATATTAATAGGCATTACAAGAATTTAAAGAAAAACGTGATAAAAAATTATTAAGTATAGAAAAGAATGATACACCATCTATTCAAAATGTCAATCAAGAACAATTAAGTACAATTTTAAATAATACTGCAGTACCTGAATTAAATAATCCTACATCATTTGAATTAAGGTAAGATTTAGTTTAAACAATATTGCATATAAATAACATTTCAAGGAATTTTAAATTATTGTATTTTAATTAAACCAAGGTATTAAGTAATCCAAGGTATTAATTTAAAATCATTTCTAGACCACCAGATCAAAATTTAATCAATTTAAATGAATTTGATGATAATACTCTTCCATTAAATATACCAACACATTCAAATTCGAAAATACAATTCAATCAGTAAGTAGTTATTTAAAATTTGACATTATGGTGATTGGTAGTATGTAAAATTATATAAAATTAAAAGATTCTGTCTTACTGATTTTATAAAAGTTATAAAATAAAAAATTATACTTAGAATTTAATATTAAAAGTTTTTTTAAAATCTATTATATTTTTAGACATAAACCTATTGTTGATAGAAGTACCAAACCAATGTTAAACAAGAACACTACAAACCCGTACAATCTTCGTCAAATAATAGTTCCTGGAAATTTAACTAAAAGATTTCTAGAACAAGCACAACGGAATACATTTAATAACTTAGAAACTTGTGGTATATTAGCAGGAAAATTGGTAATTTTATTTTCGATATTTCTTAAAAAGTGTTGTAGATTCTTTTAGTTTGTTGGTATTTATTTTGAGCTGTATAAAACATATTTAACTAATATTTTTATTATAATAATTATTAGAATTCTAACTGTTTAATTGTGACTCATTTGATGATTCCAAAACAAAGTGGTACATCAGATTCATGTACTACAATGAATGAAGAAGACATTTTTGAATTTCAAGACAAGCAGGACCTTATTACCTTAGGATGGATACATGTAAGATTTATTGAGAAATAAAAATTATCTAATTAATTATTTTAAATTAATGCTCGGTAGTTAATGACTTTATTTTAATTTAATTTTTATTATTTTATATTAAGGATCTTTAGCTAATAATGAAAGGGCTGATGTCTACATACTTTGTCTTTTTAAGCTTGTAAACACATTTTAAGCATAGTCCAAAAGAATTTTTTTTAAATAAAAATTGGTTTGCTGTCTAAAATGGTTAAAAATCCCTGTTTTAGATATTTATTTCTTTGCTAAAATTATGTTTAAACTTTAAATAACATATAAGTCTAAATTTAATTTATTTTAAATTTTAGATTCTTAAGTAAAGTAATAGATATATTGATTTTACAATTTGTTTTTATTTTTATTTTAGTGTCTTAAACCAATTTTCATAATAGAAAAATGTTTCAATTTTCTACTCTGTTTTTAAAGTAAAATAAAACAAAAAACTATTTACTGAAATCAATTTTAGTTTTTATAATTAAACTCAAAAATTGAATAACTGCTTTATATGTCATAAAATATACTAATATAAACTAACAGGTTGACTTTTTAGAAATTTTTTTGTATACATTAATTTGTCATTGAATTAAAATTTAATATTTCCATTACAATAATTTACTCAATAACAAGACATATTTGTCACCTATACTGTTTAAATATTTACATTAGAATAGTTATATTTTTTTATATTCTTATGGAATTTTAGTTAATTTTTCATTAAATCACTACTTTTTTTTTAAATTTTTGATTCTTTTTGAATTTAAAAATTTGATGGATCATTCTATAATTTTTGATGACTTATAAACATTTTGTTATGTTTTTATTTTATGTTTTGATTTAAAAAACTGGGTAGATTAATTAGAAAATATATTATTTATATTTGTATTCTTATGGTTTTTAAATTATTTTTAGATAAATTTTTAACATTTTTGGATCATTAATTCCGAGCTTATATACTATTATATTTTTAAAATGTCAAGCAATTTTTTTTTCTTCAATATTCCTTATAAATGAAATTTTTATGTAATTTGAATTTATGTTTGATAGACTCATCCAACACAAACCTCTTTTATGTCAAGTGTGGACTTGCATACGCATTATTCATATCAGTTAATGATGCCAGAAGCTATTGCAATTGTCTGTGCACCTAAATATAACGAGTAATATTATTTCATTATGTTTTGATTTACACATTTTCAAATTTAAATTTAAATTTAATTTATATTATTTCTAGATCAAATTTCTTCTTTTTGACACCTTATCATGGATTACAAGTTATAGCTGAATGCAAATTTGTCAGTGGTTTCCATACACATAACACAGATGGTGATATTTATGCTGTATGTATTAATATATTAATAGATTATATATGTTCTTAATGTGATTACTAAAGTAAGGGGATTTGCACTTTTTTTCTGCATGATAAAGTATAAATCTTATATCTTAAAAGATAGCATCACAAAAAAAAATAAAATTAGAAAACATTTTGGATTTCAAATTTTAATTATTATTTAATATTTAAATATTAATTTAATAAATTCAAATCTACCCCTGAGGATTCATAGATTATAGATTAATAACCTCCAAATTAGTATGTTTTATTTTTATATTTATAATTTTTAATTACCAATTGCAATTGATTAATAAAAAAGATAACTACTATAAAATTACAGTTTTTCTATTTTAAGTACTCTTAGTTAGGACAATTTTTTATTATAAATATATTATGATCCTTGAAATATACATTGAAGTGAAACAAAATAAAGAATTCTAATAATTATAACTAATGTTCGGAATTTGAAATATTTTTTCTTCTTTTAAACGTGTTCGGTTATAGATGATTATAAATAATACATATTGATTTTAAACAGAAAATATTGATAATAAATAACTTATTCTTAATTCATCTCCAGTGTGTTAAAAAGCTATGTTTAAATTTATAAAATATCTTCTAAATTATGTGTAAATATGTTTCATACAATAAACCAACTTATAAAAATATACACTTGCTAGTTGATGAAACTATAAACTTTTAGGTACTATATTTTTTTTTCAATTTTCATTGAAATTAAATATTTCAAAAAAATAAATTTCATGAAATGTTATCACCCAATCATTTTCAAACTATATTAAAAACTTAAAAATGTATTGTATTTTATTTTAGATTGCTGAACATTATTTATTGGATGACAACTTGCTGGTCAATGTGGTTGATTTTAGATAATAATTATATTACAGTATTTTAAACATTTGTTTAAGTGTTAACCATGTAAAAAATGAAAGTAATATCTATTGTATGTTCTAGTAGGTACAATCTATTTTTCTCATAATGTTTCAACATTTTCCAAGACTCAAGAAAAATTAAAATAGTGAAAAAATTTTTATCATTTATAATTTTAAAAGTTAAAAAAATGTATTCTCCTAATTTTTTTGTTATTTTTGGTTCAATTTTATTTCTGATTTTTTGTAATATCCTTTATTTTTTTCTATTTCATAAAAAAATTAACTCTTCAAAGTTTTATATCTATTTTATATTTTCTGATTCCTAAAAATCCAATGTTACTTTTTTCACATTAAATTTTTTTAACATATTCCAACATCCATAAAATTCAAAAATATTATCAAGCTTTTACAACCAACAATTTTTTAATTAATAGAAAACAAAAACCTTTTATTAATTTAATTTTTTTAATTCTAAAATTTTAAATATATACATTATTTTTCTATAATTTCCACTCATTTTCTTACTTTATTTTTAAATCTAAAACAAATTTTGAATTTAATATTCAAGTATTTACTCTTTGTGGCAGAAATTTCTTGGTAAAAAAAAAAAAAACATGAACCACACAATTTTTTTCATTTTTATCACATATAAAAAATGAATAAAAATAGAAATTTTCTAAGTTATTTAATATTAAACCAAAGTGGTTAAATTTTACAGAGCATATCATAATAATTTTCATTACTGTGTTTGTTTAAAAAAAAAAATAATAATAATAGTAACTCTTACATGAAAAATATTAAGGCTAGATTTACATCGATGGACAACTAAAATCAAGAAACTGAAACTTTTTTGCTTATAGCCTGGTATTAACTCAACTAGTTAATTAAATTAATTTAATATCAAATTTAGATGTTGGAGTCATTAAATTCAAATTACTTCTTTAATGTTTATGAAAGATGTTAATTTGTTAGGTCTAGTTTGGAGTATCTTCCAACTAGCTAATAAAAATTAACATTTTTCTTCTATTTTGAAATTAAGTCGATTGAGTTTTTTAAATTATCAGAATATAAAATAAATGGAAGGTACCTACTAAAACTAATTCACATTTTATGTACCTAGTAATTATTAAAACTTGGTATTTGTTAATTCTAAGAAATATTTCTTATTAATTTTAAAATAATTATTTGATTATGATGTATCTCAATTTTTACTTATTTATTAACTATTATATTAACTGTTGATTAATAAATTATTTTTCATATTTATGTCTTCATATACATTTTAAATAGCCTTTATGAATAATTAAATATTTTAAAGATTTAAATTTAGGATTTTATTTTCTTTAACTGGAAATAAACCCAAATACATTAAACTATGTTGTTAGGTAATTCATGAATATAATTATAATTAATAAAGAGTGGTTTTTCAAAAACACATTACTAAATTAAACTAGTCAATATTATTTATACTTATTAAATATAATAAATTAAAACAGACAATTTGTTGATTGTTATTGATACATTTTAATCATTGTTAAATTTAATTTCCTATTTATTAATTACTTTAGATATATATATATTTTTATTGGCCTATTACCAACATATTATTTAATAAGTAATTACTAATTAATATAAATGTTAAGTTTAATAGAGGAAATTATTTAATTTTCAAGTTATTTTTTATAAAATTTAACTGATTTGTATTTTATTCCTGTATATCAATGGGTATTCTTTTTTTTTTTTAATTAGTTTAGTTATTAATTCATTTCCATAAATTATAAAATATGTAGCTAGTTTTATAATACAAATAAATATTTGTTTAAAATTATTTTGAATACAATAATACATTCAATTGTCATTTAATTATTAATTAAATATCATGTAACTTATAAGTTACAAAATGTAGTTGAATTTGTATGTGTTCATTAATTAATAACATTAAATCTTAAAGTATTAGCCCCATAGTAATAAATGGAAAACATTTTGTAGTAGGCTGTCAATATATTATGTATTTTTGCAATATTATAAAGTGTCATCATTCATCAGTCATCACTCATCACTAATCACTTATATTTTTGTTTTTTGCGAAGTTTAAGATAATACTATTTTAAATTGTGTTTTAATATTTGTGCAATATATTATATGTTTTAATGTTTATATTAATATTCTTTATTAATATTTGATGTTTTAATTAAATTAGAATAGGTACTATAATTTATTTATATACTCAAATTCTAATTTAAAAATATTTATAAAATTTAATTAATATTGAATATAATGATGACATTTACGATTTTTAATATTGACTTTGCTAATATTTTAAATATCAAAGATTTTGTTTCTATTCACTAGTTACATAATTAAATAACCTACTCGGCTACTCAAACAATTTTGTAGAAATTTAGAGGCTTTAGCCGTCTTCTCCCTAAGTAATTTTAATTTATTACCTACCCTGGATATGATTGAAAAAATAAAACCATGAGCTATTAATTTTTAAATACATAGTAAAACTTACTGCTAAAACAATATATATATTTATAAATATAGAAATTTTAATTAATAGTTATTAATAAATGCATTTACATAAGTTAATGTATACAACATATTATTAGAATACGATATGATTCGATAATTTAAAGTATGATAATTGACATTAAACGTTCACAATTCAAATCGTTCATATTAAAATGATTGCAATAAATATTTTACTCATTTAAAAATAACACTATGATAAAAAAAATGTATAAGTTTTTAATTTTAATACATTATTTTAAAACATCAATATTATTTTATGTAAATCTGTCAAGTTCAAATTTAATATTTGAATACATTTTGTGTTAACGATGGATAAATTATCAAAGGCTAATATGATGTATGCATTTTAGGCCTAACCTGTGATGTATACTATAATTTTCTATAGTACCGTCCGTTTTGCTATTATTGTGGAGTTTGTAGTGGAGAGAATCTATTTTTGCTTATGTGTGGAAGTGTAAGAACAGCACTGCTAGGTATGTAATTTTTTTCTCTTTCTGAAGTATCGAGAAATGAGGTCTTGAGGGACTTGAAATGAAGTGTTTTTATTATTGAAATGCATTGAATAATAAGAAAATTTTTCGGAGTTACTGAGCATCGAGAACAACTTGTCGCAACCGCTATCGATAGAAACAGTAGCGTATTTAAGCGAAAATATGCCACTGGATATAAACCGAGTGAATATTATACTTAAACTTTTGTTCATAAACAATAGAAATTTGTTTTTTTTATTTTTTTAGTTTGTTTCTTTTGATTTACATAATAATATATCAAAATAGGATTATGAAAAATACTTAGAATATGTTTTAGAATAAGTATTTTGCTCATACTTTCTAATTAGGTTAATGTATGAGTACTTATAAGTCGTAATATTATGTGTTTATGTAATAATTTCACGTATAGTATGTACTATTTCGTATGACGTTTTCTCTGTCTACAACTGTATTAAAATAATAGTTAATTTTTATAAAATATTTTATTACAACAATTAACAAAAATAGCTGCGATCTGTAAGTTTTAACCATATTTTAATTTATAAATTTACGTGACTATGTATAACAACTAGATACGACCATCTAGGTATGGGATAAAAATAATTTTTGTTTTCGTGATTTCATATTAATTTTAAGGGGTAAAATAACGGCAACTAAAATTACATAAAAGGGGAGCTGATAAGGTTCTATTCGTCTGTTATCACCATAGGACATTATTGGACGTGTCATGTAAATAGTATTTTGATGTCGTAATGCTTTTACAACTAAGTTCGACTAAACGTTCGAGAAATTAATTTTGCTGCAATGCCCATACCACTTTTTTTTTATTCGTCGACAGTCGTGAGCCGATAAACCGTAGTTCTCCCTACTCCCACCTACTCTTAAGTGACTAACTGGGTATCGTATATTTTTTTTGATTTATCTAGTATCATTATTCATTAGTATCAAAAAGTTGTATTCATGACTATTTACTAGTTGCTAGCTTCCTAGTATTTACTATTTACTTTACGATCATAAGTCACTACAAAACGATTTAGTATTTACTTAATCGTTAACTTTGTTATAGTTAACTGGTACCATGTACTAGATAGTGAAATCTCTCAAGAGTTACTGTTAACTTGAAGAAATGTCTTGGCTCATAGACCTGGCTGGTAAAGCGGAACATTATCTGGATAAAATTGACCAAAACACAGCAGTTGTGTTACAACACCAAAAAGAAAAACCTTTGAAAGACGTTTTCAAGTATTTTTTTATTTTTATTTAGTACATTTACTTGACAATGACCCTGGCATTATATTCTAACAGTACTTTTATTTTCTCTCTTAAGAACACCAGTATCGGAAAATGTGTCTGTTGAAATCGAAAATAAACCCATTACGTCAGTACCTAGCTCGCCTGCCTCAAAGTCATTAATCAAGAAACCCAAAAGTGATTCTCGCATATCTGATGAGCATCTACTGCAATATTTAAATAGTCATGATTCGACTATCCAATCTCAGGTTTGTTATAACAGTAATATGGCTTATAATTTATTATTTAAATCTAACAGTATGTAATTATGTTTAGTATGACGGTCAATCTACTACTTATATTGATAATTCAATTGATTCAATATCCAAACCGTTGACCGAAGAAAATCATATGTTAAAAAATGAAATAAGAACATTGAATAATGAAATGTCATTATTACAATACAAGTTGAAAACGGCAGATAAAGGCAAGTAATATTGCCGTTGAATGTTATAATACATGTGATGTATTATTTTTACAATATACTTGTTTACAGATATTAATCAAATATCAATGGAACTTGAAGTTAATAAAAGACATTCAGCTAATCTAGAAAAGGAACTGCAAGAAGCTCATATACAATTACAAAATGCTCAAGATGTAATGTTTAGGTTGAAAGAAAAATCTAAAACCAAAGATCCAGTAACTAGAGAAAATAATTTAGTTTCTGACAACAATTTATTACATGAAAACCAAATTTTACAAAATGAAATATCAACACTACTCAAAAGGTAAACCTAGTGTTATTATATATAGCATTTATTATTTAAAAATTAATTAGATTTATCAAATTAAAACATTGTAACATTTTATAGAATTGAAGTGGATGAATTAAGGTTAAATGATTTAACTTCAGAAAAATTACATCTGGAAATGGCACTCAATAATATTCAATTTGAGAATAAAAATACTGTTAAAAAAGAAATATTGATAAACTTATCCGATGAATGTAATTCAATGACTTCATTTACTAAAACAAATTTGAACAATGTTGCCCTAAAATTAAAAGAATGTTTGAATGATTTAGAAATTGTTAATATACAAGCAACCGCTGACCAAGGGTAACAATTATTATTAAATTTGTTGATTGTAATAAGTAATAACTTTAATATATAATTTTAAATATTGTTAAAGGGCTTTAAACACTTCAGAATTAGAACGTTCAGACGTATTAACCAAATTAAATGCCATGAAGAGTAATTTACTCTCTATTGATTGTGGTTTACAGAAGTCATTGCACGATCTTAGTGGTTTTAAAGAACGACTTGCAAATATTGATTTAAAATCGTTTGCAGATGACAGTTGTAATAATCATGGAGATATTGTTAATGGCCAGGGACTAATAAATGAGCAAATGTTATCACTAAAAAAGGCTGTGACATGTAAGCAAGCTGAGCTAGAACAAGTGTTAGCTGAAAAAAATTCAATGGCAATAAGAATTGAGAGTTTAGAAGTATGATTTTAAAAACAGTATTTATGACAATACATTTTTAATATATATTTTTTTTTTTTTTGAATAATCATTTTTAAATAATTTCAGGCAAGATTGAAAAAAGAAACAAACATAATAATCAACGTTAATGATACAGATGATGGTAAGAATATTTTAGTTAATAGTATTGTGCTATTGTCATTATGATTATTTAACTTAGATTTTGATTTTAGCTAAAGCAAAAGTGCCTCATTTTATGTTAGAAAAAGCATTTGATACTACTGTAGCAAGAGGAGTTAAACGTGCTTATACCAGCCTAGATTCATTTGGTTTAAGAACAGGAATGTATTTACGACGTTATCCATTATTAAGGACTATATTATTTGTTTATGTGGTGAGTTTTTTTCAATATAATATATTACCATCTACTTTATGTTTTAATGATTTAATTTCAGTTTACTCATAATTATTGAAGACATAAAAATTTCTTATGCATATATTGTAAAGCTTTTTTAGCTTCATAATTTAAACTTAAATTTCTAAAATTAATTAAAAATATTTGAATAATTTGGAAAAAAAACATTTTAGTCTTGCAGTATTTATTAATAATTTAAAAGCACAGAATATTGTCAACAATAACAATAATAATAATAATAATAATAAACATTGATTAATTCATATTTTTTATTTACACTTAACAATTTTACATAATTATTAACATTTCTATACAAATACCTACAGAAATACACAAATATTTTTCTTTATAAAATGTATGTGTCAATTTGAGGTTAATAATTAATATAACAAACACTATGAAAACTTGTGGACATGTTGTCTCTATCTTATAAATCTATAATATAGCAAAATTTGCATTTAGCTGATTCATTTTGTCTTGGTAATTTTAAATATCAGTAAATCACCAATTATTAAACTTAAATATCATCTGTTTGTAAATTTGTTTTTTTCTACAATATTTTAAGGTTTAATATTGGTAAATTTATTATAATATTAAAATTTACAACACAAAATGCATTCTTAATGTTTAATTCAAAGTTTAACATACTGTAAGACAGTGACAACATATGCTCCCCATATGATCCTTTGAATTAATTAAATAATATTGAAAATATTTTGATTCTGATTTTGTTGTAAATGTTTATGTCTTTAAAATATAATATATATATATATATTAATACAAATGATCAATTTTTCAGGTGATACTTCATTTGTGGGTGATGTTGATACTATTCTCTTATACTCCAGAGACCAATTAAAATTTCACTACTTAGTTATTACTTCAAATATCTGTTTATTCACATACTCATTTTATATTATTTTTTAAATTTAGTTATATTAATTATGTTGTTGCTATTTTATTTTTATTTTTGGAATATCTTTATTTAGAATTATATGTCAAGGAACAGTTTTTATTAATTAATTTATTTTATTTACAATATTTTTATCCTTACATATTTACTATAATAATACTAAACCAGTTATTCCCATATCTTATTACACAATGAAATATTACCAATTGTTTTCAGTAACATTAATATAATATAATACTATACAGACACCAAATAGGTTATAATATAGTTAAAACATTTAATTATACCATTTGTTGACTTATGTATGACAAGTAATAACTTCCTAATTAACGATATAGACTATAGTGATGCTTTGGAAATATGAACAATAATCATTTTTATATTATTGTTTTAGTAATTCTTGATCAGGCCTATTAAACTAGTAAATTTTTAGATCTGTACAAGAAAAGCAATTTAAAACTTAATTTGGATGATATGCAAGTCTGAAACTGATAGTATGATTGTCTATAGTCTAAGATATCAGTGATGTCATTGTATTATATAGTTTTCTTTGGTGGCTCAGTTTGGCTTGATTGTCATTCAACATTCTTTCTTGTGCGTCATATTAGTATAACATATTTTTTTGGTAAATGTTGTATGTATTGATAAGTGTAATACAATTAAAAAAAAAAAAATAAAAAATAAATAAATACAAATAGGTTTTCCTTAAAATATTCACATAATTATACTAAGTACATCTCAATTTTTACTTAAATAAATAATAGCCTATCATAACATTATACATATTATATTTTTTAATTTTTTCTTCAAATCTTTGAAGCTATGTAATTCAAAATAGATTGTTTTAATAACAAATGATTTACTATACACATAAGGGTACACTCGGACTTGTGTGTATAATATGTTATTTAATAAAATTAAAAAACGATTTAAACTCATTGTGAGCAAAAAATAAAAGTAAAATGTGAAATTATTTTATTAAACAATTGAAAGATATCACTTAAATAACGCGAGACAACGTACTTTGTTCGGAATTTCCGGATCACGCAATTCCACTGCTATGTATAATGAAATAATGAACATCGTTGTCATTGCATTATAAATCTTTGGAGGTCGTTTCCATACTCGCAACCTTTTTTTTTTTTCATAATTATTACTTAAAAACATTTTAAGAATAACTAATGAGACATACATTAGGTATACAATGTAGAAAGTTTGAATTTAACGTGTAAAACCCACGGAATGGTTGCTACACGGCGTCAACGGCGACGCGCCTATCAGAATATCCTAACTTAAAAAATGCTCATTGGTATTTGGTATATTACATATTTAGTTCAGTCTAGATTATTTTATAGTAATACAAATTAAATTAACCGATTAAAATGTAATTTGTTCGTTACAAATATCACTGGTACGCGCGTATTTAATATTAAAGTGGAGTTTGACGACATTCGTCTCTATCCGATGATTCTAGGACATGAAAATACCTATGTACATTATATAATATAATATATTGATTAATGATTATTATGCCATAACAATATTTAATACTTAACAGTTAAAATCGTCGCACAAAATAAACTATGATCGTAATTCATAATATTTACTCCATATTAACGAATGGGTTGGTACGGTACCTATATTACTGCTATATATTACAATAATAACAATTATACATTATAATCGATCTATGTACACAAATAATATTTCTTAATTTACGTGTGAATGGTGTGTGTGTGTGTGTGTGTGTGTGTGTATGCGTTGTCCGTTATAACAAAATTTAGATTAAAATTTAGCCCGAAGTTTCTGCCGCGGTCAGTGACTTCCATTTCGTCCTCTTCCTCCTCGTCGTACGTACACGTGGTCACGACGATGACTATAAAACAGCTATATCATTACTATTCCTCGGCGGCAGCGGATCTTATGTTCCTCTGCCTCTGCCTGTTCTGGACCTGCACTACCCTCCTGTGCAACGCCGACAGCTTGTGCTCCAATATCTGGTTGTGGTGGAACAGGGTCATCGTCTGGATGGTGACTAGCAACAGGGCTTGTCTCTTGCGTAGCGCGTTCAAATGTTCTTCGGTGACCGCCGCCGCTGACGGTGACGACGACTCTTCGTTATCCCGTCGCAGTAACCTCTTCACGTCGTCCGGCTACAATAACATAAAACCCCATCTGTCATGTATATACATTTTTATGGGTAGCATTGTAGGTATATGTTAATTTAGAACGAGTGTTTTACAGTAAAACGCAATCGTGCGTCGTACCTTGAGCAAGTATCCCTGTTGCCCAAATTAGATGATGTTAACCGGGATACTACTATTGGTACCAGATTATTTGAAAAAAAGTTACCCGAAAAACAGTTCTTAAAGCACCTACCTACACTATCTACTGAATACAGTATAGGTTTAAGACGTCGTAAACTTTAAATTGATGCGGATACGGGTTTACACGTCTTTCTCCTACATTTTTGCAAAATGGTCTACATTTTTTTTTTATCCCTACGCGGTATTAAATTGAATTGCTATTTTTTAAAAACAATTTCAGGTTATGCACATCGTGAAGTATTGATATCGAATATAGGTACTATAATACTAAATAGCATCGTATTTTAAATAAATTGTATAGTAATTAACAATATAATAAAATATAACCTTTAGGTAACCGATAGGCATAGTTCGATCAGATGAACGCAAAACGTAAACAATAATAGTTACACATTAAAATTGAAGATAATCTTTTTTTTAATTTTTTTTTTTTTTATAATATTTTAAAAGAAAACGATACACAAAAATAAATTAAATAACTGTAAAACTAACTGTTCGAATTTTAATTTTGATACCTACGTCAAAATTTTCAGAAAGGTTATCCGCTAAATAATTTACAACAGAAATGTAATTTTCATTTAGAAAAAAAAATATGTGACTTCACGGACACTCCTCGAATAGTACGAAAATCTCTTGAAAATTCCAAAGATCAGATTTAAGATATTATTGATGGAAAAAAAGGAGGCAATTATACTTGAAATGATGTAAGGGTGTAGTATATTATAGTATATCGTAAGTCTATACAAATTTATAAAACAAGTACTTGGTGTCGAATTAAACTGAAAAAGCGAGCGGCTGTGCACGAGTAAATTAAATAATATGTATACTATGTTTAGCTACTGATAAAATATTGAATATCAAGAACTGAAGCCGTTTGACGATGAAAACTTTGTGACATTTGGACTAATCCTTAACAACTGCCATTTAAGTTTTGAGTTTCATACCATGTAACTCTATTTACAAATTATTTGTGTAAATATTTTGATATTTCATAACTCAAATGTAATATCAAACAAAGGTTACTATAGATAAGACTGATACATACGTGTATACAAAATAACACGCGTGTATGGTAAAGTAATTTAATTATAGTATTGTAATTTATTAATTATTAATATACATGTTAGCGACATTGAAAATGTACCTTTAATGCTGAAGCGTAGGAGATATTTCTTTTACTGTTGTACGTTGACTGTCGATTCCTTAGATAAGGGGTCCATTGATGGTTAGTTCGAACATCTGTAATTAAAAATATTTTTTATAAGCACATAATATAACAATATTTATTTTTTATTCTCTTAAATGGCAACCTTAACTTAAAATTATATAAGCAGTAATGTTCTCACAGAGTTATTTTTGAGCATACTAAGCTGTCTGTCGACTGTCGAGTGTCTAACCGTATGAATATTTTAAATTTGATGGTTTAATATTTAATAGGCGGAAGTGAGGTGTCGACGGTCATAAATTACATTAAAATAACATTTAAAAAAAAAATCTCAAGAAATTTACAACAAAATAAATGGATTAAATAAGTAAACAAAATATAATGTATTCTACTCAAAGTGCCAAATGAACGATATAATTCTTTCACCGTGACTGCATTATTTTTACGTTATAGATTTCGGGAGATGTTCAGAGATTCTAAGTGATTTCCAAACGTTCCTACACTGATTAATGACTATAGTGTTGGTATACACTAAACAAAATAGTTTAAACACTTTGAACGTACTGTTTTTCTGTATAATATTACGTTTTATTATATTTGATTGATGATTAAAATCTGATAATTCTACGACTAATAGAAATCAAATTTGTAATAAATAGGTTATTTATTTTTTCTGGATTTCTTTTTGGTGCCGCTGAATGTTAAATCGACTACGTTCGTTGTCAACATCACACATTACCTACGTAAGTATTTGCAAACATCGAGTATTAAAGAGCCGAAGAGGTATATTAATATTTAATTATATAGAAACAATAATGAAATTCTTGAACCTATTTATGAACTGCATTTATATGTACGTAATTTCAAATTTATTTTCATGAGTAAATACTATAAACACTGATAATTTGATTATAGTAAATCAAAGTTCAAAATAATACTATAGAGCACAATAGTAGAGAAATTATTATACACCAGTTGAATAATAAAACATTTTGTATTCAATTGCGCGATTAGAAAGTGGCATAGCGTAAAAAGGAAAAATTCTCCTCCCCCCCCCCCTCTGAAAAACACAATCAGTCACCTCAACATCCGTTATCAAACTTACTGATTTCAATTTTTTCACTTATAAAAAGATTAAAAGTTACTACAATAGTTATAAAACGGAAAAATAAACCTATACTAGATCTTTAAAAATTTATATCTATATTGTCATACCTATTGTGGTGTGATCAGTCGTGATAATGATAAAGCGATGGGGAATTCATACTTGTATTAAAATTTTAAGTGTTTGCTAAATAATAAACGATAACCAATTGAATACACGTGCGTCACATAGCTACATAGGTACCATTTGTACGTCATGTAACTATGCAAGTGTAGTAGGTACTTACAAAATATAATGATGTTATTATAATATATATGTCATGTATTTTAAATTATAATAAATTATCCGTGTTTAGATGGAATAGGCCGGGGTAAAATACGTAGAGTATTTTTAGATGAAGATTCTGTACTCTGCTAATTTAAACGCGTAAAATAATTTTGTTTAATTAACCATTAGTCCTAATTAAGATGGATTAACATATTACTCATCTAGAGCCGAACACTAGAATATTGCGTATTAATATTTTAATTTTTTTTTTTTTTTTTCAAGAGTTTGACAATTTAAAATAAAAACAACAGGTTATCATTTAAAAATCGAAGTTAATGTAATAAATATTATGCCTACTATTTTAAGAAACATCAAGAAAACATTATAGTTTTGGTTTTGAATTAATAACATTTAAAAATAACTATAAAGGATAAAATGTTTGAGAGTTTTCAAAATAAAAATAACAAATTTGTACCTATGTATATTATTCTTTTATGGTTCATTTTTGTGTATAATTTGTAATTATTCTACCAATTCATTTTTATTCTATTATTCATTACTCATTAGTCATATTAATCGAGATAGGTACGCATTACAATGCATAAAAAGAAAGTAATTTGTGTAAAACTATATATATTTTTGTCACTTATCAAGAAACGCATACTATGAAAGCAACATCTTCCTTGAAGTAATAATAATTTGCAATTTCAATATGACGTATTTATCAATTGAAACTGACCCGTTTGGTGAGGTAAAATTTTTTTTTGTGTATTATAAATATTTTTAAATTTTGCTATTCTGCCAACAAACAAAAAAACGGGTGCTTGAGGCCTACGTTTAGGATAAATTTAAATAGCTTCAAAATATGAACTCAAAATTATTTTAGGATATTTTATAGTAGATTTAGTAATATCATACATAATACATGAATATAATATTATTTTAATTTTAACCGTCTATTGCAGATAATATTACTGTACTAGTAATACTATATCGCGTTAATAAAAAGCCGGATACTCCATCAATCAATTTTATTGTTTCAACTCAAAATCACAAAATATTTATTATTTGCATGGCAATGGCCAAAACAAAATTATTCACAATAAATATTTTCTCAAACGAAACATTTGAAATAATTTAGTGTCATTATAAACTTTACAATGTAAAGCATAATAATATTTTGATGTCTCAGTTTTTGGTTCATTTTATAGTGTACTGTTATAGTTATAATATTTGATACTGAGCTACCAAATTACATTTATATATTTTTTATAACGATACTTGCGTTATACATAATATTATCATTTGTGCATCAACGTAAAAACGATTTAATTTATCGTTTTACCGTTGTTTAACATTTTATATAAAATGCCTTTATAAAACAGTTAACAGACGCCTAATGCCTATATGGCTATATGTTTATGAACTTTCAGTATACACAAATACAATAATATATAATATACGTCATATACTCGTATTATATAATATTACTTATTTACTTTTATTATTAATTTTATCTTATCCGTTCAGTTGTAGCAGTTGTTAAAATGGTTATAGCATCGTCGAAAATATTTGCCTGGTAAATTATGTTTTTTTGCCAAAAATTGTTTAGCCTTTCGTCAATTCTTTAATAATTCATAGTATGTAGACAATTAAATAATTATAAAAAAGCATACAATTGTATACATTATTGTACAATAAATACAAACATATAATATACAAAATAATGTCTTGTTTATGTCAGTAAAACGATTAAGGTACCTAAGCTATATTTATTTGATATAATACGACCCTATTAGGAAGAAATTATGTAGAGAATTATCCGAAAGTTATAAAGAATTAAGATGAGCAAGGCTGTTTAATTTATACGTAATGTTGGCCTTGTATCTAGGATTTTGTTTATCAACCGGCACGTGTATTTAATAATGGAGTTGCACATACGAGTAGAGGTACCTCTACATGAAATGTAACAGATCGCCAAATAATACTACTTATATAAGCATAAATTATATTCATTTTAGTATTATGTGTTTACAACAAGAGATAAAAGTGTCGTTCGTATTTGTTATAAGTTATAACTCAACTGTTAATTCGTGAACTGCGTATTTTCATGATACTGTGTGGCTAACATATTCGCATGAAAGTATACAGACAATTGGCATAATAACAATTCAACTTATTTAGGTCTTTTAAAGCATTAAAAAACAAAAATATACTAATAAAAATGTAGATTTACATTAATTAAAACCAAAAGATCAAAGCAAGAATATTTTATTATTTATATAGATTCAGCCTATACGATATATTATAATACTCAATTAAACGTTCACTCCACTTTATTCTTAAACTTTTTTGAAATCAATTCTATATATTATACATGAGATACACAGGAATATAACAAACATTTTTTTTTTTTTTAGAAAATATTTAAAACGAAATGAACAGTTCTGATGAATGTAACTGATGTCTAATGAAGTGATGACACATTAATAGAATTGAAAATCGCAGTGAAAACTTTTCGATAAAATTCTTCTCAAGAGTCAAGAAAGGAGTTCTATTATTATATAACAACTTAAAATACAAATAAATTTAACACATCTTAATATGGGTTATTTACAATAATTATATCACCAGACACCAAGTACCTATTTAAAAAAAATATGACATAGATAGCTCATATTTCTTATTAAAACAATGATAACCTGTATTAACTTGTAGGTATATTTGTGTATGATTCTTATAACAGTTCGAGTTGATATCAAAATTTAAAACAAATTTTGAGTACAAAAGAATACCTAACCTATAAAAATAATTAGATACATGGTCGACATAACAATAATATGCGTCTATACATAATAACTAATAAGTATTGTATTCTTATAATTTTAATTTGTTAATCATAAAATGATAAAGTTTCTATATGCATGCGTGTTTGAATAACCGTTAATGTTATAAATGTATATCATATAATTATTTATATGAATGTCAATAATACAAATAAATCACAATAACGAAACATTTTCAATTTTCATTGTTTAAAATGTGCAATGTATAAAGTTTATAGTTAAAATTTTATTTTAAAATTTAAATAGTAAATAAAATAATATGTGAAGCTTAGTAAAATACATTATTACCTTTTTATAAAACAAAATGTTTAAACCAATAATATTTATTTATTTATAGTTTATTCTTAAGTAAAACATTTAGTTAAACAATATACGATAGCAATTGAAATCAAAATTACATCGTGAAAATATTTTTTACTAGGTAATAGGTTTTAAAATTCATATTAGCAGACAAAACCACGTTTTGTGTCTAGACAGAAGAATTTTCTATACACAACAGGTTTAGTTAAGTGTAAATGTATAATACTAAAGTCATAAAATTTGGTGCTTTATAGAAGATATTTTTTTGCAGTTATTGCAATTTCTTATTGCATTTAAATTTTACGATAACACAAAGAAACATAATTTAAATTATAAAAACAATAATATATCTTGATAATAAAATTACATATAATATAGCAATAATGTACATACATATGCACTTAATGCATCTAATGCATTTTATTGACAAAAGAAAACCTATTAAATCTAGTCGTTAAAACTTAAAAGGAATCCTTGGAATGTAATTTTTTTTCGAATTTATATCTAGTATAAAATAGTTGTATTTACTGCTTCAATAATATTTAGTTCGCAGTTTATGTCAAAATGTTAAATATTAAAATTAAAACTTACAGATAAAAATGTATTTCGATTAATCTTATCAGATATAAATTACACACAATATACATTATATATTTTATTTAACTGGTTGCATATCAATAAACCTATTTCATACTTATACTGAAATTAAAATAAAAACGTTATGTAAACATTGAAAGTTTGATACAATTAGGTAGTATAATATGCTATATTATTACATTATACTACCAATTGCATTTTAAAAATCTTCAAAAAAAAATGTTTGTAATATATTATATACTTATATGTACTTAAAATATCTGTTTTATTTCATATTGATGGGTGTGTTACGTAAGTAGAATAAGTAAATGTATGATTATTTTTTCTATTTCAACAGTTAAATTATAGTTGTAGATGTCAACTTAATATATTGTTTTGTATTTAAATATGCATTGCTGTATTATAAAAGTTAAAAATCATATTATCTAAATTTAACAATGAATTCATATAAATCAGGGAAACTTTAATAATAATAATAAAGTTTCTTATTATTTATGCATAATTTATAGGTATTATTGTAATTATGTAAGAATTAAAAAATAAATAGTCCTATGAGTTGTTTTTTTCCTATAGAACTTGTATTCCTTAAGTAATATACTAATATCGTTTTGTATTACTGGTTGTATTATTTTTACATAGATAAGTATTTATATGAATGTATTATTATAATATAATATATTAAAAATAATACAGATACGTCTAATTATTTAATACAGGTCAATAAAAAAGCAATTTAAAATAGCAAGATGTAAGAACTATGCAAACAAAATAATTGTAAGACATAACTAGCATGCTTTAATAGTATTGCAGATGCTGAGTCGCTAAGATGCATTTTAATTGATACTATTAACCGATAAATAATATAGCACTCGGCATTATTATTTTTTGATATTGAATGCAGATTCATTACCTCGTATTAAGGAAAACGGAGGCTATCAGCTTCGCTAAACTTATAAGTTTACTACTATAGTAGTAAAAGATATAATTTTAAGCACTGTATCAGTGTAGATATGTTTTTCTAATTTAGTTGCATGATAATACGACTACGTATGCAACTTTTCAAGAAACTATGCAAATGTGTCTCTAGAGGATAAATAAATGCGAACCATTTATGTAAATTTATCGTTTTAAAGACTTCAATCCCACATGCCATACGAATTACAAACTATATACGAACTACTGTTAAAACTTAAAATGATTAATATTTATACTATAACTAGTATACCTACATAATTATATACTGTAGGTATTTATCTACTTACCTATACTATAAATATACATAGTATAATCATGGGGCATTTTTATAGAACAATTTCACAGATCTGACTTGCAAGAGTTATTTTTTTGGAAGTAGCAATTATTTTTAATATTTTATGATATATGAAATCAGTTCTCACATTACATATAGGTACTAAAAATTCTAAAAATTAGTTTTTATTTAATTTAAATTTGCAGATTTGATCATTCTCAAAATGATCAAACTCTTAAACAAGTCTATACATATCATACTTAAACAAACATCAACTTCAGAAGTTCAAAATTTGGATAAATTATAAGTAAATATAACATATAAGCTTCAATAATTGTATAATTTTTAATTTCAAAGTTTAAAACCTATAATAATAATACACCTAAGAATTATTAAACGCGAATCATTGCAACGAGTTACAACAGTTAAATTACCTACTTATAAGTTATAAATAACATAATACATGTTTTTTATTCATACAATATGTTACGTATAGAAACAATGGAAAAAGCGACGAAATTACGGCTTGTAGACGTCTCTCATTGGAGAAACTGTATGACGTGAGTATTAATTAAACAAGCCAGTTATGAAACTACTGCTGACTTAATTTTTTAGCAGAGTTGCCAGAGATAGCGAAAAAAAAAAAGTTCAGAGATTAGGGGATTATTGTGGTGAACAAAACGATTTTTTAAATACTAGTATAGTATACTTGTATATTATAATTATTATTTTTTTAATAAAATAATTATGACCTATGTAATAATGTTAAATTAAAAAATATTGAAATGATAATCTAATAAAAGAAAACTTTTAATCTACCATCAGATTTCAGATCTTTATTTATTAAAAAATATTATACATATATATATTACTTAAATGTATGATAATTAAACCTTAACCAGACAATAAAGATAAACTGAAAATATTTAAATATGCTATAAATACTTGTATATAAAAAGTATGAAATATTTTTTTTTAAATATTAACTTTCAATAATTTATGTATATAAATATGTAATAATGTAATGTACATTGTACATATTTATACAATAAAATTAAATAATAAAAATAAATTAGAATTAAACAATTTAGTCACACAGTTATATGAATAAATAGAGTAAATATAAAATCAATAGTTTGACACAAATTATGAACAATTTTAACAACTTGGAGTTACTTCTCATTGAATACTTACTTATTCTTTAAGCTTGAGTAAAAATTCCATACTCAGTCTTGAGCTTTTTAAGTAGTAAATAAACAATAAAATACAAGCTATAACTACAGACAATTAGTTTTTATACCGTCCAAGTTATTCAAATTGTAATAGGTATAGATTTAAGAAAAAACTAGGCATTGAAAATGAACAAGATGTGAATAACACTTCTTGTATAGTCTTCAAAGGTATGAATTAATATTAAATTTATGGAAAAATGTTGGCTTTGACGTGAATCATTAAAATATGCCTTATAATACATTTAATAATTATGGCTATGATTTAAATAATTTTCAAAAAATATAAACATGAAAATGTTCATTTAAAAGAATACTGTACATTTAAATCACAAGGATTTAATACGAATCATTTATACATCTAAATATCTTTTGACTATACAGAAAATTATTAAAAATCATATAAATATATGGTTTTAATTATCATCCATGAGTATCAAAAGGAACGAGTGGAAAAATAAAAATTAATGATAAACCTTACATCAAGTAACCGGCAAAAGAAAAAAAGGTTTTGGTTCAAGTGTTCTAGTATAGCTTAAAAGTTATAAGTATATCGTAAAACTGTGGAACTATTTACTATATTATGCAGGTAATATAAATATTGGAACCTACATGGCTATAATAGCTATTTATAATATATATTAATTATATACTTATATGTATTAAAACAATCCTGTTCGTTTACAACGTTTTTTAATTAATCGTGAATTATTCTATAATTTATAATTTATGTTATTTTGAAACTCAAACTGTACAATATATTTCATATTTACATAATATAATTAAATACATTTGTAAATAAACTCGAAAATATGTGTTTTTTTATAAACATTTTAGTTTCACGAATTTGATTTGAGTTTGCATTTGTTATAATAATATATACTATATTTTGCATTATATTTAGCCACGTAGCCTGTAAGTAAGCTAAATCAAAGTAAAGTATCCTATTATAAGTTGGTTGAAATCATAAATAAATAAAATTGTCACGGTAAACGAAAAATTATTGATATCTACTTGTATCTTGAACAATTTAAAGTTTTTGTGATGTTGATGTAAATGATGTAATGTATAGCATTGTATACATCATATTAAAGCAAAATATATAATTAAGTGATTCAATAATGTATACCAGCGATTGTAGTTAACAGGAAATATTGTACTATAATATCGAATATCTATACGATAGGGAAAATGTGTAAATCTCCTTGCAGAATTTCCTACATGTACATCGTATTTAGTTAGGTGTGGTGGTGCAATTATGTTTTTCAATTGTATATGAGAAAAAAAAAGAAAAAACCTCGACACCTAATATAATAATAATATTCCGCACGTGTAACTCGATTCCACAGCGTAAGTTGTAAAAACTTTTACGGCGCAGCAAAAATAACACGTGCACAAGTAGATTTTATTACATGTACGTAATAATATAATATTATTATTATATCGTATGTACGAACACGGGCGGAATTTATTATACACGCATTACAAAATGCACGATTTTAGCATAAACACGCGTCAACAATTTGGCAACTGGATGCCGCCGCCGCGCGTCGTCATCATTGTTGAAATTGCAGGTTGCACATCGTGAATATTGCAAGAAGCGCATTTCCGGTTTCCTATTATCCCTACACATTGGCGCAGCTAGGTGGTCTGGTTCGGGGTAGAAGTTAAGCAAATATTTCCACAGCACTCTTTCTTCCCAAACAATAAATGCCGAAAAAAATTGTTTTCCACAATAAGGCAAAAAATTTGCCAAGAACGAGTAGGTACCTACGCAGATAGGTAGTTGAATGTGCTACGCGAGGCTGTTTCTCGAATTCAACTATTCTGTATTCAGTATTCTCATTGACTGATAGAAATGTTGTCGATTTATAGGAGATCGATGAACTACACAAGTATTTGAAATTTAAAAGATAGAAAACGTGTACCTATTGGAATACGATAATATTGAAATCTGTTGGATCGAAACGCATGCGTATAAAAATATGGATGTCTATTTATATATTCATTAAAAACCACCGCTTGCAAGTACCTGGTATACAAAATGTTTACTCGGTGGACGTTTAAGTACTCCAGAAAGAAAATCCTGTGTCTTCGTCGCGTCTTTATGCTATGGGTGCATAACCACGGTTTAATGTATGTACGCATTAATACATAAAAAACATTATATATTGTCTCGCGCGTAAAGGCGTCGTATAATATTATTGTACAGAGTTGTGCAGCTCTCTCTCGCCGTTCTCGGTTTTCGCGTGTCATCGGCCGCTAACAAAATAACAATACGTATAACAACAATAATAGTAATAGTAGCAATAATAATAATAATAATAATAGCCAGGAGAACAGCCGGTCGACCACCCGTCCGCTCACCAGCCCGCCCACTCGCGTAACAATCGCGCGAGGATTTCGCAATTTTGCGGCGGCGGCGGCGGGGATGACGAGAAACGAGCGTCGGCCGAACGGGCGGAGGTAGGGAGGTGTGCGTACGGGTTTGGTGACCGCGGCAGCAGTCGCGCCACGTGCGACCTTCGAACCGACGCCACCGCCGCCGCAGCGCGGATTCCCCCGACAAAGAAAGGCGTGTCCCTGGAGCACAAATCGTCGTTTATAAAAATAAAAAACAAAAAAAAAAAATAAAAAAAAAAACGCATACATAACATTATAAACGCGCGTGTGTGTATATACAACAACCGTAATAGTATGATAATAATAATAATTATTATTATACTGTGATATTGTTTTTGTCCGGTACTGCACGCGCAGAGTACCTATATAATAAAATTATGATACGAACGACGGAAACGTTAAATATTATATTATTTTATGATGACATTAACGCACAGGTACGATAATCGCTGAACCGATAAAGCGCGTGGCTGGCGTAGGTGCAGTTTATTTTCGGTCGTCGCGGTAACGTTCGCGAATCGTGTTTGGGAACGATGTACACACCACCTACACACCTACATACGCGCGCATAACGGCGGAACGAAAAACGGAAAATTACCATAATTAAATTTCCGCGGCGGGGAACCGTCGTCTGCGAAAAACGGTAAACGGGACGGTCGTTTAATAAAGCAGTAGTGCGCAAATGGGTGGTGGGGAAGGGAAGGGTGTTCGGGCGAGTTCCACGTGCGACCAGCGCGTACACACGCTCCAGAGTCGCCGCGACGCAGGGGCGGCGTAGGCGGTGGCGAGAGGGTGTTGCGGGCTACAGAGAACGTCACGGCGACCCCTCGGCAGCGGCGCCGCAGCTCAGCGTACACGTGTCGATTGTTCTTCGTGCGCATACTTTCTACCTTTTTACAACGCTTTTTTGGCTACCTCGGCCTCAAAATAATACGATACAAAAATAACAAGCACGCAGCACGCACGTGAGTGTGTGCAAAAGCTCTAAAAAAAAACCGTACACGACGATATCGCTACCCGCTCTACACAACGCGAACGACGACTGTCGTCATCTGCTCCAGTCACCACCACAACAACAACGTGAAACCACAAAAATAATTTGGACATACGCTTTACCACCGCGAAACCCGAAAAACGATAATAATTTAATGATACCTAATGACAATAGAAAAAAAAATCTATCCCCTATACATCGTACCATTATATCACCATTATAGGTATACGATATATTATATATATATAGACCGCGAGATATTGCATAGAAAAATAAAACTAACAGGAAAGAAATCTGGGATAAAATTTCATTTTCAGAATTGCATAAAATTTAAATGTTTTCTAAGTAAAAATATAATGGTTTACTATACACACGCTTATAAGCAAATTACAGACAAACTGCAGTTATTACTTATTACTAAGGCTAGAATAATATAGGATTATGCATTTTTTTTTTTTAGGATTTACAGGATATAGCTTTTTTAAGCACAAAATTTGATTTGGTCATCTACGAGTTTAAATATATATAGTTTTTATTTTGCATTTTTTGTGCTTTTTTTTAATTTAAGATAATTTTTTCAATTTTATGGGCATTTTTTATACTTAATTGAAATCTAGGTAATATTTTTAAAAATTTTTAAATGGTCGTTATAAATTATTATACAAACATATATAGATACATCATTAAAATAAGATCGTAAACATATATTTTCTAAAAATATTTAATATTTCAAAATACCAATTGTTTGTATAATATAAAATATACTCGTTGGATTAACCGAGCAATAACTGATAATAATGTTCAATTGCATGTTATCTTTAATAATTTATCATTAAATTTAAGTTTAGTTTAAATTTAAATTTTAGTTTTACAATATTATTTTATTTCAAAGTATATTAATTTCAGAACAAATAACGCTGACCATTATATCAGAAGATGAATTTATTTGTATTCTTAAAAATATAAATTTTCATTTATTAATTTATTAATATAATTGTTTTTTTCGAGCATTTTACGAGGTCATATTTTCTTATTAAGTCATTTTTTTTATCATTAAAATTCTAGCCCTACTTACTACATTACAGTTGGTATTATTAAAATATTATATAATACCTACGTACAACTTATTATTATACTACGCGGAAGCAAAAATAAAATTATTATAAATTTAAAAAAATGTTCTATTATAGAGCATGTAGTGTTTCTTGTGTCAAATTTAAGGATTTTCGAACAGTAAACGACAAAAATGAATATTTAATTTTGAGTATATAATTTATAGTTTGTGACGGAAAATTTGATTTAGTAGTTAAAAACTCCCCATACGTTTGAAAATAATTAGGAAAACAAATGACCAATTAAGAAAAGCTGAAATTTTTACTCAAAAATTTGATTTCACGAAAATAAATTTTGTTTTTTTAATTATTATTCAAAACTAAAATTATTACCTACTACAAAAGCTTAAATTGTTTACCAAATATTTATATTAGTATTTTCTAGGCATGATATGAGATAAATGTTTTACATCCATTTGTCTTTCAGTGACATCTATTCAATTCAAAGATGATGTACGCTCAACCCTATACTATACAGCAGAGCGACTCTCCGGTTTCTTTAACTACATATAGCTATCAAACATTCTTCAAGTTCTACAACATGTGTGCATATATGCTTTATAAAGCAATTAATTTTATTGTTTTTTCACTTTTTATTAGTGGCTATTAGTTAAATGAAGTTTATTTTTATTGTCGGTTCAGCTATAGTTCAAAACTAATGTTGGTAAGTCAGCATAAATATTTTGTATCTGATCATTCTGATCAAATTTTTATAATTTGTTTTTAAGTATACTACGTGTTAAAATATACTGCGGAACGAATATTCGGAATATTTATATTTATAATATTAATGTATATAAATTAATTATCTATAATTTTTCACGCTACAAGTTTTATAGACTTTTCTTTGACAGTTTTATCCTCTGATACTTGATTTCTAGGTATTTTTCCGGAATATTTTCTCGTATCCGAATGGTACGCAATAGGTACATAATATAGACTATAAAATATCTAAACGTTATACTCAACAATATGATATCACATAGTATCAGAACCGCGTGAATCATGAAATAGATATTAATATATTATATACGTACCTACCTATACTACTAGACTATGTGCATTGCACACACACTAAAAATAGTACCCATACGGCCATACCTACACAAATAATAATAATAATGATAATAATAGCATTAATATTGATATTCTGACTATTATGTGCATCATTACAATTATACACGCACACCGTATCGTGCGTACGAAAAAAAACCTTCGTCAGAAAACATAACGGTAGCGACGACGGTCGTATAAAATTTTTTTTTAATATTTTACAGCATAATAGAACGTTGCACACGCGACGACCCGGATGCACGCATACGCGCATGCGCGCGACGCACAGACACACAGACACACGCGCGTTCGACCGCGCTTGGGGATCGTATTGCCGAAATTCAGTGACGTCACAGCTTTGTGTTCCACGTGGGGCCACGTGTAGCAAAACGCATTCTCGTTGGACAAGGCGGGGCGTGGGGAAAGACTGATGGGCGCGATGGCCGGTTTTTCGCAAACACCGTGACGAGTTGAAAAAAAGGAGACGGTGATGACCTCCTTAGAGAAATGCAGGAAAGAAAACAACACGCGTTATTATTATTATTTATTATTATTATAATTACGTATAGCCCGTATAGGTAACGTACACCTAAATACCTTCCGACAGCAGCTGTACGCGACCGCGTGCCGGTGAACTTACGTAGTTTTAAATATATGCAGCGCACCAGGAAGTTAATTAATGTAAAATTTAAAAAAAAAAATAAAAACGTACACAGTGCCCGCGAAACAATATTATGCAACTATGCAACGTTAACGTATTTTACCGATAACTTACGCCATACAAAATAATATAATATTCTTTTAAATTTGAATTACGCGACAAAAATCCTTAATTGATGTTTTTAGTTTTGATCGGATGTTTTATAAACGAGAGTGTATACAAAAGAAATCCCGGAAAAAAAGTCCGACGTGAAAATTTTTATAAATCAACTATTTTTTTTTATTTTTTTCAAATTATATTAGTGTTATACCAATTATATTTTACATTATTAATAATAAATTATTTTTTAATATTATTATCAGTTTTAAATTATATTTATTAATAAATCAAGACATTTTTTTCCGTATAATAATTTTCTCGTCGGACTTTTTTTCCGAAAATCGAACCGGACATTTTTTCCGTGGACTTTTTTATCGACTCCCATACAAGTAAGATACGGATCGCGCCAAATTGCAAATTGAAAAAATATAGAGAATATTATCTACAAAATTGGATTAACTGTTTACTGTATATAATTTTACAACATTATCATATAACGTCATGTTGCGCAAATATATTATGTGTTTATTGTGTCTGTAATCTGTATCAAATGTAGCATTAGCACAATATGATTAATATATTTTTATTTTGTACAATAAATCCTTTTACACTTGTGAAAAATATTCGCAGAATGTACACAATTAAAAGTCAAATGTACCCATCAAAGTATGATTTATAGAGAACTCCGAATTCGATAAATATGACACTTTGACAGTTACTAGTATTAGTACAATATTGTTATACTTAAATATCGAATTATTGAACATATTATATTAAACAAATATAATATAATATGTTTACACTATACAGTAGGGTGACAATAAAAAAAAAAAAAATTATTTCTGAAAGTCCCACCCGCTTAAATTGTTTATCCATCTAATAACAACGTTCATAAAAAATTTCAAGAAAAAATTTCAATTTTTACTGGTTGCGCAACTTGTTTTAAAAATATAATAGATATTTCAGTGTATGAATAAAAAAAAAATATATTTAATAATTAAAAATAATATAAAAAAGTTATAGATCATCATAATATTGTATAAAAAATAATCATCACACAAAATGTCAATCATCGATTGTAGATTTATTTGGATTTATTAAATTCCATTCTTCAAGTAACTCAAACACTGCAGTTGCTTGGGCTTCCCCCGTTCCATTTGGAATTTTCGGCACACCAAGTAATTTCATAATACCATCCCCTGATACTATAACTGCTAGGCGATCAACTTTATCTTTTGAAGTTAAATCTGGAAGTAATTTTCCGTCCCAATGGACTGTCAATGGAATAGTCGTAACAAATGAAGTTTTTATTTCATCAGCGATTTTTTCTCGATATTCTCGACGAGCTTGTCTTATTGACTCTCGATTAAGGGTAAAATTTTGTATATTATGCCCTAATGATTGTAATGTAGCTGATAAAACATACATTGCATTTCGATCACTTACTTTCGTTCTATCTAGAGCAGACGCTACTCTAGAAGTTACAATAGTTGAATTAAATAAAGTATTGACCTTCGTTGGACTATTATTTCTTTTTAACCTCTTGCTGGAGGGTACATACAACTCATCATTATCACTACTGCTGCATTGAGAATCATCGCAATCAATATTATTATGATTAACATTTAACATTTGTTCGTCTTTTTTTAAACGTTCAGTCTCTTTTTTTATTTTCAACTCATTTTGAAGCTGTCGCTGTTTGGTTCGCTCTTCTTTTTTTGAAAGTTTCGTATCAATTGGACCCATGCTTCCACGTCTTCCTTTCTCTCTCTGAGCAAGAAGAAACTCTTTGTCTTCTTTTATAGATATAAGAGTCAAAGCATCTTTATGAGCAATATCGAATAAATTGTCAAAGTTACTGACGAAAACAGATTCCGCTTCTAGTTGTTTTGATGTTCGTCGTGAAGCACTTTTTTTAATACTCTGCCACTTACAGTGTATTTTTTTTATTTTTTCAATAACGTGGCATTCTTTTTGCGTGGGAATTTTAGCTTTTTCCCAAAAAGCACTAATTTCTCTTGCTGTAATTGTAGCACTAGATTGAATAGATTTTTTTTCGTATTTGTGCAAATGAAAAAACCGGTGAAGCATTTGTTTATTAGACGGAAGTTTACTGCCGGTGATGGATTCAAGTGTCCCCCCAATTAACCAAATTCCACGATCTTTACTAGTGCTAGCCATAGTATATTAATATCTAAAATATATTATATACAAATGTAATAATACTTACATAAATTAGTGAATAAAAAGACTCAAATAAAACTTGAACATACGAACTGGCTACTGACGTACTGCGTATTGACGGAACAACATACACGAGACGATACCAATAAAATATACGAGTAAGATTCACGACAAAATAATAATCATTACTATAAAAATGTTAACGTGTGAACCGGTGTACTACGAATGATGTGTAATCGGCGAGTAACCGTCGATAACGCGAGCGAAATTGCGATATCCATGCTATTAATAGCTTCGGAAAATAAAAGTGTTGCGCGACCTCTAAATATCAACCGAATGAAATATAACTTTCACAAAGTATATATTATATCAAAATAAACATTTAAGGTGGGTGGGAAAAAAGAAATATTAAAATTTTTTTTTTCTATGTATTCGATTGTCACCCTACTATACAGTACACTACGTCACTGCAAATTTCTTATGTTATTGGTTATCATTATATCGCCATATGTATATAGGTACTACTCTCATCATAATTATTAATTAACTCACGAGATAAAATATTAACAAGATTAACAAAATATAGCTAAATCTCATCAAGAAAATTTATATTTTAATTAAGTAAATAAATTAAATAATAATAATCAATTTTCCGAGATTTACATGATAATTATTAATAAATTTAAAAAATATAATATATATCTATATATACATATTATACATAAGTATTCACTAATAAAAGTTATTTTTGGCGTGTCAGTATTAAAAAAATATTCCAAAGATGTGATAACTGATGGACATATTTCACAAAACCAATTAATGCCAACTATACCTCAGGTTACAGAACGAATTGTTTTAAAGTTTTTTTATGATTAAACATTATTATTACTTCAAGTATTAAATTCGACTGTTGCCAAGTTTTATTTTATTAAATTTGAACACTAGTATTTGGTTAATAGGTACTTAGGTACCTTCTGAGTAGTTAATAAAGTCCCTGTATACGTGATATAAACTAATTATTTGATCAAGCATTGAAATATTGACATCTAGAAACAATTATGAGCACTGCTAGATTTTTTTTATCATGTTTATGCGCAATGCGTCATTATTACAAGTATGCACAAAACCGTTTAAATAATTATTATTTATTATTATAGTAAGTACTAGATAATATTAATTTTTAGAATTTAAATATGATTGAAAATAATATGCATTGATCTGTACAGTAAGTTCTATAGATTAAATTTCATCAAGATAAATCTAAAAATATTATATTTTAATGAAAGTAAAAACTCTTTATGGTTAAAATAACAGAAAATGTGTTTTATTCATATAAAAATAAATTATAATAGTTTTGTTTTTGCAAAAAAAAATATTTGTGCTAAATTAAAAGTAGATAGGTACCTATTATACGTCTTTACTAAAAGGTATGGTATTATATTAGATTATCTAAGTAAACAATTTTGTTTAGCGATTAAAAAACCAATGTTAACAGATTTACTTTTATGTAATCGAACTTGATCTTAAAAAGAAAGCAAGCAAAAACTTATGCTAAACTACTAAAATATTATTCAAATTCCATAACAATATTCGATGAAATTATAACATTAGTAAATATAATATTCTATATTTTCTTTATTAGATTGGAATTCAATCATTATACGCAAACATTTGTAATAAGTTAAATCTTTTTTTTTTGAACCGGCTGTAATATGTAATGTAATGGTCTTATTTCAACTTATTATATATAGAGTAAATACTAAGTAGTAAGTAACTACCAACTATAAACTGACTATTCGGTAACTTGTATACAACTCAGTACTTCAATACTTCGGATAAACAAACTTTAAATATTAAACAATTAAAAAGATATTATTATTAAAATCTACGTAAATAACCCATAAATCTTTCGAGTTTAAAAGATCTATGAGATAACCTTATCTATTGTAGTAAATAATAGGCATTTTAATATCACATATCCCGTTTTTAATAACACTATCGAAAATGCACTAAAAATACGTTTTGGAATTTTCAACGTCCGATAGTTCAAATTTAAACACCTATAAATTAATGACGTGACATAATAAGGTCGAGCCGGTTCGCTTGATGTTGTAACCCATAGCATTCCAACTCAGATAAATTGATTACATACTGATAAAAATAAATAGGAAATATTTTGACATTGACATTGACATTACCCAAAATTTTTCTTTCTCTAAAAAATTAATTTATTTAATGAAGCAGCTGTTAGCTAGCATTTATTTAGCAATATTAAAATCAAACAAAATAATAATTAATTATTGTTATCTAATTATTATTAATTGATATTGTTGATTATTTATGCATTTTTGGAAATAATTTGGCGCCGGTTGTCGGATTACAACCACAAAGGCCTAGAATACTGGTGTTTCCATCCTGTAATATATTATATGAATAAAATTACGTATAAGCGTGTAAGATATGTTGTTCATTAGCTTACAGTTTTTGTTTTATACATAAAGCATAAAAACAGAGGTCATTTAAATTGATTATTATTAAAATATACCGCATAATAATGTCTATACTGAATATTGGTGATATTATACGCTCTTAGTTCTTACAGTAAATTGCTATGTTATTGACAATTGTCAAACAATTGTTTGTAGTAACTATATTATTTGTTTAACTGGGTAATAATAAGAGTAATGTGTAGAAATTTGAACTTATTATTTATTAAGCATGGTCATGATCATATTATCGGAGGGGATAATTTTAAAACATTTGCCACTTGTTCTTGATAAAAATATTTTTCTATTTTAGTTGAATTAAAATCACGTCATAAAAATGTTATCTTCATTATATATCATTTAATGTAAATTAAATATAAATTGTAATATTGTTTTAAACGTTTACTATCTGTTTCTACGAAAATCAAATGTAACTAAGGAAATATTTTAAATAATGTAGTGGGTGTAAAGTGTTAGGTAGTAAGTAGGTGATCTGCAGTGATTACATTGATCATAAAAGATTATTCTTTCTGGTAATTGTATAATATATTTAAAACATATTAGCGTTTAATTGCTCAAAAAAATAATTCAACAAATTTTTATTGTTTATTGATTAAACATTTATCATTAATAAATAAAATAGGATTCGTATAGCAAATCATAGCTATCAATATCTGAAGTATGAGGTATTATTAATAGATAGTTTTATCGAACAAATGGCTATTCAATTTTCAACATAAAATTAGATTTATGGTAGATAATTGTATCTAATGGTAGTTTTAAGAATTCCCAGTACTTTTAAAAAAAAATTATGAAAACCAATAAAATTAGGAAAAATGGGGATTTTTATATACAACTTCAATATTGACAAAATTAATTCGAATTTTTTATTTTATTTCAATAGTTTATAACTGTAGATTTAAAATTTTCACCAAGTATTAGAATTTACTTAACATGATATATTTTTTGACATTGTTTAGTTTTTATTAATGAATGATAAGTATGATATAGTTTTTATTAATGATTAAAACAGCTTGGAAATTAAATACAAAATTTTTAATTATCTGTTTTTATCGAAAATACGGGAAAAAAGTTTTTTCACAAGCAAATAAAATTTTTATCAAAATCATGATAATATGTAAGTCATGAAAATAGATTTGAAAAAAAAAACAAGATCCTGAAGTGATTGATGTACAAATGTTAACGTCATCGGATATTCAAAAGGAATATTGTTATATTTGATTACTCAACATATAATTGAAAAAATGTATGCTCGTTCAAAATCTTGAAAGTTTTATAGAAAGCACATAAATTGTTCTTAAAGCAGTTAAATAATTAGGCATACTCGTATATAACCAATAGCACGTAGCCTAGATTTTTTTAAATTATTTACTTTTTTTTTTTTTTTTTTTTTGAGGGTGGAGATTCTAAATTACCTATTATTACTCAAAAATATTTTAAAAATATAAATCATAAATGAATTAATATTAATTATTACAATTTTCAAATCATCATTTATCCCTGAATTTTCTAAACCTATATTATATTTAGAATAAAACATTCAGTACTATTTAAAAAAACTATTCGTTTGAGTTGTAATTTAGATACATCATTCACTGATTACAATAATTCACAAAAAAACAAGTGGGGATCACAATTCATACTTTCACAAGATACTCATCAAATATATTATACAAAAAAAATATCCTATTTATACTGGTGATCCATTCAACGTTACATTCATTATTTCAAAAATTATTAAAATTTGTAAAATATTTTTCTTGTTTGTATAAATTGTTTTAATATAAAGGAAAAAAAATAAAAATATTTTTCATATACAATTTCTAAATCATAAAAAGTTATATATTTTATCGTTATTATTCATTTTATTTTAATGGTTATATATATCATGTATTTTTAATTGCTTATTTCAAAGCAGAATATTTTTTGAATACTTGGATATATAAAAATCGAATTTTGGATCAGTAATCTGTAAATTATAACTTATATTTAAAACTGTTAAAAGTATTTTAATGTTTAGATGAGTGGATTAAATGATACAAAGTTATCCGATAAAATATTGATTTTCGACAACGTTTTTTAATACAAATAACAAATAAAGAATGAACTACTAGTCTGAAATTTGACTTTGATAGATTGAAATGTTCCAAATAATATTTTGCTTTGGAATATGAAATTAACGATGGATATTGTCATTTAAAATAATAAAAATATTTAAAAATGATAACACTAAACAATAGTAAAAATATATTATTTATTTTTTTTTAAATCTTGTTTATTAACAACTTAAAAATTATGTAAAAGATATATTTCTAAAAACGTTAAAACATTTTGTTTTCTGAAATAATGAGTGTCATACTAAATAAATGGACCACTCTGTATATAATAATAAATGCAAACGTATGTATTGGTTTGCAAATATTATAAATATAATTAATATTTTAATATTTGTAAATGCATTTGTTTACGTCATTTTCTTTAGAACTAATTGGATATAGATATTTTATAATTACTGATTAAGTATATGAATATTATTTTATATTATTGGTATAAATATATCTTATACATAAAAAAAAACAATTGAAAATTACAAACAAAATTGGCAATTATTTTTTATAATTCGTTACTATCACATTTGATTTGTTATGATTATTAATTATCAATCAAGGTTATGTGTACTAATCTTGGCCTTAATTTTCTATCACCTAACTTTTTTTTATTTTGGAATCTACGACGTCGCAGAAACAGCTTTTGCATTATTTCTGCAACGTATCTATACGGTGTAATATCTACTTATAAATATGGTTAAAAACAATAAGTTTGCTTTAACACTTAGCTCTATTAAAATAAATGCTGATCAATAATATCAAAAATAATAATATGTTGAATTGACTAAATTTAAAACACACTTAAACTAATGCAAAAAAATTAATTTAATTTCTAAATAATAGAAGAAAAATTAATGTTATATTAAAGACATTTTATGAACTTACCGTTACTAGTCCTTGAATTCGTTTTATCGGAGGCGGATGTCAGCTGATGATGGTTTTCTCGAAAAAACATATTATTGCAAAGAACCGAAGAAGGTGGCATTGGCATTGATTGGTCATCAAAACATTGTATTGTGGGTGTCATTCTGAAAAAAATCATTTATAAAATTAAAGTTAGTAAAGTGTAATATTATAAGATATTATAGTAAAATTCTTTTTAGATATTTATACTAGTTATACTGTCATACAGAAACGTGATAATTTTAAAATTATACTTTCGATGTCATTACTAATATTTTTTAAAGACCTTTTTTTTTGTACCATTAATAACGTATAATAAACAATAATATAATATTATTGTATAAAATAAAATAGTATGTACCGCATGTACCGCGTGCTAATAGCGCGCGAAACATAGGTACGATATAAACGTAATAATATTGTAAACGCACGTCGAATAAATATGCAATATACTACGTGATGAAAACTGTTTAAAATCGATAGACCGCATACAATTTTTGCTTATAAATTATTTTAAAATTTTTACACACCATAAATGGCGTACTAACACTGTATGTTAAGCAAAAATCTGAATTAAAATTATGGCGATAGCGTTCGCGCGCGTAACCGTACACTAACAGCCAATATTTTCTAGGTAATATTATTATAGATAGAATAACTATAAAAACAACAACAACAATGATATACCTGTGCAAGGGGTAGTAGTCGGCAGGTACCTAAGTAGCCGGACCGGGTGCAAATATTTAAACCGTCGGCGGATAGCTGACAGCGCGTGACTGCTGCTGCTGCTGCTGCAACTGCAGGTGAGTTGTACAGCGACGGCGGGGGTGAGAGGGTAGCAATGGTATAGATATTATTCGGCGGCGAGATGACGGCGTGCCTATCTATTTCGTCGTGGGGACGAGCGGTCGCGCGAGCGAATTCGACGTCCGCGCCTGCTGAGCCCCGACGTGAAAATATTACGATCGCCGTCGTTCGCGAATTTTTGACGGAATCTCTGGGAAGAGGAGGTGGGGGACGAGTCGGCGGACCGCGCGAGAGAGAGAGAGAGAGAGAGAGAGCGAGTGAGAGAGAGTGAGTGATGCGCGCGTGTGCACTTGCCCGAATTCACGAGACGATTGTCGGGCAGCACTCGGCGGGCGGCTCGCTGGCATGACGACGGCGGCGGCGGCGGCGGCAGCAGCAGTGTACGCACCACGCACGCAAAGTATAATGTATATATATATGGTATTACAGTTGGCGAGAAGAATGGCAAAATATTCACACACACGCGCGCGCGGGTCGGTGCGCCGCGCCACGAGCGCGCACACGCACTCACGCACACGCACGCGGCGCCAACGGCGGACGACGACGGGGCGAGTCGCGGCCGCGGTAGTCTCGTCTGGGTGGGAGACGGGGCGGAGAAAACGCGAGCGCGTGGACAGTCTGTGCACGGTGTACGTGCGGTACGCACAATACGCGATATGACGTTACGTGTGTATCGTACAGTGATAATATTATAGTGCTGTCGTCGGCTCCGCGTAAGTCGCCACGCGCACACGTACACACGCGTTGGCGAACTCATCTCTCGGGGCGCCCCCTCGTATCAGCGTTCGGCGCAGAATTGCCCACGGTATCCGTGCGCCGGCGGCACAAGGATCTTATCAACGTTTTACGCGTTTACACAAACTTGCGCTGCGGCCTGTTGATGGGGGTCTATGTCTCTCCCGTGTCCTCGTTGACCGGGTAAAGGTTTTTTGATTTTTTCACCACAGCGATTTCGGAAACGTTACTTTCTCGACCGGTGCGACAATAAAAAAAAAAAAAAACGCCCAAACTCCGTCGTTCTGTAATCGCGTTCTCATTGATTCATGATTGTCGACATCACAATGTTATTGGACCTGTTTGTTTTTACGTACACTTCGCGTTAAACTTATCTCGTCATCCGCTTTCGAGTTTCGTACTGATTATTTTTCGTTTAAATTTATCCCGAGCAGAGCTGTGCCCATTAAGAGGAGACCTCTTATTTTATTTACCTACCTGCTGTTAATTGTTATTATTGTTAATTATCGGACACCAGTCTGTCGTTAATCGAACGCGTCGTAGCCCGGTAGGCTCAATCACAAGTGGCGTTTATGTGTGTGTTTGCTGTGTTGTAGTTGCGGAGCATCCGTCTTCTATTTAGGTACACATTTCATGATTAAGTTCGTTTGTACACATTTTTTGTCATTCGATTTTTTTTTCGTAGGTATTGTTCGAATCTTATATTTTAGTCCAGTGATATTTTTATTATAATGAACTCCACGGACGACGAATATTGGAATGAAAAAAGTTTTGAAGGATTTAGCTTTGCAGATGAGGTATTAAAGCATTATTTATTTACAATACTGTTCAAAGTTATTATTAATAAGAGCACATCAACTCCTTAGTATTTTCTCTGTCTTACAAATGTGTAACATAGCAATTTTATGTTCAGCAAAATCAATTCTGTACTGCTAGCTTATTATTATATTGTAGAGGATTGATCAATTATTATCAAACATAAAGGTAATAATATTATCTAGGGCACTGCATAGAAATTTATTTTAAAATGACTAAGTGAGTTATAACGTATCACCTATTTTTTATAGTGTTATCAATCAATTATAAAATTTAAATATCGATAGAAGCTTTATGGGATGGTATAGTTGATATTCTTACTTTAAGTATGATAATAAGGCAATTACACTCTAATTATTATAAAACTAATTACATAAAATTGGTTGCTTTTAACGTAAATATGTTGTAAGATGGACCTGCATGCCTGTTCAGTGTTTTCATAAACTTATTATACATGTATTGTGTATAGGTATATTTCTATATACGCTATATTATGTTGAAAATTGATTCTAAATCGAATTATCTCCTTAGAAATATGTTCTATGGTTTACTTAAATACTTAAAAGTTGAAATAAATAAAATTATACTTTTGCACAAACATTCAAACGTGGCCACACAACATACTAATCTAAACAGTTTTTAAAATCATACTCAATAATATACATATCATAAGTCCTGGTTAAAATCTCATAAATTAAAAATAAAAATATATGTGAATTGTAAATTATTTATGTGCTTAACCAGTTAGATATTTATTGAAAGTAAATAAGAATTGTATTTTTTTTATTAAATAAATATTCTAATTATTGAATTATTATTTTTGTTTAGGAAAAAGAATTGAATTCAACTAAGAAAATTCTACCAGAATGTGAAGGTAATTGTAAAATAAAACAATAATACATTAATATGCATTATTATTATTAGATTCATTGCTAGTTTTAACTGTGACTAATAATGAAAAAAAATATGTTAGGTTTACAAATTGGATCAACAAAAACCAAATTAGAAAATGTTGAATCATTGGATACACTACTCTCAAAAGACATTTTAGATAAAAGCAAGTTTTATTTCAATATCAAATTTTGTAAATTTATTAATCGTTATTGTATTTTACAGTATTTATGAAGCATAACTCAAAGTCACATAAAACAAATTCAACTCAAGTAATTAAAATTTAATACCTATCTTTTATTTACATATAATTATATTATACTTTTTATTATTTTTTTTTTCTAGAAAAAACTTAATTTTATTAAATCTACAATAGAAAATATTGTTATGTCTTCTATGTATACACTAGAACCATATCGAAGTTTAGAAGAAAAAACAATGTTATTAAAAGAAGCTTTAGATACAGAAGATGGAAATGCAATACTAACTGTATAGTGTATACAATTTCAACATAAATTAAATAAATATTTCTATAATATATGTGTTGTTTCAGATTGTTTTATTTTTAACAAATACTTTGAAAAAAGGTATTTTTCAGCGTATTTTACGCGATAATCCTATTGCTGCTTCTCATTATGTTCATTATTTATACTCCAAACAATATATTGACGAATTAGTTGACACTTTAGAGTATGTTCATGTATGTTAAACTATTAAACAAATATATACAGTGAAACATTTTTTTTTACAGAATGTTGGGACGAACAAAAGATGCAATGGTAAGATACAATTATTTAAGATGACTGGCCAATAAACAAATCTTTTCGAGGGGCTGTGTGTCGTGTGTGAGAAAGATTTTAATATGCAATACTTAAAAGGTTAAAAATTCCTTAGAAATGTATTAAACATTACCTTTTGAAATTTGAAGTAGTTTAGAGTAATTTATTATTTTAGTTATTTTGAACTTAAATATATTAATAATATAAATACCACTTTTTTGGTAAAATATTTTATTTTAAATCATTACTTTACTTTTTACAACACCTTTATGATGATACTTTATTTTTTGACCAAAAATTTGTTGTGTAATTTGCTTTTCTGTATAATTTTACTCACTAACAATTTTTAAAAAGCAATTATTGTTAAATTAATATAATTTTTTAATTTTAACATAAACGTAAATGTAACAACTTTGTATTTTAATGTATCATTACAATAATAAAAAAAAAAACTAAGCAATTAAATGCTTTAATATATCAAGAAAAAAATATTTTAATATCTTTAATAGTTTTCTTTTAATATTTATGTGTGATTTCATTTTAATTTCAACTACTAAACATTAAACCAGATTTTTTATATGACATTCAAAACATAAGCTAAACAGACAACAAATAATATTGAATCTTTTACTTGTTTAAAATATAAAGTAGATTATAATTTGTATACATTTTATTTATTTAGATGATGTTATTCAAATTTGGATGTCGAAATCCTCAAAACTGTTTGCAGAGATTCAATGTTTGTGTTAATCTAGCAGATGAACAATATGATAAGCAAATTATATTACAGCTTATTCATTTAGTTGGTAACTATATACCAAGAATCATTTTATTTTTTTTTTTTAATAAAATATTCTATAATGTTTTAGGAAAAAGTGCGCAATTCATGTCAGTTGTTTCACTGGTATCTGATAAATGTAAGGAGCAACAAAATATTCAATCTTGTCGTCTGTTAGCTAATGAATTTAACTTGAGTACTAAACAGTTAGAAGCCACATTATTAATAACATTTTGTCAACTACAAAATTGGATTCTTGTGGATGACATGTTATTAAACAAAGTAATTTGATTTGGTTTTTTTTAATGTAAATAAACTTTAAACATTTTGAATAATCTAAAATAATTAGTGGTGATCTAAATATATTATTTTATATTTTAAATACTTTGTTATACTACATTTACAATATAATGCTTTTGGTATATTTTATTAACTAAAGTTTGAATTAATTATTATAACAACTTTTATTTAAAATTATTGTTATTTAAAAATTATAACTAAATTATAAAAATAAAAGTATCATTATTATTTTTTTTTATTTTAGAATTGGCTCGGAAAGGATAAATTAGCTTTATCACTACCTATTGGTGAAACTGTTAAACTATTACACAATAATGGTGCTCCATCGTCTTCATTAACTCGTTATATAAAAATAATTAAAGATTCAGATGAGCGTTTAGAATTGGCTAAGAAATTCAATTGTCACCATATAATTATAGATGTATGGTATAATTATTAACAATGAAATTAGTTATGAAAAATATCAAATTTTAATATATTATTTATTTGTTATTAAATTTCAGGATTTTGCATCGAAAAAAGATCGTAGAGGATTATTAGTATATAAGACGACTTTACAAAAACAATCTGAAAGCTATTGTTATGCCGATGTTATTTTAAAAAGTCCAGTAAGTAATGAATATTAACTATTTTATTTCATAAACACTGCCTTATTTTGCTTGGAACTTGACACTATTAAATGCAATAATTGATTTAAAATTTATTTAAAAATAAATATACACATTATTATAATATTTTTAATTTATAACTCATTATTATTATTATTATTATTTTGTGACCCGAGCAACAAGGTTAAGTTATACCATGAGTATGGTTTTGTTTTATGTATTAACTATTGGTGGTTAATTCATTGATTAAGAAGAGAAATAGTTGTGTTTCTCATAATTTTTAAGCAGATAGTAATTCACTTTTAAGGGTTTTGTGAAATTATTGTTGAGTAGTACTCAATATTTGTTTTCTATCCAATATTTAGTAATATGGATAATCTGTTTTAAATGGATATTTTTTTTGGTCCTGAAGCTTATATTATATAATTATTACTCCTAATAATATATTTATAATTTATGTGCATAAAATGAATCAAATTATGTTAATGAATAATACAAGTTAAAAATAATTTTAATTTATTTTTTCAGAATACGAAATGGAAAAATTAACAACATTAGTTATAATTTGTTAGTCATTACTCATTACCAATTTAATAACGCATTAAAACATTTGAACAAAATTAAGACTGAGACAGATTATTCATGATTTGCAAATTATTCGCCTATATGTATCATAACATTTAATTTTATGCAACTTTTTTTTAAATTTAAACATTTATGATTTACATTGTATACATTTGAATATATGTGCAATTATAAATAGTACTCTGTTACCAAAATACAATATACTTGAGAGAATCTACTTATCAATTATTATTTTATTATTATTATTTTTTTTTTTTTATAATCATTATGGAAAATTGTGTACACAAGCTTAACTGTACATTTTATTAAATGGGTCAGTGAAACCTTACGGTAGAAAACTAACTGTTGTTTTACTATGGCTTTTAACGCTCTATTTGATTCCACCATGGTTGTGCCACTTCTACGTTACACCTATGCTTTTGGTTTAGTTGTTTGTACACATTCTTAAGAAAGGTTTAAATTTGTTGAGGTGTAGGTTTATTTCTATTTTTTATGGATATAACTAATAATAAATTTGAAAACTTTGAAACGGAAGAAAATCATGACAGTGCCACGCCTACAACATTTAAAAGGAAAATCTTTGGACGTCAAAAAACCTGTAAGTTATTTTGATAAATAATATGTTTATGAAAATAATATGTTATCGTGGTTTAGTATCGGAGACTTCAATCTATAACCCTATTGACCCACAAGAACGTAATAAAAATAGACGTGAGTAAATTATATATTATATACATTTTCAATCATATCCCTCTTGTTTAATTTTTATTTTTCACAATTTAGAATATAGTTTTGCAGATAAAACCTTAGATTGCATTACACAATGCTTTTGGCAATGTTCATCCTGTTATCAATGCAATGAAAAATCTTAATCAAACAAATCTTGGTTGTCTGAACGATTAACAATAAATAGTATGGTTCAAATTCAACTAATATTATTCAATTCGATTTATTATTTGAAATGAAAGTATCTTAATGACCTGTTTGTTGACTTGAAATATCTCCACTCAATATTTGTATACAGTGTACGATGCTTGTAACATTTGACTTTTGGAGTCCATCAATATCTTTAATGTCAGTGTTGTCTTAATCAATGTTCTCAATTCACCTACAAGATGTAGTTTATAATTTTTTTTTTTTTTACAAATAAATTTAATAACCTATGAAGACTCAATCCCATTAAGTACAAACAAAAATGGTTTATAATATTTTATTTATATACTTAATAATTATAAACTTTCAACAGTCATCTCAATCTTATCAACATAATTTAATTTAATAATGTTATGATTTCATAGTCATTGTTATTGCGTTTATTTTATATACATTGTATGGAATAACTCACACCCACAACATGTTATCTATAATTATTACTCTCTTATTTTATACTTGATAAGAAATTAATGCTTGGTAATGTTTCCAAATAATCAATAATGATCCTATGCTCAATATCTCTTATGTTTGTTACAATTATATCAATACCTAATTTTGTTTTTTTTTTGTTACAATTTTAAGATTATTAAATTATTTTATACTTGGATATTTATTTTTTTTTTGAATAATGTTGATTATGTAATATTCCAATCTTCAATTATATTGCTGTAGTCAAAAATAAACTTTTTTAAATGAGTCAAGCATTTTTAACAAGATAAAAAATCCTGTTTTAACATAGAATCTTTAAGAATTTATCAAATAAACATAAAAAAAAAAAAACACACGGTTATAATTTTAAACAACAATATTGTTTTTAATACTAAATAATAATATTATATTATATTATTGCACTATAAATACTAAGTTTGTTAACAGTCTTAAAATACCTTGTTAAAAGTAATTTAATGTATTATATTTATACAAGTGTATGGCAATACAAATAGTATTATAGGTTTAAAATTAGTAGAAAAATTGAAAAACATTTAGATTAAGATAAGACTATACGGTTATGTAAAATAATATAATAATGTATTCAGTTTTTTTGTAAATAGTCTGGGTCCTTATTCGTCAATACATTCAGACATACACACACACACACACACACACACATATATTATATAATATATATATATATATACATATCAACAGTAAAACCTCTACAAATAAAGAAAAATTATTTAAAAATATGTTTACACACAATGGTGAACACTAATAAGAGATTAAAATATACACATTTTTTGCTATCAAATATTTAAAAACTGTCCATAATGGTTTTTGGTCTTGGATGATGTTTGAAAACAGAGGTTTTACTGTTCAATATATTATACAATTAACAGTAATTAAAATCATTAATATTATTAAGAGAAAAAGAACAACATTTATTATTTGGAATGTTTAAAATGTATACTGTGTAAAATAAATATAATATTAAAACGAAAATCATACATAAAATCATCACCTATTATTCCATGTAAATATCACAATTAGTAACATAAATAAGCATTTATAAGTATAACATATATCAAAAATATTTCCTTTAACCAAAAAATAAAACCAACCAATATAATAAATAATTCTTCAGTATAAATTTCAATTTATCTCGGTACTAGTTGTAAAAGGAGGTTTCCATCCACCAAATGTTGATTCCAAGTGTTTTGCAACGGCTATACACAACCGATCTTGATTCATTCCAGCAACCACCTATACAATAATAATTAAACATTATTAGTAATATTGGACATTCATATTGTTTTATTGAATTTAAGTTTTATTAAATAAAAAATACCTGTATTCCTAATGGTAACCCGTTTATACCTAAACCAACTGGTACTTGAGTAACTGGTAGTTTTAGTACATTGAAGATGGCCCAATAAGCAAAATTGTATGGATAGAAGAATGGTTCATAATGATGTTTTGCTGTGGTTGGCGACGAAGGGAAAAATAACACGCCATCATCACCCAACAATGTCTAAAACATGAACATTACTTTTATTAACTTATTATTAGTAAATTTTATTTTTACATAATATATTTAAAATTAAACTTATCAGTCGTCAGTATTAAAATATTAAAGCATATCTCAATTAGTAACATAGCTTGAATTAATTAAATTAAATCTTGATGCAAATCCTAACAGTGGGCCATAATTTATAATATTAAAAAAAAATGAATCTTTAATAAATTAAGATAAAAAAAATAATATTAATAAATTTATACATGAGTTCCTGGTGCTAAAAATCGTCTACAATCTAGATATACGACACTATCCTCATCATTCCTTCATTTTATAGAAATTAAATTTTATTTTTAAAAGAGTTTAATTATATTCTAAAGCTGCCACACTCACAATTCATTAAGTAACGGTAAATATGAATATATTTAACTTTAAGTTAACATATTGACTATAATACTTATACATTGTACTTGATACTATTGCAGATGATGTGAATGTTATCTACATATTGAACACAATACACAACAACATTACTTTTCTATGACCTTATAATTCTAAATATAGAGCTTTGAGTCATAATGATTTGATGACATTACAATAATTTTATCTTTTATTTATACATTGTGAAGTATAAGATAAATTTAATAGCAAAGCATTTCTTTTTCTACCCTTCCTCACACAAATATATTTAACTTAAGAAAAAAAAAATAACTCCCAGTCCTAAAATTAAAACTAAAATATCTATATACTTACCGATACTTCATTTGAGAGTTTCTCAATCTCAGCATCAGCCCAAACTTCATTTACTTTTGGTAGTTGCAAATCTATTAATTTTAATACTGCAGCCAAGGTATGATTCGAAGATCTTATAATTGTTTTTGGAACTTCTGTCCATACAGAAACTCTAGTCTATAATTAGGTATAGATAAATGTATATTATTATTTTTAAATTAGTCTTAAATAAGTTACTTGATTGTTTCCCAATGTTGCACAAAAATCAGATTCTTCCTTTGTCATAGCGTGTCTCCATAAACTATAACTATAACGAGTTCCTGAAAATTTTACTTTGAATGGAGGCAGTTCAGTGATAGAAGTTATAGACTCTATAACATTATTTAAAGCTATTTGTAATTCATCACTAATGGGACTGACTCGTGCATCATTGGGTTTATCAACATAGTAATATTTTAAACTAGACAAATCAACCTAAAGAAACATAAATAATTAAATTTACTAAAATACAAATTTAAGAATTTTTTTATAATATTAAATATATCCTTACTTCTTGGTTAATTTTTAATTCTAAAGATTTTTCAGGTCCAAGGAGGGCTTTAATTACTGGAGTTAAATCTTCAGCATATTTAGTTATAGGTCCTGCACTGACCATAGTTTGTTTTTCTGTGCCTTTTCTAAATGTCATACCTTTTGTACTTATAAAACCTAAATGGTAGAAATAATTGTAAACAAAAAACAATATTGACCAGTAGACGTCAACATAATAATTTTAAAGATAGAAAGACTTCTTAAACCTATATTAGTAAAAAATATTAAACAATATATTAACCATCATAAACATAGGTGTGTCAAGACATTTTTGGCAGACGAAGTTAATCAAAATCGATTATCATAAGCACACATATGATACGATGGATCCATAAACCACACCCCTAAAACGATCAATTTTTCTGATTTTTTAGCACTAATTTTTTCAAAACAAATTTAATTAATGTTGAATATAGAAGAATAATCTAAGGGTATCATAAAATTATATACAAATTGGTATAGGCCAATTAAGTCACTAAGTAATGACCTTTGTATTTATTATTTGAAACACTTTAATATGAAGTATGATAAGTGATGAGTAATAACTGATAATTAGTATAATGACTTATTTATGCTTATACATATTTTTTTACTGGTTGAGCTTATTATAATTTGTATGCCACAAACAACGCTGTTAAAAATTACAAAATTGTTTACATATTATTAAAATATGATTTATAAACTATGCAACAGAAAATATTACTTTGAAACATAAAGAAACTAGATAGATTGAATATATATAATACAAGTAAGATATAAAATGATTAATTAAGTAATTGTAAACATTAAGTTAAATAAATCTAACAAAAAGAGTCAATTGTTATAAAAATATAACAATTGAAGACTAATTAGAGTTATTAAACTATATTTTATACTTGTGGCCTGTGCAAAAATGTTTGTATGAATAATTTATAGTAATTTATTGTATTTCTTTATAAACAATTTTAATAAACTGTATAAATAATATATACATTAGTTGCATGAAAGATTTTTCACTGACAATTATTAATATATCAAAAAAATTCAATTTGATAGTACAAAATAAATATTAAATTTAGTATTTTTCTTACCTGTAGTCAACTTATGGCCAAACAAACCACAATTAAATGCTGGTATACGTGCAGATCCTCCAATATCTGTTCCAAGACCCAAAGGACTACCACATGCTGACACTATGCTAGCCTAAAATAAGAAAATATTTCTTAATAAAAATTTATTTCTGGTATTATTTTATTATTTTAAACATACTTCTCCACCAGAAGAACCACCAGCTGAACGGTTTGTGTTGTAAGGATTATTTGTTTGTCCGTAAACGTTGTTTCTAGTTTCACACCATAGGTTTATTTCTGGAACATTTGTAACACCTAAAAGTATTGCACCAGCAGTCTTTAATGATTTAACAATATCTGCATCTTCTTTGCTTTTAGCGCCAATTCTAGATACCAGTCCAAAAGTAAAAGCCATTTCTTTTGCTCCTGTACTTTCTTTGGATGTAAATGGAACACCAAATAAAGGTTTTCCATCAAAAATTAAATTTAATTTTTCTTCTGTATCCGCTAGTTCAATGAGTTTATCATACTCATCTGCTTCGACTAATGCTTTGTCGAACCGTGTATCAACCACAGCATTTAATATTTGGTTCACTTGTTCAATTCGTTTGATAAAACATTCGACAACATGGCGACATGTAACTTCTCTATTTTTAATTTTATTGACAATAGTTGTACAACTATCAAGAACCAATAAGTCTTCTACTGGAGGTAATATTTTAGATGGAATATTTTTGTAAATATAGTGAAATATAAATGACACAATTAAGTCATACACAAATCGCAAAAATGACAAACAGCTACAAGAATTTGAAGTTTTATATTTTTTTGATGGACGGCTTTTCTTCAAAAGAACCTTTTCTAGTTTTTCCTAAAAATATGTACAAATATTGAATGATTCAATTTTTTTTGTTATTTAGGTATAATAGCTTATTGTTAGTTAAAAACCATAGGAACACAAGACATCAAAATACATTTTAAACGAGAAGAATTTGAAAAATTAAAATATATTTATTAAACAATATTGTATAAATATATTGTCTAAATACATTAATAGATTTTAGTTATAGCTTCTATTTAATAGTGTACATAAAAAAGAAGTTGGGTAATGGGTATGCAACCTCTTTATCGGAAATCTATCTTTCAGTTAATATATAACTTATAATTGTAGAATTTTTATTAAAAACATTTTAAGAATATACTAAATTATTAAACAATACTTTAATTTTTCAAACTGATACTTCATGTACTACTTGATAATTAGAAATAAGAAATACCAAAATAGCTCATCATAAGTAGTAAGTAGTAAATACTTTGATAATACTTTAAGTACTGGTATGTGAATACTAATATTAATATTATTAATAACTAATTATTGTAAAATGAAACATAACTTGTAATACATATGATTATGAAATTGGCTATAGGTATTTCATTACATTTTTTAGTGTGTTAAGTTGTTAACTTTTTGACAACAAACTCCAAATATTAAATGCATTAAAGAAACTAGTGTTTAAGGCTCAAAACATTAAATAAGTAAGTATAGTTTTATCTATATTTCTTAGGTACCTACTAATATGAAATTTAAAAAACAATAAAATAATTTATTCAAACAAGAATAGGGTAGGTAAGATGATCAACATTACCTTTTTATGACCAGCCATTGCGAGCACGTCGGTACGAACGAGTAAATTTCCTTTCTTTAAGAAAACAGGTAACACACAGACAAAATTAAAACAAAAAACAAAATTCTGACATATTTTTCTGATTTTTAATTTTTAGGTGGGGTAAGCAAAAAATATTATAAGTACCTATAATCTATATACTATATATATATTTATAAATGTAATGGCTGCCACGGAGTAGGAACAAGTCGCGTTGCATAACGTTATGCGACTACCTTGAGAAAAAAGACGAAATATTGAATAATAATTGTTGTTATTATTTTTGAAATCAATTTAAAACATTAATTGTTGTTTTTCAAAACAAATTATACATGATTTGTTATTGTTATACGTAGGTAAACGTGAAATGGCGCAATGAGTAGGATTCGTTTCATATTTTTAATTTATAATATTTATATAGTAGGTATTCGTTTGGAACTTCAAAAAATTAAGTTGAGCGTTATTGACTTGTTACAAATACTAATTACGTACATATTATATTTTACTTTTTAGGTATTAGTTTAACGTTTAATGTATTGTCTTTTTTCTTTCAATAATTAATTACTAATCAGTTATCACCGTTCACGGCGTTCACCATTTACCTTTGATAAATCATAAACGTGGACTACGAACATCCAAACTCCGTAGTTTAATATCAATGCTAAATGCTAATCATAATACGCCACAGTCAACTGATTGTATTATCAGTGCTATAAGGGCCAGGTTTGGTTTTTAATTCTGTTTCGGTGATAATCGCATTTGCCGAAAATACTTTTGTATTTAAATATCTAATATCTATTAGAAGTTTAGAACAATAGATTAAAATAATTGTTCAGGAGGAGTGGAACTATGAATAAGTATGAGTAAAACTGAGGAAATTATGAGTGATTTTGAAGAAGACATTCGATAAAATAATGCAAGGAATGTGATGAAGACGGGAGATGATGCCCTAGTGTATAAAGTGAAGTGAATAAGTTCAAATACGAATTTATGTACTACGAGGGATCGGTGGTACAAAAGAATAACGGTGTTGGGGATGACATCGGAAATATAATTATATATTGATGGACGAAAAGAAATATGTGATATTTTGTGCGATAAGAGGATGCTGTTGAGATTATTAGACAGCTGTGAAGTGTGAAGCCAGTTCATATTATAAAATGAATCGAAATGTTGGGCAACGAATAAAAATTAGAACATAACGTAAAGTAGAGTAAAAATGATAAGGTGGATATGTGAAGTCACTGGAACAGATAAAACCAGAAATTAATTCGTAGTGTATTAGTGTAAGAGTGACACCAATTGTAGACAAAATGAATGAGACTAGATTGAAATTCGGTCATATTATGATTCATGAGAAGAATTAACTCGGAGGCAGTGAGAAGTGGCTAAGGAAAGATGAGGAAATAAGAATTGGTAAGGCAGAATATTTTAGAATGACATAAAAATAGCCGGTGTGAACAAAGGAAAGGTAGGGAGACAGACTTCTGAGTAGATAAACAATCTTTTCTAGAATTTTGATTCATATCTGTGGACTGTGTGGCTGTATGATATATTTGAAAAGTAAAAAGATTATATTTATTGTAGTACTCCTTACAAGTCGTATTTAGGCAACTAAAAATGCTGACTTCTCATTATCACCTTATCGGAAAAAATACCATTTGTGTTATCTACACGCTTTACTGATTTTTAATTTCAGTTTTTAATATTGCATTATACTGAATTCATAATATTGCTTATTTTTACATTTTAAATATTGATCGAATATATTGATATTTAAAGTAGTGTTTTTGTTTAATTAATTTAATTATAACCACAATAAACATGAATGTTGCTAGAAAACAATTAAACACCATAAAGATTTTTCATGCAAAACTATTGGACACGGTAAAGTATTATTTAATATTTATGTTAGATTTATCTTGCTAACTTATATCTTGTTAGTTATTTTATACTTCTATAAATTTTGAATCAAGTTATGAAATACCTACTCCTATAAATTCATTAATATTTGAAAATAAAAATTTATTTTAACCCTAACTAGTTGTAGGTAGTAGATATTAGTTGTTTTAACTTAAGTTTTTATTTGTTTTATGAATATAGATTGAAGTTATTGCTAAATTTGTTAAAATTGTATGTAATTGACACCTATAAAAATATTCAGAATTCAAAATAAATAAAAATATGTGATTAAAATTATATTTGCTTATCTTTAAATTTAACTTTTTTGTGCACTTTTTGTAGGTAAAACGACTTCAAAATGATCTTGCCAATAACTACAACCAAGATATTGAACGTCTTAAATTAGAACAAGAATCATTAAAAGCTCAAGTTGAAACAGAATTAGCAAAACTTAAAAAAGAAAAGATTCAAATTGGAGGTGTAAGTAAAATTATAATTTTGTATTTTAGAAATTTAATTTATTTAATGAGTTGATCTAATATCAAATAACTGGAAATAATTAACTATAAATTTCAAAAGATGAAATATTTTTAACTTTTGATAATTACTTTATTAATAACACATTATTTTTATGATGGCGAGATATTAATATATAAGGATATAGGTATTTAGTATAAGTACTATAGGTGTTATTATTATTACTATTATTTTGTTATTCAATTTGTTTTTAACGAAATATCAATGTTTATAGTGATTTTGCTATTAAATAAAACAAAAATAGTATTTTTGACGATTAAATTACTTAAAAAATTTGCGTTTAGTAGTTTTAATTCTGTATTTTTAACTTTAATATCATAAACTTAAAGTTAAGAACATTTTCTATGTGCTCTTATTAGTTTTTACAATAGTTTAATTTTCAAGCAAGTGAAGAGTACTTTCATATTTTTATATTTTATATATTCATAATTCTATAAAGATTCTTCATACCTTCCTACCATATGTTATTCGTGAATTTAATTACTGTATAGTTATGTTATTAAATGGTTTAAATTTAATGGTTCATATTTTTATTTAAATTATTAAATAAGAAATGTATTATTTTTTAAAATATTTTATCAATTTGATATATTTACAGGACATTAAAGTAGAAGTAAAGAGTTCTGTTGATAATATTCATAAAGAAAACATTTCAACTGCGAAAACAATTGCAAATGATAATACTGATGTTAAGAAGAACAATCAAAATTTCAAAACTGAAAAAAAACAAAAAAAAAATAATGCTGGTAAGGTATATATTATATAATACATTTAGAATGTATATTTATTACATTTTACATTAAAACAAAATTATAAAAGTATTATTAAATAATTAATATACTGATATGGTAAAATATATTTTAGCTGTTCCTGCAAAAAGTACTGTCGCCACACCAGTAGATTTTGGTAGATTAGATTTACGTGTGGGTAAAATTTTAAACGCTTCCAAACATCCCAATGCTGATGCTCTGTATGTTGAAACTATAGATGTGGGAGAAGAAAAACCAAGAAATGTTGTATGTATATTGTACATAAATATAATTGGTATTATATTTTTTATTCACATTATAAGATATTTAATTATAATAATTAATTTTTAGTGTGTATTTCCAATATAAATTTTAAAAAAAATAAGTGTTTATTTAACTTTACTATTATTTATATTTTTTAAATTTTATTTTGTTTCTAGGTAAGTGGATTAGTGAAGTTTGTTCCTTTAGAAGCAATGTCTAATCGTATGGTTGTGTTGTTATGCAATTTAAAACCATCTAAAATTAGAGGTGTTCTGTCTGAGGCAATGGTAATGTGTGCTAGTTCACCAGAAAATGTTGAAATATTAGAACCCCCGACAGGTTCAGTGCCAGGAGATCATATTAATGTAAATGGATATACAAGATCTCCAGACAAAGTATTGAAAGTATTTGAAGAAATTGCGCTGGATTTGAAAACAGATGAAAATTTACAAGCTACTTATAAAGGAACTCCTTGGACTGTAGCTGATAAAGGAGCTGTTGTAGCAAAATCTTTAAAAAATGTTAAAATCAAATAATTAACTTACTCAACATAAAAACAATACTTTACATTAAATATTTACGATGTATTGTATCATTATAACTAATTAATCTAGCATTGTATTGGTTGATTAAATCTACAAAATAAATTAATCTATGAATTTAAATTTATTCTATGTTATAATTTTTATTAATTTAAATTATAAAAACTAAAGTTTAAATGTCCATAGATATCAAAATATAGTTATAAATGATTAAACTATAATTATTTTTTATAGATAGTATCGAATGTAAGTAAGTTTTATTATAGTTATTATCATAATTGAAACAGACTATTGAATAGAATATTCCAGAAAATTCTTGAATAAAGACCCAGATTGAACTGGAAAGCTATCAAGAAAATTGTAATGAGCCACTTTAAATCTAGACCTGTAGAAAAAGTAGGTATATATTATATATTATAAATAATCTCCTAATATTAATAATATTCCTTATGAACTATGTATCTGCATATTAATATACTTTACAAAGAAATATTTGAGTATAATAAAATAGAAAAACAACTAGTGGTAAAAATATATGTTATGATCAATTACATAACTAACCTAAATTAAAATTTAAGATAAATCTTTATGATGGCATAATAACACTAACTAGCTTAAAAAAAAAATTGAAAAAAGATATTATTTCATATTTAGATCCACAATAATTCAAATATTTTATAATATATAAATGTAATATATTCAAACCAAAAATAACTGCTAGAAGCATTCAAATTGATCCTAATGATTTTATCTTAGATTGATCATTATTGAAACAAATAGTTATTCGATTTAAATTTTCATAAGATTTTTATGGGAATTATAAAACTAAAATACTTAAACCATGAAAATAAGAAAGTACCAATAAGTACACAGAGTGTCAAGTGTATCTTATTATTATACATTAAGTAGATCATTGTAATGAATGTGTTAAATTTGAATTCAGTGATAAATCTTTACATACTTATTTGATACAAAATTATGTTGAATAAAAACTAAGTCTCTGTTCAGCATCAGCCTATATTTTTAAAGATATTTTAATATATATATATATATATTTATATTGTTACCTATATGTAAACAGTAATTTATTTTTCAAACAATAAAGTAGTTTGAAATTTTTTTTCATGAAAATAATTGATTATATATATCATATCTATTTTATGATATAATATTATTTCATATATTATTATAATCTAAAGTTAATAAGATAGAATAGTGTGAATAAGTTCATTATATAAAAATTTGGTGAAAACTTTAAGACTACATTAATTAATTTTTAAACTACAACAAAAGAACCAAATTGATTTTGTTAAAACTTTAACATGTCCTTTTAAATTAAAGGACATTTATTTTGGCATGCAATTTGGATGTAGTCCTACGTTGTTATGTTAATAACGGGTAGTAGTATTGTATGAAATAATATTTTAATTACCATTATAAAATGTATTTTATTTGTTTTTGGAAAAAATAAATTTAACTCGCTTAGTACTTCCTAATAGAAAAATTAATTTCTAATGGTAATAAAAATATGTTATAATTAAGTATTAACTATAGCCTGCAGATGCCTTGATAATATATGGTATTTTTGTTATATAATATCGTTAAAACGTTTATGATGTTTAAATTTAAAGGGAAAATGGCATGGTGTTTGTATTTAATAAGGATTACAAATTGAGACATATTTAAAATCTATAAAATATACAAGAATTAAAAAGAATATTTAATAAAATAGTGTAGAAATAATATTACCTAGTAAATAATGGAAATAAAAAGCATCAAATATAATATAAAAATGTTTGAATACTTTTACTTAAATACTTTACAACATTGTATACGAGGTATAACTCATACCTAGGTTAGATAACCTACCATGTTAAAAATATATCATTATATACATCCTAGGACAGCTGTCTGCGATGGGTCGCCATTAGCCGATGACTCTGCCGGTTGGCGCGTACAATAATAACACTAGGTACATATATATTGGTACATAATAGCCATGCTTGTATAAAGCAATCTATACATGATATATTATACGACACAAATGGAGTAGGTAGGTAAAATAATAATAGGTACACACGAATAATGTAGGACATCGATGCGACGCGAGCGAGACTATTCACTATACATTAGGTACGTTACACAGTATCGTCGGCATAGGTGAAGCGAGCACGTCTGTGTGCATTGCAATTCCGTGTAGGTATAGGAAGTATAAAGACTCACGCGATCGTTGTGTAAATGTGTAATACTATAACACTATATTAGTTCCTATATAGTTTTATTGCGGTAATATCTAATGATTTTTGGTTTTTATTTTTAGTGTCCATGTGATTTGTTTTAAAAAAATAAAGAAGATATTATGTTCAAAACGACGGATAAAGAGGTAAGATTTTTATTTTAAATTTCGATAGTATAATACAATTAGCCATTAGGCACCTGATGATATAAATAAGTAGGTAACAAGTAACACAATAATTCATTCTTAATGTTAATGCATGCGTGTGTTTAATGTTTACAAGGGGATATTGTATAGGGAAGGTGTGTTACGTGTACTTACAAAACTCGTATTTCCGATTTCGTATACCTACATAGATTCCTAGGCACTTTAAGGTATCCATACGGTATATCAATATACTTTTAATATTATTAACATAAGAAGTATACATTTAAACTGTAAATGGTATTTTAAAAATATAAAAAGGTTTTAAATTTATCAAAAACATTTTTTATTTTTAGAATTCAATGGATGATGATTTTCTTTAAATGCACGATAGGTACTTATTAAATAAATAAATCTTATATTGATAAATAAGAATTTATTAACAATGGTATTAATTTTAAATAGCGATATTTAAAAATAATATATCGTATTCAGTATATAATTATTAAAATTCACAATAGATTACGTCATCTACTTTTTAGCTACAGTTTTAAGTATTAAAAATAAAAATTGAGTCTAACCAAAACTGAATTTAGTCTTAAGTTATTTGATTATTATATAAAATCCGGTTTGTTTTATTATCAGCTCAGTCTGTTATTTTTTACTTTGTCATTTATAGGTATTTTACAATGTAAATGGTCAACTTTAACTTAAATATTTTATCACAATAAAAGCTCATATTCTAATATTGCTAATTTAACTGTTATTTATTCGTATGACATGACTTATTATAAACGGTATCAGAAATTAATTTAATCATTTCCAGTCATGACTTATGAATATTATTATATGAAAGTAAATTTTTTGTTAAATTGAATAATTACCTACTGATATATTTTATTAAATTCTCTGTACAGTATAGTCTGTATACAATGCACGAAATTGTATTATTTATACCGTCCATACCTACTTTCTATGTAGTATTGTCAGAGTTATACAACCATTGAACCATAAATAGTAAATACTAAATCACTATAGGCTTTAATCTCTTGTAGACAAATATTGTACTAGGATTAAACAGCGTCCGAATATTTACGATAAGATCCAAAAACTGTACTCACTATAGATATTAAGTATCTATAATCCATACCTAAGGGCTAAGATATATTTATACCTTTGTAGAATATACTATTTATAATCTTCAGATTTAGAGAATAATGCCTTATTTATATTGAGACATTGAATAACGTGATATTTTATGAATATTAATAAATATCATATTTTGTATTCAGTCATCGTAATAAATATTATGATTTATGATATAGTATATACCTACCTATTACTTAGAATAACATTATTAATACTCATATCCAAAATTCAGTGACTCTCAAACTTTTTAAAGTGATAATATTCTAAATTAGGTATTTCATTTTGTTGTGTAACTTCAAAATATTGTTTGTATGTTCATGTATAGTTTAGGTTACGTGTTGTCATATTGGTGACTTTAAATAGTTAGTTTGCTACTTTTAAGGAAGTCGTGATTCGCGACCCCAGGTTGAAAAGTGCTGGCCTAAATGATATACTTGTTTCAATATAGGTAGCTTTTACTGTTTAAAACTAAAAAAAGGTTGTATATAACAAAAGAACGTGTTTTGATATAATATGAACCAATATTTAAAAAAATATTAATAGTGATATACATATATAAATTTAAACTACAATAATTTTATAACCTCGGTGTTGAAAATTAGTAGAAAAAAATTAATTTACTGAAAGTAAAGCAATTCCTATTCTTTTGTTCGTATAATTGAGTTATTAACTTGTTTCGTAAAGTAAATAATAACTATATACATTGTACATACAATATGTATCATTACCTACTTTGATCACATAGGTAAATTATTATAATGAATACATGGTGCGATTTTTTTTAGAAATTGATGCGTAAATTGAAATTAACACATGAATGGGTAACGTATATAGTAAACTTATCGTATAATGCATATTTTCATAGGTTTAAAATAGTATTGGTATAGTTATGTTTATACAAAAGTAAAATAATACAAGCTACACTGCCTATATAGATATATATATTATAGTGAACTAATATATGATAACATAAAATATGTGTGTACTATATAGGTACATTGAATATCTACGATTTTGTTATTCCATGAACTTAAAAAGCATAATTTTAAATTTATGCCGATGTTGTAAATATGTACGTGACAGGGTTTATATATTAGACAACAATGACAATAATTTGTTTTCATTGTTAGACATTGATACACTAACTACATACATTGTATTCCCGTCAGTTTTAGAAAGTGTCGCAATCTTTCGTTTATAGGAGACTCTGCAGTTTGACAACTATATAATATTATATACATATTATATATATTACATAGGTAATATACCTAGAAGCTAGAACCTATAATAAAACGATTAAATATTAATCCTAAACAAATTCCAAATTATATTTTTATACCTATATATTTACTCTATGTTATAATATATATTTTTGTATAAATATAAAATTATAAACGTTTCAATTTTCTTCTTCATTATAATATAATAATAAGTATATACTATTGTTAATACTATAATTTTTAATTTTTATAGTTTCCAAAATGTTAAATTCATTAATTCTATATTGAACTTTATATCGTATTATACTTAGGTATATCTACATCATATATTATATTAAATTCTTTAATTTATAAATAGCTATTATACGTACATGAAAAGAAATTTTAGTCTACTGCAAAACTTGTTAATAGCTTAGAAATTTGTTCTATATATACCTGCAGTATGTATAATGTATATTATGTGTAAAAAAAAAAATACCTTAAGACATATATTATTATTTTAGGTTGATTTTTTTAAAATGTTTTTTTGTATTTCCTTAGTAAATTCTTTTTACAATGTTTTGTTATAAATAGGTAGTTGAAAGAAGAAGATATTCCTATACGCATACCATATGTATGTAAATATAGTAGGTAAACGAACACACGTTGCATACAAAATGTCTTTCACCGGGGTCAGGTTAATTGTGCTAATTTAAAAAAAAAATTTATTTCCGAAGTCTATTCGAGAGGTTTCTCAATGGGAACGAAATCCTATTACGATTGACAACTAATACCTATCGACAGGTCAAATTAATTAGCCACATACTATTTATCGATAAACTGAACGTATTCAGAGAAGTCATCTTTTTATTTTTTTTTTAAAAGACCACCCAAGGATTTTGGGTGTATGCTATTGTTGTGCTATGTACCTACATATAAAAAAAAAATGTGAAGAAATACATCACTTAACGAACAAATTAACTTTTTGATTTACTTTACGAGATTTGTTTATGCCTAGTAAATAATAAATAATAATTTAATTGTAAATTTTAAGTCCCCTGAAAAAGAACCACACCAAAAAATCTTCAACTCAAGGCAAAAAATTTCCTAGAAGTCAATATTATCCTACATAGCAATTTTGACACGAAAAGTTAATATTTTTAAAACAAATATAGATGTAGGTACTTAAGATATAAATATTAAATTATCATTTTTAAATATTGCAGAAGTTCAATAATTATTAAAAATTGAAAATTAAGTATTAACGAATTATTAAATTAAAAAACAAAAAAATATTTAACCTTGATGTTTAAAAGCAATTTAATTTATTTTTATATTTATATTATTATTTTCAAACATTAACAATAATATTTTGTTTTATATTCGATATGACATATCATATAAGGCGTAAATATTATGCTAAAAATATAATTATTAGGAAACATTTTTAAGTTTTACCAAATAAATTATACTAAACATAGAAAATTAAAATATAAAATCACTTTTTACTTTTATAATTATATTACTCCAAATGTTCAACAAAAAATTAAAAAGTTAAATAATTAAATAATAGTTAGGTACCTATTTATTATACAGTTAATTATTATACCATTTCCTCATATTATTGATAATTAGTTTTAAATTTTATAGAAATTAAGTATTACGGGATTCAATCCCGGTGATTTTCATTTCGATTTTCTAGTAACATTATTTACGTCTAAAACAAACAATAGTTATTAATTGCGGTATCATATTGCAAGTCAGTATCATTTTATTGAATAACTGATCCAAATTCAAATTAGACAAAATGATAATACTACTACGACTGTATTAGTGTAATATATTTATATATACAGTATCTCATAAGTACTAATTATATGTATCAACGTAGATTTCTAAGATTTTCCCTATCACCAACTAAAAATTGATGAGTAATTTATGATGAATGAGATATGGAAAAATTCTAAAACTTGACAACACAAACGTTTATAAGCCATTTTTAAAGACAACTTTTTTATGCATATAAAACGTTATTCACACATACGTTAAAAAATGTAAAATTTCAAATGTCTATTAACGTTAAGAACTGGAATGATGGTACGTTACGTATGAATGTATGTAGTTTAAAGAATTCAAATTTTGTTTGTGTTTGATATTTTTTTCGTTACACTTTTAAAATAAATTAATATTATGCACTATATTATTATAATATACATTAATACATTTAATATTATTTATACTCTGTCGTTTCGATAATAGTAAGTACTTGGTATATTATTACATGCATTATGCATACGCGCGCTAAATGCCGAGACAAAGCGTGGTCGAATGACGAAGAGGTATCTGGTATTTAATAATGACTACAACCAGGGTAAGCGCAACCACTCCGATCGCCAATCAGCATAGCAGGGATTCGGCGAAAAAAGAAAATATTCCGCGACATCCGCGGACAGTATCGAATGCGCTCCGATGAGATTTACTTAATTACTTTATCGCCTGAAGTCGGCCGCGACTGTCGTCTGTGTCATTTGTGCTGAGTGTGACACGAATATTTTTCGGTTTAGTTTTTAACGCGCTACAGATTGTTACAGGTCTGTAACACGCGTACCTACCTATATATAGTTTTTCTATTGTTTCGTGTCAATTCGTTCTCAATTTATTCGTAACGCGACTCGATCGGTTCTGGCGGTTCTGCTACACGCAAGAAAATAATAATATATTATGTTTTAGAGCACCGTGTCGCGACGAAACAACGCGCTATAACGTTTGTTATTCCGTTAATCGCCACAAAGTATAATTATAGTTGACGGATTTTACGCGGACCCGGGTTTAAATGTTTACATTTTGAAGTGCCCATTATACAATACAGGTACTTAGAAATTACAGTCTTAAATAAATTTATCAACTTAACATATTAATATAATAAAATATTATAACATATCAATATATCATACAGAACTTCGTATCTGCATAGCTGGTATGTTAATTCGTATTTATTATTATTACCTATTTGTTTTTAACCTACCGACGTACAGTCGTATAATTAGTATCTTATGTACAGGTTGGTAATATCTGCACTTTATTTTGATTTTATCGCTAATCATTTCCGATATAACTATTTTTTATATATAGGTATGTATATTTATGAAGCAAATACGTAAATAAATCGTAAATTGTCTTATTTTGTGTAAATACGCTGCGATATAGGATGGTATCTAGTAATTGATTAATCAGTTGAACTGTCATTACTTACTCGTTGGGGTTTATTGAGGACAGAAATTTGATGTGGCCCATTGCGATTTATTTAACAGACCAAAAAGTGTATGTTTAACACCTGCGTGTTACTCAGACGATCACGCGTATTACCTACTCGTATTAGTCACATTTATTACATTTTTTCAACTCATTAATAAAAAGTTCATCATTATTTTATTTTTAGTTTCTAGGATGGTTAATTTATAGTTGAATGCATAAAATTATAAAAATTTATTTCCATAAATTTCCAGCCATTCAGTTAATTTAAATAGTTATGTATGGACAAAAACAAAATAAAATAGTGAGGTCCTGTATGGCTTACTTTATATTATCCTGTATAGGTTTATGTATAAGTCGATTAATTATTATTTAGTTGGTACTCTATGATGTTTTTAATATGTGTAAAAATATTAGTAGATTTGTAAGTGTTAGTATTTAATTTGTGTGATTGAGTAGGTATATACATATTTAGAGGTAAATAATATTTCACTTTATTAAGGCTCCATGATCTAAATACTTAGTTTTAATTTTTTGCAAAGTATTGAGTTAAGTTGATAATCAAATTTAAAAAAATGTGCCCAAGTAGGTAACGCACTGCTGTACGCAGTATAGCGTCAAGTGTACTTGGTCATTGAACAAGTCACTCTTATTGAACACACTGACTGTTAAATTTGAATTCAACGATAAACTATTGTACACGAAAAACCCCTCGAAAAATGATTCTGAGCTGAGACGGTCTGTTAGCTTATATTTCTAGGTCTATTTTTCAACATATCTATATAATTATTGTAGTATCTTATTTATGTTAATATAAGTAATATGGTTGGTAAAATTAATTTTTGCCGAAAACATTGTATTTATTATATTAGTATATACAGGGGTATATTTAAGGCATTGCGAACTATGCAGCCGCATAGGACAGCAAATTTTGGAGGGCGGCAAATTTGTGTTGAATATTTATTTTGTTTTTATGTAATAAACTTACATAATTTATAATTTTTACCATTTCTACATTTTGAACGGTGTTTTTGGATTTTGTATTTGTTTATTTTTAGTAAATTAATATTTTTTTTCCCCAGGAACACGTCGATGACGACGACGATTGTGCAGTATTTTAACTTATCTAATTGTTTATAAAATATAGATATGATACACTTAACGTTATGTAGGTACACATTTGCTTTAAAGAGATCGTAATTGGTATGGGTTCATCCGGTTCATCGGGTGTGCTATAATATTACAAAGTTTATTTGATAATTTGATTCTGAGGTTTATCCGTTTATAATTGAATTAGTTGATAGTTGTCCATCCGCCAATAAGTATGTGCACACGTAAATTATTGATTTTATTAAGTTTTTCTTGTATACATTTTTACTCAATAAAAATAAATAGCAGATATAATATTTTTATAAGCTAAACTTGAATAAAAAAATAATTGCATATTATTAAGAAAATAAATTTATCTAAAAATGTTTAGTAATGCAGTGAATTTAATGGGCATAGGAGCGGAAAATTGTTAAATTCGCCCCTGAATACCTATATATTTAAATCATACACTATCATTATAAAATTTTGAGTCAATATTGATTTTTCCTTTAAAGGTAGGTTGAGTGGTTCGTGGCCTAAATAGGTAGGCAAAATAGAATTATTTATAGCATAAATATTTTTTAAAGTGTCGTGTGCACATAGAATTCTTAAAATATGCAAATATTACTAGTCCCCGATTTTTTAAGTACAACGAAATAACTAAAATCGTAATTTAATTTTTTACTTGTTAGATTTTTAAATTTCACTAGGAACAATTTTCGAGAAACCTTGTATTATGTTATCATTTTTTTTTTACCTAAAAACTGAATTATGAACGTGAATAAAAGTGCTATATTTTATGGTAGACATCTTGTAAAATAACCTAATACGTACATTTTACCTATACAAGATAATAAAACTTAGGCTTATTGGATTTTTATTTAAAAAAATGTAAATTCATTTTTAAAATAATGAGAAGGTTTATAAGATTTTAATAATTTTATGTATTAAATAAAATGACTGTATTTAGTACACTCTAAGTTTAAAACGTAAATTCAATTAATTTCAATAATTTTAAGATATGTTACTTATCTATAAAATATCATGTTATTTTTATTCAGTTTATGATATTTGTTAGCACTTTGCTGAGTAAATTTCTTTTGATATAAATTATTATATATCAAATACTTTCATTCTCACACATTTATCTCATCTCTCAATTGTGTCTGCGTTTCGTTTTTATAGATTTTTCAGTGAAAATTAACTTCAATAAAAATAATTGTAAATTGTCATGTCATATTAACATACTAGATACTTAACTTACATAGTGAGCGACTTCTTTGGTTTTTCAAATACCTATTTATTTGATTAATAAAATATTACAATAAAATAATTTTTATGTGAAAGGCATTTAGAATGATAAAACAAAAATTTCATTTATAGAAAACTCATCATTGTATTTTCATTTTTCATAATATATCTATTTCATTCTCTCTCTCTCAAAAAAAAAAAATAAAAAATAAATACTATATTATAGAGTATTATATTATTTATTATGTGATATCATCTGTTAAGTTCATATATGGCTATATATATATATATTATAGTCACACTAGTCAGATAGACGACAATACACCATAGAATGCTATGGGTTCTTATTAAAGAAAGTGTGAAAGGAAAACGCGTATATCTTAAACTCATTGCAGTATCTATTTGAAAGGCAATTTTTGTACGAAGTGCTTTCAATTATTGACTCCTTAGTAGGTAAAAATGTATATTGTGTGTAAGTAAAAATATTCAGTTCAATGTCAGTTATTATCTTATGATTTTCATGTATCTAATATACGAAATTTCGATTTTCTTTTTTTTAGTCTCAATATATGTATATGTATATTGGTAAAGTCAGAAAATAGCTAATGTTTAATAATAAGTAGTTAACCTAGTTAAGTATTTTTTATTTTATTTTTTTTTTATTCGCGATTTATTCACTGTAGACTATTGTCTTTTGTAGTTATAAATTACTTTGAAATAATATTCAGTTTTATTAATTAAAGTTAAAATATTATTTTGGTCTTTGAATATGATGACCATAAATCATCATTAAATACTCATTAGTCTAGACTCAAGGTATTAAGATTTTAAATTAATAGTTTTATTTAAATTAAATATGCTATATCCTTGTATTTTGAGGAAAATCAGTAGACAAAAGTGGTTTTGTAGAATTTAATAAGCCAGAAGGTCTGCCGAAGGGCAAAACATTAACATATTTTTGTTTTAATATAACTGTGGTCTATAAAACTAGATTTGATATTGATACCTACTTTTTTTTAATGAAGAAAAATGCATAACTTATGTTTATTTTTTGTAATTATTTATGTAATTTGTACCTGAGTAGGTACTTTAATATATTTGTAGATTATATTATTATTTATAGAAACCACGAAATATCATTATGTTGTTGATACAACCATTTGTACAATTCCTATACACCAAATGAAAATATAAATATAAAAATATAGGTTTTGTAATTTATTCTATTTTTTGTACCTATTTAGTACATAGATACAAAATTGAATTCTAATTTCTAAACATAGTTAGTTCGTCATATTATAGATAATCGATATATTGTAATATTGTACATTTATATAAGTACACATATTCACTAAGCCATATAAATAATCTTGATAATGATCATTGAAAGCAATAATAATGTTATGCATGAATATGATTTCATCCTTCGTTTAGACCCGTCCTAAGAATAAAATAATAAAGTAAATATTGAAATTTTATTATAAATTAAAACTCGATATTCAAACAATGTAGCTTATTAGCTATATTATAATACAATAAATTGTAACGGTGCGGTGGTGATAAAATACGATTACAGCAAGTAATATAAGTATGTCTTGCTATACGCACATCATATAAATGATACATTAATATTCAACCGAGTCCAACTTACATCCATCCACATATAATAAACTGTATAAGTATTGTGATTACTTACAATCCAACTGTGTTTATGTAGTCATGTAGATGTAGGGTGACCCAGTTTGGTAGCGTAATTTTGTTTTACATTTCTATATACGATAGAAAATAATTAATTTATCATAAGACTAATACACAGGAGAAAGTTAATTTTGGACTTAAGTTACATATAATTGTTAAGACTATTATAGATATTTAATGTATAATTCCAATAAAGAATTGAAACTGATAGTGATATATTAAAAATGCAATTAAAGTATTTTTGTACTATATATATTCTTTATCTTTACTATTCTATTTGTATTAATTTAGGTAAAACTTTTTTATGATTTCAACATCGAAGAAACATTGCATGCTTTTATCACATGATTAGCTTTGTAGTTATTAAGTATAGATAAAAATAATCAAAATGAAAGTTGTTGAAATAAACATTAAATTTAAAATTTCGATAGTCAACTACTTATTTCATAACATATGTAATTAAAAAAAAACTAAATACGCACCTATGGTATATATTTTATTTACAGACTAAATGTTCATATCAATAGTTTATACGTTTAAGCTAAAAACTATAAAAAAACATTTAAAGAATTCAACGAAATACAAAACCTATATAATTTGAGGGTTAAGAAATTAGGTAAAAAATAGATTATATTTAAATAACTAAAAATAATTATTAGCTATTTTGTAGTAAAAACAAATTGAAATATATTTTTAACTATGCGTAAACTAATTTAGTTTTCGATAAAAAATATTTATATAATATTATACTATACTATAGAATCTAGTTATTATACTTCACTATTGAATATTGATTGATGGAAATTCTTTGAAAGGACTAGGAACAACCATAATTATTGAATCATTAGGTAGGTAAATAAGACAATTAAAAAATGATGCGTATTAGAATTGTATGTATTAATCACAAATCATTTAGAAAGAGTACCTAGGAAAACGCTTTAACATTTAATCGGTATTTATCAAAATATGCAATATATATAAATAGCTGTTAAAAATATATATATCACCCATATCAAGTATCAATCTATTAAATTATTTGTGAGACTTTAAAGGTAGATTATCCTAACTCAAAAAATATCATATTTCAATGTTAATAACTAATTTTTATACAATTTTAAACTCTTATAGCAGTTATAATTTTTTAACAGTTTAATATATTTTTAAAAAACATATCAATAAAAATTAAAAAACCTTTCTACATAGTCCACTCATCGCGATTCTATTATTGAAATTTAAGTACTTATTATTATTAACTATCAATATATTTTTACCATAACAATTATAAAGTGCATATAACATTGTTTATGTTTTTCCAGAAGCTTTTTTTAAATGTATTTATATTTTAGCCATTTATAATTAATAGCAAATTTCTTAAAAATAAAAACATTAAATATAATATTTGGGAAAATAAATAATATTTATTACTATAATACTTAAATTATACTTATAAGTAGTGTCTGGATGTCGTCCCCCTAAAATCCTATAGAAATACATTAAACAATGTATTTATAACCTAAAGTCATAAAAAATGCCATAATAATTTTTTTGTTGTTGTTGTCATCATTATCGATACATTATAATGTACATCTTAATACATTAGATATATAGTCGTATAATTATATCTTATATTTTGTATCATCAATTTGTGAAAAATATAAAAGCATAAAAATAAAAGATACTTATAATATACTTGTGATTTTTTTTTTTAAATTTAAATTTCAAATTCTATTTCACTAAATTGATAAAAAAATTAATAAAATATACTTAACTATTAATTTATTCAAATAATTTTTTTTCATAAAATTTCCTGTCTTTGAGTTATTACATATCTTGTTCAATTTAAATAATGAGATCATAGTATAGGTGAAATGTGCAGAGATGTTTTAATTATAGTCTATATCATTACATGTATAAAGACGGGGAAATTATATTGGTATGCTTTTTTAAGAAATAATATAATTAGAGTCCACGCCTCTACGGGAGGTGACTATTTCCATCACCTAATCATGTATTCACGTTTATATGCCACCGGTAGTTGTTACATATAGGACATAGGTATCATATTTTTATAAACCAAGAGATTCATATATTTTTATCATTTTGTCGACAGGAAAGTCTTATGAAACGTATTAATTATTATAAAAATATCATTAACACAAAAAGTATCATTAGAAATAATATTATTAACGGTGTATATATTGATATTTGGATGATATGAGTTTTTTCCAAGTCCTATAGGAATAAAGCAGTAAAGTAGTAAAGTAGTAAAGTAGTAATAAATTAATCAGTTAACTATGGTTATAATAAGTTAATTATTTTTTATTGTTGTTGAAATTCGATAATATGTTGGTACAATGAGAATTAGCATGCTGGTAAACTATAAAACTATGTATTTGTTTTTATAGGTACTTATGATAAAATACAGAATTTTATTTTATTATTTTTGAAAAGATTTTTAAATTTGAAAATCTTGGATACATGATTTAAAAGGATACAGTTTAGTTAAATAAAGGGTAAATCAAATATGTTATTTTTATATAAGAATTAATTAGGTATAAATAAAATTTTAAATCAATAAAAAGGTCCAATATGGATCAAAAATTATATATATATTTAACTAAAAAAATTATCATAAAACCAATTTATTCATACATCTCTAAATCTAAAACTAATGAATTATCCTTTAATTGTTTTCGTATTTACTTCTTATAATATAATTACCTACCACTGTATTTTAAATTTTAAGTGAAGCGACAAATGCATTAGTTTTACAATGACGTGTGTTTTTTGTGTTCAATATATCTTTTAGGAGACGTGAAAATACTTCAATATTTAGCTTTGAGGTGGCTTTTGATAGAATATTAGATCTTGTTGATTTTTAATTCCCAATAATTTTTGTAAGTTGATAATTTGACGTCATTGGATATTCAAACATATACCTAATACCGATTTATTCCATGAAGATTTTTGTTATGTTTAATTACTTAAAAAATATTGTTCATAAATTTTAGATACTAGAAAATCTCTAATATTATTTAAATTATTGTTTTCGATGGACAGTAAAATTCTTAGTCTTTAAACTCATTTTAACAGTTTCTACGACCATTTAAAATCTTAAAATGTTCTTAATTTATTTTTAAATCTTGATAATAATTTTTATACTTAGTCGAAAAAATTGTAAAAGTTATGATGAAATTTCTATTTACAGCGGTTAAATACATAGATATAATACATTTTTTTTATGCGTTTGAACTTAAGTTCTAGTTTAAACATATAATTTGTTAATGATAATTAATAATAGCTCATAATATTATAAGAAATAAAAATATTTTAACTATCAACAAATAATATAATATGCAATTTATTTTCAAAAAAAATTTCAATATACTACGTATTATCCACTAATATATTGATATAGGTATGTATAAAATATAAATATATAATATAATATATACTTAAAAATATAGGCTAACCATCTTCCTTCAGAATCTTATTTCGTTTTAACATAATTTATAATTACAAATTTAACATATCCATTACAGTGACCTAACTCATTTACGTGGTAAATAAACTGGACAGTTAACAACTAATTTAGCAGAATCAATTCACCGTTTTGTTTTTTTTTAACTTAGGCTTAACTTATTTTTTTCTATGCAAAACAATAGTTTAAAAATAGTTTTATATAGTTTTTATTCGATTAGCCCATAAACTATGAGTTATTAAATTTTTCATATTAAAATGAAAAGTTATTACTATTTTATAACTTAAGGGAAATAGAAATAATTAAGACATAAGTGTTTCTTTTTTTACTGCTTAACATTGTTTTATCCTGTAATCAATGTTAATTTCTATCATTTATTAGTTTGAAAGGTATTAATTAAAGTCCAATTTTTTTTTTAACTAGTTGAGCAAAAATTTAATTAGAAATACACATTTATATAGAATTTTGCATTTATAAATTTAAATGAAAGTGATTTTATTATTTTTGTTATGAATCAGTAATTTCTAAAACTATATTTTTATAACTTGAGAAATTATTTAGTTTATAATCTTGATTAATCTAATGTCAAAATTATGTTTTTGAATTCAATATAAAAATTATATTTGTCCTATGAATTATTTTAAAATAACATAGTATAGGTTAAATAAGTATTATAGGTAATTTATTTTTAAATATAATAATTTATTGATTTAAACAATTACTTAAATTGTAACAATGATTATCACATTTAATTTTTCTTCTGAAATGTTTCACCTCTCTTGTCTATACACTGCTAAACTTATTTTACTTAACTATATTATACCTACATGTTGTAAACTTGTAACCATAGAATTTTAAAATTTACTGAAGCACAAGAAATACAATAAATTAATTTATGTACTCTAGAATAGGTACAAGTAATTTTTATTAAAAGCATTATCTTTATTCCTTTGTTTATTATTTCTCCACTACCAATCCGTGTATGATTTTTTAACCTACCTACTATAAAACAACTGTTTTTAATTTAAAATTTAAAAACTTCTGATTCATTTTCTATATTTCTCAATGTTTGCATACATCACGTATAATTCTAAGTTATGTTAAGTTCTCACTGTACGTATCTTTATTCTTTACAAATTTATAATACAGATATAATTTATGCATTTTGTATCAATTTCGCTATTAATAGTGAAAAATATAGTATTGTTATCATGCTATTCATTGAATGCTTTATGTATTATGGTGTGTAAAATATGTCACTTGTATTAGAATTACTTTAATATTTTATAATTTATTGTTAAAATTGTAGATAGAGATATTTTATTTTTTTAAATGATACCAAATAATTATTAATAAACAATAAAATAGTTTTGAATTAAAATTTTGTTAATGTGATGTTCGGTGTTAATTATGTAAGAATATAGTTATTAGATTTACGCTATATAGATATCATAATATAAGATTTAGATTTACATTTTATGTATAAAACTATAATATAATTAATTTATTAAAAATATACACAAATGCCAAATGCATGTAGCATATTTATTTCAGTAAATACCGATATACATATTATTATAATAGACAAATAAAGATCCAATAATTGTTATCCGATCACAATGTCGTGTCATTGACTGGTGGATTAACTAAGTACCCCTTCCTTTTGAATCGACGTTACCCACATATAGTGAATTGTGTGTGTGGAACACTGCTAGAATTCTAGACAACTACCACGAGTTCAAATCAAACATTTAGTCGGTACTCGGTTCGGTGACGGCATGGTTTACAGGTTACAATATATTTTATGTGCGTGTGTAATTTTTATCTATTAATCGATTATTATATATATTAATTAACTTTTTGCAACCATCGAATTACTTTCTTTTGGTTCTTAATGTGGTTTATGTTAATAGAAATACTGAATTTATTTTCATAAAATTATGTACAGATATTTGATGTTGAAGAATATTTTTTTGTTGGAAAATATTTATTACTGGTATGTAAATTTTATTATTTAAAATAATTCGAAGACTTTGTATGTTTTTAAAAGTTTGATTTAATAATTAGGTAACATTATTATTATATTATAATTAAAAAAAATATTTAAGTAGGAGATTAAATATATGCTATACTTGCTCATAATTAATAAATAAATAAGAAATTATAGATACTGTATCGATGTATTTAATATTTTCTAAAATTAAATTGATTTAATTTAAATTTTAACTTCTAACTAATATTATAACTTATACATTTTTAAATCATTAATTTTAGATTAATTATAAAAAATGTATGTAATTTATTATTATTATTTCAAAATTTAGTAAAATATATTAAAATAATAGGAATTCTAGTCAATAAAGATTTTTCAAACTTTATCAGTACATATAATAATGAATTATAAGCTATTAAAACATATTTTATTATATTATTTGTAACCTTATGTTAGAATCATTTAATTATAAATTGAACAACATTTTTTTAAAGTTTTTAAGCTAGTATAGGGACCTCAGTCAGTTATATTTTCAAAATGTATACAATATTCAAATAAATTAGCTGCATATTATTTACTTTATTTCATAATTATTTTAAAATATTATAGGTGGCTAGTTTAAAAAAATATATATACATTCTTCATTATTTTAATGTTTAATTTAACTAACTTTTATATTCTGTGTTTCTGTATGATCATCATTTTTATCAAGACATATATTTACAAATAACCTTATAAGTATTAATATCAGTATAAAATCATAATATTTCATAAGAATTATGTAAATTATATTTAAAATCGTACACACTGAAGTTATAAAGGTTTTAGCTTGCATAGTTCCCGGAAGACATGCTTCTTTTTCACGTTTTAAAAATAACAACTGTAATTGTTTTTTAATAACCCTATACAATCGCTATGGCCCTGAGTGACTCACCTGTCTAGTGATGATATCATATTGTTATATTTTGTCGAATTATTTCCTAGGTCAAACATTAAAATCTGTTTTTATTTTAGTTATTATTATATTATAGGTATCCCTGTTTATTATTCATTTGACAGTATATTAATTAACTATTCTATTAAAACATACATTTTACAATTCATGAAACTAAAAAAAAATGAATAGCTTTTGTTTAGAAATAATCAAACAAATCAAATGTATCTGAAAATTCAGATTTATTATAAATTATAATTTATACAAATCCGATAGGGAAATATTGCTTATTTGTAGAATTATATCACAATAAAAACATTTTCAACCAGCAAGAATACATTGTTCATTTTTATCATAATAAATTTCACAATAAAATGTATTAATATAAAACCTTTGGCCTTCAGATAAAAACGTGTTAAACTTATATAAAATCGATTGTATATTTTTAATGTCATCATTTCTCCTCTAACTGGATTTAATTATCAATATGTTTTCCTCATTATATTAATAATATTTTTTGAGAATTTATGTAAACAAGTGTTAAAGTTATATATCTATATAACTTATAGGCTATCTTGTATTTAAATGTGTAATATGTAGGGAGGTATATAAAATTAACTTAAAAAAATTCTTAAGTGCCTAGATGGTTTTTTGTCGAAAGGAATTTGTTTTTATTTAGAACGTCTATAAGCTTGACTTCCTCGATAACAACGATCATAAACATCTTGATACTACTTAGTATGTTGCTAAGTAACTAAAATAGAAAACAAAGCATATTGCTTACAAATCTACTACTTGTTTTACATCATGCGTATGGTGTTTTATAAGAAATTATAGGGAGTATAATTAGTGTAAGGGAAGGCAAAAGTAAATGGAATAAACATAAGAAATTACTAATTATTTCAAATTTTTCACTTAGTATTGATACATTATACCTGGCATAAAATTTTTATAATCAACATATAATATTATGTTTGGTTAAACTTATATATATAACCAATAGTCAAAATCTTTGTATATTATTTGATATTGTATAGTAGGTTAAAAAAATAATAACCGATAAAATTATATTAATTTTTGTTGTATGTTATCAATATTATCAGTTAATCATACGTGATCTCTAATTATACGATATTCACAAAATATACTTTTAACACATATGGCAGGTAGCAGGAACTTATGATATCAGGCACATCATTTATCTCACAATGTTATAGTGTCTATTTATACTTTTCTAGTAGTCGTCAGTATGGAGTTTCCATTTTTTACGTATAGACATAAAAACAATTACAAAATAAATAATTCTTGGATGTATTTTGTACTTAAATATAAATATGTAGTTAATAATTACCATGAAATTGTATTCCTATTAAAGTTTTAAAAAATATTTATTTAAGATGTGTTCAAATACAACGTTTCTTTTGTATAAGTATAAAAAATAATATTTTTGTAATACTAATCATCAAAAAAAATTAATGTTACTTGGTGTTTTAGTTTCTAACATATCTAAATACTGTTAGTATTGTAAATCAGGAAAATGTTCGGCCTGTTATTTATTTTTGTAGTACCTATCTTAGGAGTGTATTTAAGGTACCTGGGTCACTTTGCTGTCTTTGCTTGGACAATTTATTTGAATCAAAATACTTGTCTAGGAAAAAATGTTTTTATTGATGTGAGTGCTTTAATCTTTTCTAAAGATAAATAAACAATCAATAACAATTTTAATAGATATTACATTGTATTACTTGAGAATACATAAATAAATTAATGTAGTTATTAATATAATTTACATTTTTCATAAGTTTGGTGTAACACACACCAAGTTTTAGTACTTTATTTTTCTAATTGTTACATTATGAATTATAAATATTTCGAACCATCATAATTGATAGTTGAAACATATCATATTTTAATTAATAATTTATTTTTTTAGTAGAATGAATACATAAATAATATATCATTTTTTGGAATAAGAATTGAAAAAATAAATTTTACTACGTAATATTATACTTTCTAATTTGATTAAATTGTTATTGTGTTTAGTTATATTATTCACAAAATGTATAAATGAAGTATAAGCTATTGTTTTGTAATTAAGTAAATAGGACTAAATAAAAATATATCGTCTAAAAATAACGAGTTTCAATTTCATATTTAGATAAATAGCACCCATGTATGGTGTAATGGTGTAGGTAGGTACATCATAACGGGTTTCTCGCATGAGATGAAAGGATGAAAATCGATTTCCAAGTCTCACGTCATGGCAATGTATATTGATGTGTGTGTAAGAAACTAAGAAATACTAAGAATTCAATTTTGACAATCAATTTATAGAATTCGAAACTAATTCTGTTTAAAATTAGTTCAGCATGTGTAAAAAGTAATCGATATTTGAACTTCTGAAGTGTTATCTTAATTCTAGATATAATAAATTTGTATCAATAAAGTATTAGCTGATTAAATATATTAATTATTAACAAATACTATATGTCGAATAAAACAATAAAATTTCATCATCTATTTAAAATAAGTAATAAATAATTATATTGGAAATATATACTTATTCTAAGGGCGCGATATGTATATTTTTTGTATTCAGGGTAATTATATAGTATTAAAGTGAGTTGTTTCATTTTCAGTATTTCCACAGTTGATTTAAATGACTTAGATTGGTACCCGCCGTTGTGAATTCTAATTTAAAAATAGGCACTTAACTACCTACCAAGTTATTCGTTAATTTAATATTTTTCTTTAAACCTTCTTTGAAACATACAATAGTCTTAAGCTTAACAACTAGAGTCATCAGCTATTCGAAGGTACGGTAGAAGTTTGAGTGTTTGTGCATCTAATAGAGTTATGAAACACGTACGTGTATTTGTGCATCATGGATTTGTGTCACCAAGAACCCAAATTGTTGGTCACCTATCTGAGAGTTAGCGACACCGGCCGATTCTTAACCTCAGAACACGTTAGTTACTGAGGCCAACCACCGTGCACTCCAGGTCATACTTTTATATTTAAAATCTTTCATTGCCATATTATATTAATGATTATAATATTTTAGTATAAACTTGCAATTTAAGTCTAAAAATATTAAAAAATGTATTAGATACTAATGTACCTACTATTCTGGGTAAATTTTTGAACAGTAAACACTCATTATCTCAAAAATTATTAACATTATATAAAATATATTGTTTACATTATTTAGAATTTAAGTATAAATTTAGTTAAATATTTAAAGTGTGAGTAGAATCCACAAATGGTGGGTACCACAAAAAGAATTATTTTACTATTTTAGCACTACACTTATTTAAGTTTTAAATAATTATAAGTTTGAGTTATAAAAATTAATTTCTCATTTAAAGTTCCCCTAAAAAATATTTTGCTTAGGAATATAAAATTAAAAGTAGGTATACATTGCTTTTAGAAAAAACCATAACTATAATTTTTCTTGTTTATTGACAGAAAGCAGTTATAATGTCTAATAATATATAAAATATCTATTATTAATTTTAAATCATCTGTGCGTGTGAGTATGTCAAAAGATTCAGAAGTATGTATGTCTTCTATATGATAATAATTTTTACTTAGTAATGTTCACGTATTCAATAATAATAGGTACTGTAGGCACTTAATATACCTAGATAATACGACCACGTACAGAACTATACATCTTCAATCTACCTTTTGATTAAGTCTTACAAATCGTTTTTTGTTTCCAATCGATGAATATATCTAAGTATTTAATTTCTTTTTTCATGTCATGAGAAATTTTAAAAGTAACCTATTTATTTGTATTTTTTAGTATATGTAATTTACATGGTTAGTTTGCAGTATTTGAAATGTTTACTATAAAATTATTAAACCACAATATCACATGTTTGGATCGTGAACAGTCATATTGTACATACCACTCATGGATCACTTTATCTGTATAATTTTTGTATTTTTGTCTTCATAAATAATGACGCAAATAGATACAATTTAAATCAAATAATATCATATACTAATAGTAGTGAATTTATTAAGTATTATAATAGATTTGTAAGTATTTTAAGTTTAGTTTAGACAAAAATGGAAAAGACTTATACTTACCTGCTGATAGTCTATACTTTATAGGATTATTATTAGGTTTGTGAATATTACTAAAATAAGCGTATTATGTTTTAAATATATGTATAGGTTTATAAAATTAACTTAATAATTTAAGAAGATTTTACTGTCTAATATTTCATATTTTTAAAAAATAATTTAATTTAATTTTTCTTAAAAAAAGTAAATTCAATACTTAGAAGTTGAAGTATTTTACTTGATAATGGAAAAAAATCACTTTTACTGAAAGGTAGTATTCTTATAGTTACTTTCGTATATATTTTTTAATTAGTTGAATTAAAGAAACCAGAATATATTTAACGTAATATTTAAAAAAATAAAAATTGATTTATATATATAAAATAAATAATATGAGTTCATATCTTTATAAACATTTTACCTATTTATAAACATATGTATATGCGTGACCGTTAAATTATTATAAATTATAATATATTGTGTAACAGACATTCATGTTCTGGTCGATATCACTCTACCACAAACAAGCCAGTTGTTAACCATAAATACACCTGTCCTACTCACCCTATAATGTTTTTCGTTTACAACCGTTAGGTAGTGGTTACTTTCAAGTATAAAATTGTTGTTCACTGTTCAGTTGCCTAGAATGTATAATACAATAACAAAAAAAAAAAAAAATTAACGGTCGCGATTATAAAAAGAAAAAAAGGTTTTTAATTAAAAGGTGTACATATAATAGTTTATTCGAGAATTAAACAAATTGATTTTTTTGTATGATTTTCTCTTTTTTTTTATTTCTACTTTTCTTATTTCTTATACTAAATGAAAGCCATCTTTAGTATAGTGACGATCGTTTAGCTAAAATTTAAATCAGCCATGAAATAAATTACGGAAACGTGAAAAGTGATTTCTAGTAATCAAACGTTTCGCTAGGTCAAAGGTTAAAGTTGTTAAAATTATACTTGCAGTTGATTTCTTAAAAACATCTACCTACACGCTTCTTTACATATAAACTGAAACATATTAATTTTTGATTACAAGTACATTTGACTTAGTTTTTATAACTCTTTTTGCTAAGCATACTATACAGCTATTGCAGGTTCATACTATTGATATATTACTATCTACATAATATATAATATTATATTATATTTAACTAGATAACTGAAAGCATGATCATTGATAGCTAAATATTTTATTTTGAAGTTCAAATAAAGAAGACTTGTATTATAACTTATTTTATCTATATAAGCTTAAAACCGTTAATTTTGGGATAGAATAAGGTTATACAAGGAAAAATATAATTTTGTTATAATTTTAAAATCCATTTGTCAAATCAAAGACAACATATTTTAGTTGAACAATAATTTGTTTTTTTGTTGTTGATATATTTACAATTTCTTGCGATAAGTTAATAATGGTTATCATATTTTATTAGTCTTAGCACACAATAAATTTAATTAAATTTATTCTGTGGTATTGGTTTTTATAAAAATATTTTGATCTATAATTACTTTATAAATTATAGTAATGGTTAATGGGTTTTTTTTTTTTGGAGTAGTGTGGTTTGTTTATAATCTTTATTATTTTACCAATATTAAATGGACAAACGCGGTGTGCCACGCGGTAGAGACATTTCTACGTTTTGTAGTAATGATGTATTTGTTAATGTTTTAAATTTTGTGTAAGTGTTAAAAAATAAGATCCTTACGTACCATATTATTAATTATCTTTGATATTTATACTAATATATTTGTCGTTATAAAACTTATAAGTAAATATTATGCACCACGAATAGGTATATAGATATTTGAAGTCTAATTGAAAAGTTAAAATGTCGTGAATTGATTATTTATGTTTTTTTTTTTATTTGTATTGGCTATTTTATGTATCTGTTAATATGTATTCTCTTATAGTTATATAAATTATAAAGTTCGGTTTGAAAAATACAATGCATATTAATTCAAATGCATTGTAAAGGAATTCAAGTAACATGTTTGTATTATTTACAAACTATACAAACAATTGTATACACATAACGAACAGACGAATAACCATTTGATCAAATAATGCACCATTTTCAGGAACATTTTAGGCTTTTATTGAATGCGAGTTCACGGTTACGTAGGAAAAAATATATAAATACTAAATACGTGTAAAAAAAAAAGCAAATCGACAATAATAATAGTTCAGTTGCGCCGTGGTTTGACACGAATTATTAGACTTTAAATTCAAATTGTATTGGTGGATCGTTGAATTAAAATAATATAAACTTATAAATTTATATTTTGCATTTGATTTAGAACATTGTTGTATTTATTTTATTAGATTCACGGCAGATAATTTTATAATGTATAAAATGTTTTTGTTTTAGTTTATGGTAAGATCGAGGAGCATGAAGTGGTTTCAGAAAAACACCGAAGATGCCGCACCACGGTTGCTTAGTCTCTCGCCAATTCGAAACTACGATTCGGGAGATCCCGATTACTCGGCAGAGAGATATTACCACTTACCATCAGGTCCTAGGAGGTCTAGATTAGGTACGTACATACATATTATATTTTTATTTATTTATACATTTATTAATATAATGCAGTACATATTGTGTGTACTTTATTATATTGTTTTGATTAATATGTTTATGTTTGGTAGTTTAAGCTGTCGACTGTCACGATATATATACTATATATTTACCTAATTACCTACATCTAATGTTTGTTATAACGTAACCGAATATTTCTATTACCCATAGAAGTATTAGGTAGGTACATTATATAAATTGCGATAAAATAATATCATATGTCGTTAATATTATTTTGCTACAATTTAAAAAAATATTTTATTTCACGAACAGTTCTATTAACTCTTAAGTTGTAGATATATCAAAAAATAAACCATATATATTCATGATTATATTAAATTTTATATTATTGATGTATGTGATCTTTTTATCAATATTTTAATAGTCTAATAATATTTTCGAATACGTGTGTAATTTTAGTATTTTATCATTTCAAACAGATCTATGCATTTTATTGATACCTTGTTATATTTACTGGTAAATTTAATACCCAAACATACTATCATGCGCCGAATCAGTACAAGTAAAATAACACCTTTGAATCAGTACATATATTAATAGTTATATCAATACATATACCCTGACAGAGTATTTTGATTTCGATTAACTGCTAAGTCAATACCTCATACAAAATACAGTACGTTTACTGTGAATTATTAGACATTTAGTCTTAAAAGTTCTGCATTCAAATTGCAGTTTTTCTTCAGATCTTGGTATGAATCGTATTAGCAAATAACTCAGAAGTGTATGATAACTTAGAATTTTATAAACATTAATACTTATATTCTCCTACTTGTAATTAAAATTATACACATTTTGACTTTTACGTGTTTTGAACAATAAACGAATTTTTAAGGTTAGTAGCTACAAATAGTTTTATCATTTATTATGAGTAGGTATACTAAATTTATATATATAATATAACCATGAACGTTCGTGAGAATCAGGTCATACATTTCGACATCCATATACACGAGCGGAGAAGCGCCTACGTCAGTACACAGAGATTTCAACAGCAGTGTTTATGATATAATATAATATGATGTATATGATATACCTACATACCCATAAAGGTTGATGTCCATAGAAATATACTAATCAGCTATTGTTTAATAAGCTATGAACCAATACTCAATAATTGTAAGCCGTATGATAAGAACATGATTGAAAGTTGAGTAATTCTAAATCATAGAATACTGATACTAGGTATATGGTATTTTGGTAGGTATTTTAGTTGGTTCATGTGATAAAAATATTACTTTTAAGTATCAGACTTTTATAGTTATGTCATTTTTTTCATTCAAAACTCAAAGGTGATGATATAATTTGTTATGTATTTATAATATGCATTAGTAAATATATTTCTTAAAAGAACTTAAAATAAAAAATATAATTTTAGTTACAATGTAGATCAATAAATATAATATATTGATATATATATTTTTTTCTATTATCATTAAAGCTTCAACAGCAAAAATAAATCACTTATAATAAAAAGTTATATTTATAGATGCATTATATTTTATATTCTTATTTAAGATCGCAAGTAGCCGGACATCCCGACCCGTCGCGCGTTAGCGATATGGTTAAGTGTAGGTATGCTATTCACGTACTTATTTCAGAGATAACAATATCAAATATAATACGCGTTAATATTAAATATTTTAATATTATTTATTTTTTATTAACGTATTCCAAATTTATTTTTACTTTCTATATTAAAATTTATTTCAGAATTATTAAAAATACAATTAACAATTTAAATTTGTTCTTGAAGAATAATATTTTTTTATATTATTCATATCAAATATTTTGTTTCAGTAATAAATAACTATAATTGATTGTTGAAAATTTGATTATAAACAAATATTTAAATAATATCTATTGGTTTTATAATGATTTGTGTTTTTTTTATTTATTATTATCTATTATTTATATTTTAATGATTTATAAGATTATTGCCTTTAAGTGACCTAAACAAACTAATTAATTATCTATATTTATGATAAACAAAATTTAAGTATATTTTATAAATTTTGTATTATTGGCTGATATCATTATACATACCTATATAGTTAATGTAATTTTAATTTAATTATGTAATTTGTATTTTTTAGGAAAGTAGGAACGACTATTCTTTTTTTATACAGAATATTAATTAAAAAAATGTCTATTTTAAAAAATACTCTCACAGTGTGATAATTTGTAGCATAAAATTAAATACGAGAAACTATGTTTAGTTAACTAAACTAAGCCACTATAATCTTCAAAAATTTTTTTTACTATATTGTACAAATATACGACATAAATAATGCTTTTAAAATTCTAGAAACGTTTTTTTTAAGTTTCATGCTGTTTGACATTTGTTTACGTTAATACTTGATACTGTAATGTAGATTTATCGACTAATATCAAAAATTCTTGGTAAGAATAAAATATAATATTCTTTTGTTTCCTTCCATTCTTGGGTTTTAAATACTTACGTTTTCTGTTAACTCAACATTTTTGTGAATTTAATTTATTTTCATTACTCTAATAATTTGAATAATACTTGATTGTAGGTTTACCTTAAAAATTTCTATTTGATTTTTAGTATTTACTCGTATTATTTTTGATTTGGAATTAAAATTCCTATGTTAAAAATGATGATGGAAATTAACTATAAAATTATATAACTTAATATGATTTTGATTTATTTTAAAATAATTTATTTTGGCTAACATTTAATATTATTAAAATAATAAAATGTCACAATAATTAGTTATTATTATGCATACCATATTTACATGACGTCACGCCCATTAGGGGAATGTAGTATTCGGCATTCGATTGGAATGTTGATTTCGATTAACACCTGTTTTTTCACTATTTTGACCTCATATGACCAGAGATTGAAGAATAATTTTGCATTCGTTTATCCTAGGTCAGGTTAATTTTTTTAAACAACTATATTTTAAGAAAAATGTTATATTTATGTCATAGGTACTTCAAATAAATAATAATTAATATATATATGTGCAACATTGATGCAATTATTCGCAGAGTATTTTAATATTTGTTTTTTACATAAATATTTAAACAATATTTATAAATAAGTATTTGATTAATTTCGAATAACAATATTTTTTATATATTCTATTAAAGAGATAAGGACTTATAAAATAATTGTTTGAATATTTATTATTTATTAAATTAACGCTTTTATTTATAATTTATTAGATGTATATAATAAGTAAATATTATAATAATATAAATATAGTAGTACAGAAAAATGTATGGGGCAAATTCAGAAAACCATATTGTTTTAAACTAAACAAATTTAAACAAAATAAAAATTTTCGAATCACATTATTTTTATAATTGTTTTCATATTGGATATCACGACATTTAAATAGGGTTTGTCATACAACTTTCTATATAAGCTTTTATGTGATTATACATTATTTAAGTACAGCAGGTATAACAATTATTTTCTTGTTATTACTTTAGTATAAAAACCTCAATACTGAAATTAAAAATTTCTCTTTGGATTTCTTGCATACTTACCTACATCACAAGTGATTAATAATTTTTTATAATTATATACATTGATTTATTACTTATACATAATTATTATTTTATGTATACCTACATTCTGAATATTAGCAATTTAATATGTTTTTCATTTTTTTCCAAATAAAAATACAAATTTTAGGTTTTATTTTTTAGATTATTTTAATAATATTGACCAATTCTATTACGTTATTAATATAAAAATATTTTTTTTTGGAAAATCGATAACTTATTTTAACATTTTAAAAAGTCATCAGGATATATTTGTGGCTCTAACTACTAAGACGTATAAGTACTCTCATAAATAATAAGTTTACACCTCTTACCTCTATAAAGTTTATCACTTTTATTTCCTTGGATATTTCCGTTTTATTAAAAGGTTCTCTGTAGTATAATTTTATTATTAGAATATTGGAAAACAAATGATTACTGAACAATGATAACTTTTGACTAATCTCAATTACATTAGTGGATTAATTTAATATGTGGCATTATTTTAATGAAGTTTTAAAAATGATAATTTATACTAATTTGTTTTATTTATGTTTTTAATTTTTTTTTTCTATAGACGCCTCTCCATTACGACTAGAGAGGTCCGAGTATAATCGAGACATAAATTGCTATAATGTCCGAAACCGAACAATTGTGATGCATAGTGCACGTAACAAACAAACCAAAGAAAAACGAAATCCCCTGTTGGACCAAGTTAAACATACAGGTCTTACACATTTCAAACCAAACACAACAATTAAAAACTATCACGAGGACAAGATCTGTACAAATGACGTTCATCGTGATGGTATTGATGGTGCAGATGACGAAGATGGTGGCGATGAAGACATTTCAACAATATCTGGTAGATTGAAGGCTATTTCAGACAGATATTTAAAATCGTCTACTCATAGATTTTTAGCTAAATTTTATAAGAATTCTCCTATCAAAACCGATAAATCAACTGAAACAGAAGAACCAAATTTAGACGAAAACAAAATAAATAAGGTTAGTAATAAATAATAATAATATTGATAATTTTTCAATACTGTTTCATAGTATATTTTAATAAATAAATACAAATTGCTTTAGATCATGATATAAAAAAAAAAAAATTAAAAAAAAAAAATTGAGTTATATATTAATTATACTGTTAATATACTCTTATAATATTTTATAAATTTATTGAAAAGTAAAACGTAAATACTACAAATGTTCAAATTACAGTTTGGTCTTTGGTATTTCAATGTATTTTTGTCTTGAATTTCGTATTTTTGCTGTAACTTATAAGAAAAATCCACTTATAATTTTTAATTTCATTTAAGAATGTCAATTGATTTAAATATTTTTTATACATAGTTTGACTAATTTTGTGTAGGTTAAATTAAGAAGTTTTTCTTATGGTACGTTACCCGGCTTGGACGAATTTCGGAAGAGAATAGCCGAAACAACGACAGAAAAAACAAACTGTACACCGGAAGATGACGATAGCGGCATATTATTGAATGATCCTCCAATCGATTCAGTCAATGGAATCACAGAAAATAGTACACAAGATTACTGTTTTAGGAGCGCTTCTCAGTATGGCATAAAACGACATTATGCACTTAGTTTACCTCCTAATAACAATAATCAATCATCAAACATATTGCCACCGAGGGTCAGTAGAAATAAGGAATATAGAGTGGTCCAATTAAATAGGGATTATCCAGAACAGGTTCTAGGTGTTCGAATTAAAGAAATACGGTCGGAGAACAGTTTTGGCTATGTGGTCGTCAATATTGTATCGGGAGGAGTGGCTGATCGGTAAATATGTATTTAGTATTTTGTGATTATAGCTGGCCCAATTGTCCATATAATGTTATTGTGGTTTATAATTTTTATACTTGGTCAAGAAAAACTGATTATGATAAAAAATATTATTACCGGAAGCTATCATATAAAATGTGATTAAAAATATGTGTCAGTTTAAATGTATGTAGGATAAATAAATATATATATATTTTTTTAAAGGATTTTATTGTTATTAATAGAATAAAAAAAACTAGGCATACATCAAAGATTGAGTATTATAATTGTTTTTCATTGGACGTCTTGAAAAAAATAAATAAATTAGATTTAAAAATATTTTAAACCAAACAACATTATATACATAATAGGTATATTTATTAGTAGGTCAGTACTCCATGAATATGTCAATGATATATTTTTTTATGAGTAAACGTATAATAGTTAATGTTATCACTCGTTACCTATATAAGTAGTTGAATTAAAATTAACAGTTTATTATTTTATATATGAACCTATTATAACTTTCTCTTTGTGTAAAATTAATATAATAATGTTAGAAACCTACCTACATTTTTAAATTTGAATATTTTAATAAAATGTTAAACACGAGGAGTTGACGAGGATGGCAAAATGTTGTACATTTAAAACTGTCACGATTTATTTAAAACATAAAAATATCATATAAACGTATGTTTTTGAAAATTATTGTCAGATTATATCAATTAAATACTAACTCAATTAGTTAACTGTAAAATATTATATATTTTTTCTTATTTTACAAATCTTATATATCTAAATAATGCCAACAATGACCTATGTACTTGAGTTTATGAGGGTACTTGAAATAATTAATAAAATCATAATAAACATAATTATACAAATCATTGTAATATTTAATGATTATTTTTATTGTTGAAAATGTATTTTAAAACTTTTTATATATATATTTTTTACAACTTAAATTGTATTTAATTTAATTAAGTCATAGGCCTGAGTGGGTTATTAATTATATCATTCTAGTTATCTTTTACTATAAGTGTTAAATACTAATAAATTATATATGTGTATACTATATAATAAATATGTAACTAAATGAGTTCTTAGTATACCGATATACTATACACATTTTTTAATAATTTTGCATCATAAACATTTTTAAAACATAAAGTAAAATTTACAGATTGCTACTTAAAACGAGTTAATTTATGTAAATTAAAAATTAAAGAGAATAAATACATTCAATTTGTGAAAAGAAAGGAAATTCCCATATGCTTTATACAATTTTTATTCTCATAGATATGATTTACTTTGCTTTAAAATAATTATTATAGATACTAAGTATTTATTTAATTTTTATATTTAATGGCAATTATTATTTTGTACTACATTTGTATCTTATATTTAAAACAACTTTTAGTTAATTATAATTTTATTAATATTCTTATCAAAATGCATTTTAACCAAATAGGCGATAAAAGTTTATTTTTATATGTGGATTAAAACTATATACATTTTTGGTTTACAACATGATTATTTTATATTTATCTTTTTTGAATAATATTTTTAAATATTGTAAATTAATTATTAAAAATAACTTACTAATGATAAAAATTAAAATGCAGTACTATTGTGTTTAATTGATTATCATTTTTGATGCAACGTGTAGTTCAATTACAAATTTAGCATTAGATTTTAGATAGGAACTGTATTGCCGATTAAGCATTACAATAATTATTATATAATATATATAATGAATATCCCACTAAAAAATTCTTAAATTAAGACCACTTTACGCTCTTAAGAATTTATTTGTAATATATGTATATATGTTGCGATTCCGGTTGAGGACACTTAGCCTGTAGGAATCTTATTAAAAATGGATTACACATTATTAAAAGTAAAATTAGGTACAAAAATGGTGACTGATCAAATTACAAAACCAGAATTGAAAACATATCTAAATAATTCACGAAGCATAATAATATTATGTAATAATTGGGCCAATCGACTTAAATAAAACATCGTTGTCATGACGCACGCACATCATCTATTCATAATGTTATCCCCCTAGGTATAACTACATAGTTTTCAACGACCTGTATACGTCATATATGATATAATCTTTAAATATATAAAAAACAGCCTTTTTTTATATTCCCATTTTATGATGATATTATTTAACATTTTTCCAATTTCTTTTCGCAGAGTTGTACCAAATACTCTTACGAGCGATCATTATATTTTCGTTTTATTTATAATTCAGCTACTGCTAATATTTAGTACTTGATAAAATTAAATAAAAATTTGAGAAAGCACAAACTACACATGGGCAAAGTCGGGTAATTTAGCTAGTATTTATATTTAATATAATAAAACATACATTAATTCGTGGGGTTATTAAAATTTTTCGACATTGGTAAAAATCATGGTTCTTTAACGTGATTCAGCGTCAGTATTTTAACGCGATATATCTAGAAAATCTGGGAGTTTTTTATATTATATTATTTAATATTTATTACTTGATTAGTATATTTATAAATTTTAGGAATAGATCGCGAGTTATGTATAATATGATACATAAATTAATTGAACATGATATTTCTTTTTACCTTTCACAGTCGACAATTTTGGCTCGTTTGTTCTCCTTAACTTCCTTGCTCGATGGTCACGCGCATCTGTCGTAAGTGGCGGCTTAAATATAATATAGTTTTTATTTATGATTTTAAGACTAGATAGGGAAAGGTCATTCAAGATTATAGGACACAAGTAGGATAATTTTAAGATAACTGGTTGTTTTGTTTAAATTTTCTTTTGTATTATTTTTGTAGTTTTCTTTACTATACAATATAGACATATTATAAGCTTATAATATTATGTTAAATAATGTTTGTGTTAATAATTAGATTAAAAAAAAATTGTTCCTTAAAAGTTATAAACTATAATAACTACGAATACCACCAATATTTTTTGTTATAAATACAGTTTTTCACAACGTAAATGATTATTTTCATAGTTTGTGATTTTGCTTTACACAGGACCAGTGATCTGGAAGTAGGCGACCAAATAGTAAACGTCAACGGTCGTCGTCTGGCTGGACTGGATGCAACCGATGCTAACCGTTTGCTCAACGACGGGTGTAGCTCGGTACACCTTCTGGTTACTAGAAGTGACCCAGACTATCGATCTGTAAATGCAGCCGATCGACCGTTGGCGGCGAGGATGCCCGAGACGTCTGTGGACTACGACCATAGTGGAAGTTCCCAAGCGCCACCCATCCAAAAATACAACAAGAACGGACAAACGTTGGTGTACATAACTCCACCATCACATTCGCGATTAGCCGCAAAGAGCAATACCAATGTTTCCACTGTGTATCTTAAGGGCGGTGGCAGTGATGGTTTAAGTGGTAACGGTTACGGTGATTGTGGTGCGGACGGTGGTAGTGGCGCCCAAGAGGATTATACTGGCACAGATTGCACGACATTTTGCACATTGCCACGGCGGCCGAAGTCGACGGTCTGTACATTCCACACTTTCGTGCTTGAAAAGGGTCCGGGTAAAAAAGGTTTGGGATTCACGATCGTCGGAGGAAAAGATTCGCCGAAAGGAGCCATGGGAATATTTATCAAAAGTATTTTAGACAACGGTCAGGCTGCGGAAGACGGTAGATTAAAACCTGGTAAATATATGAGTTAAGATTTTGCAGTATATCTCCAATAAAAACACTTAAAAAATATGCAAAGCAAACAATAACTTAAAACGTCGCCAACATTAATTAAGAAAAATAAATTTTAAGACGTATCTAATTATCTATACTATACTATTTTTTTTTAATTCTTAATTTATTTATTTTAAACTTTTTTTAATTTTAATTTTCTTTGAATTTAATTTATTATATCATTATACATGGCATATGACTATTTAAGTTTATAGTTTGTTAAAAAAATATTTGAAAATAAAATGTATGGTCCACGATAATTGATAATACAAGAAAAAAGTTGTAAACTTAATTTAAAAATCGTTTTAAAATTTGATGGTATTAATGAATTTATAGCAGACATAGTTTCGTGTATCTTATATTAGACTGATAAAAAAAAAATACCAAAAAAATATGAAATTTATAATTATTTTACTATGTATAATATATATTGATATTCTCTTTCAGTACATTGCTTATTAAGGGGAGCGATTGTATTAATAGTTATAGGTTCTAATAAAATAAGTTATTTTTATAGGTACATTTAATAACTATAATATTATAAATTCATAAATATTTATAAAAACATTAAACCAATATTTTTTCTAAGTTTGTTTTCTTACGTTTTTACTTCTATTATAATCGACTATCGACTGTATGCATTTTTAAATTTCTGATGATGAGGCATCCCTTCTATAAATAAAAAATGTGATATTATCAGTAGTCGGTCATAATATTTATTATAATGTAATTTTATCGTTTTATATAACTTTATTAAATATTAATAATTAATAATTGTCGAATCATTATTATAATAGTATCATATAATTTACTCAGTCCACATAAATGTAGATAGTCAAAAATGTGTCATACCGTTAACATTATTTATGTTTTTATTTAAATAATATTATGAATTTATGAATGAATAAGAATTATATACGCGTTCAATTAAATAACATTTTCCTTTATACACGTATGTTTTAGGGTATATAAAATATAGTTAGGGATGTTGGTTTATCAACTAGATAGAGAAAATATAGCTATGGTTTATCTGGTATTTTGGAAATTCCTTGGAAATGAGTTGCGCACATCGATGTAATTTAATTCAGTCAATGATTATATAATATAAATTTCTGAACTTGTGTAATTATTTATTATTTTTTCTTGTTTTGTTGTTTTAATCTACTCTTATTAAAACATATAGTCACTGATCACTTATTTATTATTACAGGAGACGAAATACTGGCAGTTAATGGAAATGTTTGTCACGACTTGACTCATTCAGAAGCAATAACACTGTTCAAATCGTTTAAAAGCGGTTCTATTGCTCTACATATTTGTCGTAGATCTAAAACGTCAAATAGGTAAATATTTTTGATATAAATAATATGTTTATGGTTTATAGTTCAGCTACAAAATGTCTTCCTATGTTATACGTAAAATTTCTGAATAATATTAAAAAATAATGCAAATGATGAAAGATTTTTCTAAAAAAGCTTTTCTAGGCGAATAATCTTTTAAAATGAAATGAATTGTATTATAATTATTATACCAATGTAGCTGTGTTTTTATATTTAATTTATAACACTATTATACTACTTTAAATTAAAACGATGTATACACTTTCACTAAAATTTATTTTCAATTAAATTTATTTCGTACCTCGAGGCTTTAACAACAAAATTATTAGCCATTCAAAAACAATTTTTACATGTTATTTATAAGTTTTACTTTGATAGTGTATGCGTGGTTTGATCTGTCTACGTTATACTTTGCTTGAAACTTGTTTTCCATCATTTTTTATATTCAATAATTCCGTAGATCGCGTAACTTTTTAGAAATTTCGAAAAGTTCTAGTTTTTTTATTGTTAGATGAATATATCCTGCAATTGCTTTAAGTCTATAAATTTTTATTATCTTTGATTGTGTCATTAATTACAGTCATAGTTTTGACGCAGAATAGCATGTTTAATAGTGAACGCTTTGAGTAATATGATTTGTATTTGAGTTGGCTCGGACGTTTCCTCTTATTCGTTTTAATTTTAACTTTTTAGTTTAGGTTTATAAAACATTAAAACCAAAATAAGATTGCATACATTTTGAATATTATTTTAATTTGACATACTAAAATTACTAATTACTAATTTTTAAAAATAACTTTAACGACATTGTATGAAAAAAATACAAATTTTTATAAGGTGACTTATATCATGTACAATTATAATAATTCTTAAAGTAATTTAGTGTAAAGGTGGATTTACTAATTTTACATTGGTTTAAGTTAATAACAAAAATCACAATATTTTTTTTTGTAGTGATGTATTAAATATAAAAAAAATAATTTTATCTAAATGACTATTTATAGTTAAAACCAATAAATGTTATAACTTATTATAATATTTTAAACATTTTATAAATGGGTCCTTATTTCTTATTTATATATATAAGTACTTTAAAAACCAACAGTTGACATGTTTTATTCCTAAAGTATTTTTATTTAAGCAGTTATGTTATTATTATTGTAGCTTATAGTCATAACATAGAAAGCCATCGTGTTTTTACGCTCTTGATTTTTTATTTTTATTATTTTTTAATTGTATGATGACTTGTTTTTTCAGAACTACTAAAACCAAGTCATGTTCGAATCTATTGAATGATGACAATGCAAGATCGGATTAAGAGCAGTGATGTTTTTTTTTTTATTTTTTTTTTTATGGTTCCAATCGTTACAGTCTAGTCTTTGGCGTCAATTAGAAATTATGTTATTTTTTTTGGTTAACCCACGACCACACAAAATATGTAAAATTTTGATTTACATTACGCCATAATGATATTTAAATACCATGTCTTACATCTCATCATATAATTGAGTAGCCATAATTTTTGTGTATCTCTTTATAACCTTTAAAATACTTAAGAAAATCGATATTAATTAATGTACAACGTAATTAATTCGGTTATTTAGTTCCTATAATTATTCAAAAATTTACGAATATCTAGAAAATGTCTAAAAAAACTATTACAGTAATTCATTGTTTTTCAAGATAAAACATACCTACCTATTTATTGTTTTATTCTATCAGATAAATTAAATAACAAAACTATTGTATCTTTTGATAAGTACTAAATACTACCGAGTACTGATAGCTGTATACTAAAATGTTGTTTTTGTTCTATGTTGTTGAATTAAAGATTCATATTTAATATTTTAACTAGATTATATTATGTTTGTGAATGCTTCTGCTTGAAAAAATCAAACCATTTGTAGTGTATATTATTTACAGATATATGTACATTATGTACTTATAGATTTAGTATTTAAATACAATTGAGAAGTTATGATTTATACACATTTACAATATTATAGATATAGTTATTTTACTGATTATTTGGTTTTGTTAGTTTAAATGGAATAGGTATATTGAATTATATTGAATGATGTACTTTATACTCAAGGGTCACCAATTAATATTTATTTTGAAGGGTCACCTTAGTTCAAGAGTTTAAAAAATTTTCGGGTACCATAAAAATTTAATTTACTTATATACTTAAACCAAAGAAAGTTGAGACAGAATCAAAAAATACAATGAAAACTGATGAAAATTAAACCCTAGACCTTATTGAATTCACCATTAAAAAAATAATATTTCTTGTTTTGAGGACAGATAAAATTCGTTCACGAACTATTTACAGTTATATTTTTCGTATATAATTAATAATTACATTGATTAAATTGCAAATTACTATTATTGTTTGAATACATTTATATTATATTGGTCGTGAACTTGTGAAATATTTGCATTTGTGTCCAAATATTTGATGGGAGTTTGTATAAATTGTTCAATTATAAATATTATATAGGTACTTATTATCTAATGATACCACAAGCTACCAAAAACATTTTAGGAAATTTATTTTAACTCAACATAATTATTAGATATTAAGGTTATCGTAAACACATAATTTTATATTTTTTCCTGTACCTTCTTTCTTATATTTAAAATTTATATATATATCAAATGCGTAGGTACTAGATTTGCTGTAATTTATGACTTAGATAGCCGATAGGTTAGGTAAGTCGTAGTCAAGTCTCAGAAAAGGATCTCTCCTCGTAAATGTCCTTTAATTTTATTTCGATTAATTTTTATATGCGAGTGAAATGTATTATTGCTATTTAAATATTTATACTTGATGCATATATTCTACTCTAGGTAAATGCAATATAAATATATATTACAACATGATAATTATTTGAAATAATGTATTCTATTAAATTGCTTATATTTTTTTCTCTGTATTTTTTTATACTATTAATTCATAACAAACTATATTCGTTGTTCAGTTTTAATAAAAACAGTTGACACACAGTCGAATTCGTTGATGATACCGTTGGTCGAGCATTGTTATTTGTTTTTTAGTGCGATAAATGCAACACATTTCAGTATAATACAGCTGTTAATGTTCAGTCTTGGAGTGTTGTGTCACGATACCAAGAAAATTCCGAATCGTTATAGCTAGTAAATAGTAATAATTATTAATAACTGATTATATCTATAGTTTTGAATTTTTAACAATTTTTTTAACTATTGTATGTTTAATAGTAAACTGCGCTCAACTGAATCTTTTTCCAATGCAATAATTTATTATATATCGATGATTCATTATTATTAAATTCAAAAACGATTAATCGTGTGATCAAATTATGTATTTGATCTTTTATGAACATTTTTGTATTATCTCATGTCTGCGTTAATGAACTACAGAGTTCAATAGAATACATATAATGGTACAACACTATTATTAAATTCAAACACAGCGTATTTAGTTGTTTGGTTTTTGTGTTGAAATAATAACTACTCTGTATATAAACCATTAAATATTATAATTTAAATTTATGACAATGTTTACATAGATAATATATGCGGGGTGACACTGTAGTGACGCAGATATTTCAGATAGAAATGTTTATGAAATGGTATTGTTCTAATGCTAGGTATGTAGATTTAACCCGCATTTCCGTTAAAAGTAATCGACTCTATTGTTTTTCCATACATTCAGTCATTATAGACGTCAATATGACAAAATAAATACTGTTTAATGTGTTGCTGTCACTTATTGATGGTGGGGGTGGAGGAGGCAAAGCATACAATTTAAACGCTGCTCTACAAGCTATACTGTAATGATTTCTACAGATTCGAAGACGGATTACTTCAGTCATCGAAGTCCAATGTGGATCTCAAATGCCGATCTCTATGCAGCTGAAACTGTGTGGAAAGGAAGGTGCTCAGAGATGGACCGGGTCAGCTAGTCGGCGAACGTGGACTGGCCTGTCACCCGTATTATATAATTTGGCTCGACATTACATTTAAGAATCAATGAAAACAAACAAAAATGTGTATCATAATAATATAACGAACTTTAAACATTGAATAATACACGATGATCGATGTTCATACCGAAAATTAATAAATAAAATAATTTGAAGTGATTAGAAATTAAGTTGAATAAGTTGAATAGTATCGTATTGTTGGGAACGCCAGTAGTTTTTATTAACTTGTGTATTTATTAAACGACACAATTATTATTGTCATGAAGTGAATTAATATTGTTCCCAACTTCCCAAGTAAATAGTATTTTTAATAACTGGACTACATCCTTTTTTTTTGCATATTAACATGTATATTATACTCTAAACCTAAACATTAATCATAATGTATTATACAAAGGATAGAAATAAAATTAATTTCTTTAAAGTCTAAATAATTTTAATTGAATTCATACAATATATTTTATACTTAGAGATAAACTTATATTAAAGACTTTTAAAAGTGTTGTTTTTAAACGATTTTTATTACTTCCAGTGACATCATGCGTGGGTGGTGTAAAAGCTAAACTAAAATTAAATTGTTATAAAGATAGAAAAGTATGAACTAAATGTTGATTTTTTTCCTATGTTTAGTTTATTTAGACTTTATTTGCGATGATCAGATTTTGTTAGGTACCTACATAATATTAAACATTTTGAAAACTAAATTTACCTTTGTATTGAATTTTGAATTTTGTAATTAATAATACTGTACTTACCTATTATTATTTTATATGTTAAAAATTGGATAATATACAATTGTGACGTTCTTAATTAAGTGTAATACAAATTAAAAATTTAAAAAAAGACTAACGAGGAAATGCCTTTATTAAATTTAATTGCAATAGATTAAAACGAAATAACTGTGTTATATAAATATAATAATTTGATAATATTTGGTATTTAGATGAGTAACATATCCAAAATTTAAAATTGACAAATGTAGTGGTGATGTTGATGAAAATAAATAGGTACACACTGTACACAGTAAAATGTAAACGCAGTTCAGGATGGGCAAGAAAAAAAGAAAGAGATAGACAAAAATTAAAGGCTATTGCTCAGGACAAAAATCAATGGAGAAAGAAGTATAATATTTATATTTGTTGTAATTACATATTTAAAAATAATCATTCATCCAAGACAAATATTTATAAATTTAAATTAAATATTTTTGGTATGATGTAGGTAGTTTTAATTCTTCTTAGTTATTATGAATCTTGTTTTTTTGATTACCAGGTAACCAAATTTCCTGATTGGTAGTCTGTAATTGACCGTTTAACACGACTGTATTCGAGGCCGTAATATAGGTAGTAAGATCACTAAAAAATACAATTTTTACACGGTCTTTTAATAGTATCTCACTTATGTAAGGAAATAAACAATCAACAATTACTGTGGTATGAAAACATCATAAACGTAATAGTTTGATAAAAGAGAATTGATTGTATTACATTCATTGATTTTTGTTTAAAGATGACCCGAAGTTTTAAAATTGCTGACTGGTCTGTCGCCTACTCAGTCTGCAGTCTATCTCTGTAGATGCCTGCCTATAACCATTATTTTTTAACCGACTAATAATAATAATATTGGTTTTTTTGCAACAGTTAAAACTAGCACCAATGTTATTTCATAAATAATTTAAATAAACTTCAAATATTTGTTTATATTCAATGATGAAAACCGGGTACATTTTACATTTACACCTACTCAGTAATATATTTATATTTCACCGATTGTCAATTAATATGTATTATGCACAGAACGATTTGTTCTCATGAGTTACCCCCGTGTTGTTTGTTTTTAAAATACAATATATTCTATTCAACATTTCAACGATTGTCACACGAACAAGAAATATGTCATATTTATAAATGAATAATACCAATTTTTTTCCTGACAAGTTAGGTAATACATTTCATTTTTAAATGATCTTTAACTTAAGACCCAGCGGTGTTCTCAGGAATTTTTAATGTGTGATGGTAAGGTGATCGAGGATAATTTCTAGAAAAAATATAGGAGTTATCGGCGTACACCCCTCTATAGTTTGGACATTTAATATTATTTTTAAAAATAAAAATACAAAATGCAATGTCCTTTTTATTTTTTATAACATAAAATCTAATTTTCTAGGCTTTTATACGAAATCATCTACCTCTTCTCTAACCATTACTGGAACCCTCCCACGAGTGGTTAACATTTTGAGCCCATTGAGCTGGGTCTAAAATAATTTAGTAGATACTATTTAGTAGTCTGTTTTTAAATTTAATTTAAAAGAGGTAACCTTTGTTATTGTACTTTGTAAACAACTTTTGAGCCTTATGAGACGAGAAAATTTTCTCTACAAAACAAAGTTGTAGTAAAAACTGGTTGAGTGCGCAGTATTTTTAACAGACAATAAATATTTGGAAACATTTTTTCATTCCATAGTCGTAATGTTTCTTATTTCGATCCAATTTCGTATCCCATAATTATTCCGCTTAATTTCTATATTAAAATCAAAATAAAATTAGACTAATTCATTAAATTCATCAAAATATGTTTTAAAAAATAATTAGAAATCATTAGAAAATAAAAATACATTTTAAATATTAAACAAAAAAAAACCTATAGAAAGAGAATGGCTTATGTAACCAAGTTTTAATGGGCAAAATCAATGGAAAAATACCTAGAGGCCGCTCTAGGCACAGATTAATGGACACTCTGAAATCAGATCTGGCAACAATTGCACCAGGAACATAGCTAGCAGGAAGTGATAATAGAGTGAAATGGCAAGAAGTAGTGGAAGCAGCAAAGGCCCTTAATGGGCTATAAAAGCTAAAAAAAAAAAAATATTAAACATAAATTGTCAAATAATAAGTCAACGATATAGAATTTTTTAGGTTTTTTTTTTTTTTTTGAGTTCAGTATTGATATTGGAAATTCATAATTTATTGGTGTAGACCATAAGTTATTTAGAACACCGGAAAAATGTAATTTAAATAAAGTTACAATACAATATCATTTATTTGGTTAGGTAACAATATTAATGCCATAGATAATTTATGTAAACAATTATTAATGACAAAATGTACTCGCAATGTTTTCTTCAACATCAAGTCCTCGAGTTAAATATGAACTCATTATCATGCTTTAGTCAATAGGTACAATTCAATCTAACTGAAATAATGAAAAGCAAACCCCATGATCCCCTAGCCCAATGACAACGCCCATGATTATAGACTTACAAGTTATAAGATTGCAAATGGTCCGTTTTTTAAAGAGTTCGTTGCAAGGAATACAAAGGAGACATGTGTGTGACGCGTGTGTTGTGTACACCTTTAAATCTGTCATAATATATTTATCCGATAAGGTAATAGCTTATGACGGAGAGGATTCACAATAATACAAAATTTATTATTTTAATATCAATATTTTACTGCGTAACTTTCACACGCACATGCAAACAATACACCACTATAATATTGCTGTGGAATTATTTAAAACACGCCTTGTTGTTTTCAATGTACCTTGTACCCATGTACTTTTGTCCATCATGCCGGTTTGTAGGCAACATTTTCGATTAATTTTATTTTTATTTTTTATTATAATATGGTCCATAACAATTTTTTTGCATGGTCAAAAAACTTGATAAATGAATACAATATTCTTTATCATAAATTGTTAGTATATCTAGTGATTTTCAAGTATTAAAAATCGCGTGTATAATTTTTTTTATAAGCTTTTGTAGTTTAAAATGTTGAAGAAATTCAGAAAAATTACAAAAACATAACATTTATATTTTAGTTCAACATTTTTTATAGAACGTTAAATTTTTATAGTCGAGTCTTTAAAATTTAATATAAAGTTGTTCACAAATTGTTCATACTGAAACTAAAAAAATCTAAAATATACTATAAGCACAATTTTTTAAAGACATTTTAAGTTAAAGTTTGGATTAAATTAAATATTTAAACAAAGAATAGCAATGGGAGTTATTTTGTTATAATTTATTTAAAAACATAATTGTTGGGAATTTAAAATGTTTACGTATATTATGAATTTTGCTATACGCAATGAAATTTTCTAAGTAATACCTATGTAAATTAATTTATAGATAGTATTTAATTATTAATTTATTTTCATACCATGAATCTATTAACACTAATTAACAACAAAATCATGTTGACTCAAAAGTTAATGACAATTATTTAATATGGATTTACGGTATAATAATTGTTAATTATTCACAATATTTATAAATGTATAAAATACTAATGATAGTGAAATAAATTACTTTAATTGACATTAAATTTACTTAGTGATATAAGCTGATAGATACAGTAAAGGTACGATTGAACATATACCTTTTAGCAACACGATTGAGCATAGAATATTTTATGCGATGTTGTCACATTCACGTTGCGAACATTTTATAGTTTATTATTTTCACATATTATTACACCAATTATTATGATATATCGGACACGAGTTGTGAACGGGCCCAGCTTTATCGATAATGTTATTGATTAATAAATTAATTTTAGAGCAAAAAAGTTCTACGACGTTTTAAAAATTTAGCATTGGGGTAAAATATAAGATAATTAAGATACAATTCCAAAATTACTATAGATTATAGAAATAATATCAGTGTTCGATCACCTATCGTCGTGTCACATAAAGTACGTTTCCTGTATAAATACGTATAGTTTCTATTTTTTTTAAATATGGGTTTAGAAAAAATAACTATTATTTTGTCAGAAAGAGGCGAAGAATTGGCCCTAGTTAATTTATACAAATATAAATTAATTGGAGAATGAAAAAAAAGATAATCTTTTAAGATGGAGGTGTACCAATAATAAATGTTCAGCAATAATTTTCTCAGATTTAGATAAACGTAAAGTAAATAGTGATTGAAACTTATGGACAACATAAACACTATCAAAATTCACTTAAAAAATTAGAAACACAAATCTTAAGAGAAAATTGCAAAAGAAAAGCTGAAGAATTAATTTCCACACAGTCAATTAAAATTATTCGCACCGAACTTTTAAATTCATCTTTAACATCAAATTTAAATAGTTAAAATGTAAGAAATGTACGGAAAGCAATGTATGATAAATGGAAGCAGACCTATTCTAAATTACCAAATTCTACGGATGAATCAATTTATCAATTAAAAAAAACTTACAAAATGAAGAATATTTTAAATTTAAAGGTCAACAATTTGTTCACATGCCGACCGATGATAATTTTGTATGTTTAACTACGGAACAAAATATACAATTTATGTCAAATAATTGTACTGAGTATTTTGGCGATGACACATTTAATTATGCTCCAAAATATTTTATTCAATTGTATACAATACATGGATATAAAAATGGATACTACTTACCACTTGTTTATTTTTTTTTTTTGCAAAATAAAACTAAGTCTACTTATGTTAAAATGTGGCAATTTTTAAATAATTTGTGTTTAAAATTATGCGGAAAACGTTTGCAAATTAACACATTTCATGTTGATTTTGAAATTGGAGATCATCAGGCAATTACAGACGTGTTTGGAAATATTAAAATAATTGGATGTAGATTTCATTTAGGACAATCATGGTGGTGAAAAGTAAGAAATAATTATTATTATATTATTATAGTATTTATAGATTATCTGTATCGTATATAATAATATAGTACTTTTAAAATACCTATAATTATTTGTATGTAGATTGTTGGCGATCCATCTCTCAGAATAGCATACATGGACAACAGTAATGAACTAAGGAAATGGTTGAAAATGTTATTTGGTTTGGCATTTATTTCCCCAGAAGAAGTAGTTGATGGATTTCATGAGTTAATATCAATTTGTCTACATAATGATGGTCTTATATTTTCTGATTACATTCTACACAACTATATTGAAAATCACTGCCTATTTCCGCCAAATATTTGGGCTGAAATTCCTTCGACAAACCCAAGGTTTTTGCAATATTTTTTAAAAATTATTTTAAAATTTTTTTTACTAATTTCTGTTGTTTTATTTAATTTTTTAGAACGACCAATCCAGCCGAAAGCTTTCATCGCACGTACAATGCACAGTTTCATTCACCTCATCCTCATGTCCATGCAGTCGTTAGGATATTGATCGAAACACAAATAGAAACGTTGACTAAGATCAAATCAATTCAAAATAAGTCCATAAAATTACAATCCGTTAAAGAAATTAAAAAAATAGAATTTAATATTCAAGCTTTCGACCAATATTTAAATCGTAAGAATACGGAATCTTTATTAAAATATTTAAGCCAACTTGGAAACAGATTCCAAGGTATAATAATAATATAATTTAATTTATTATTATTATTATTATTATTATTAAATAGATTTATATATTATATAATGTGATTACTATTAAGACTGTTATGGACTTATAAATATTTTAATTTTATTAATTTAATGACATAACTATTATTATTATCAAACAATCTAAATACTATTATAATGTGATTAGGTATATTACATATTGACTATGAAATCATAACATGCTATATTTTGAATTATTATAATTATTTGAATAAATAATTTTGTATAATACAGTTCAAAATTTAAAATGGCAACGTTGCATAGTTTTTTTATGCTCAATCGTAGATATTCTTCGCTCAGAGTTATTTTTCAGGTAGATACAATAATAGGTATTTCATTAGGTTTATCACATCCATTTACTGGGTTCTCTTCGTTACATGCTATAGTGTAGCAACTAGCAGAGCGGTACTCACTTTTTCTATTTCTATTTAAATTTTAAATTCATTTTAATCAATTGCGAATATTTCATCACTATCCTCAACGAGGAAAAAGAAATGAGTGAATATATTTCCGCGACGACTCTATCTACATATTTCTAAAGTATATTCCGTCCATATCCCGTTGGAATTTATTTTCGTAAGATCAATGTACACACCTGATATGACTGCTTACGTATATTTAAATGATAAAATTAAATAAAAAGTTATGTAATGTCTACCCATACAATTTATTGCATGATAAAATAACAATAAATTAATGGTGATGAAAAAAACAACACCCGTGTACTTGGATTATGTTGGGGTTTTTTTTATATTTTATGATGGCGAGTTTAAAAATGTACCTGCACATCAACAATACGAAAGAGATATCTATTATCGCACTTAATCGTTAAGTAGGTACTTGATTGACAATGGTCTTAAACATATTTACTTGTTTATTATGATATTAATTTTTTTGTCAATAAAACTAACAACAATAAAAACTGAGGCCACCCATTAAAAAAATTTCAGGTTACAACTGCACGTCTAATATAACTGCTGCACCAAAAAAAAAAAAAAAAACAAAACAAAACAAATGCAATATTACCTATTACCCTGGATATAAATATCAACATCCACTCCGTATAACGCCACATCTTTGTGACATCATATTATAGAATCTTGGATCACACATGTGTTATTATAAAAATTATTTTATGATTTAAGGTCAATTTACTGTAGTCGATAATAATAATGGTGGCAAGATTATGGAATGAAGTTTTACAAATAATTATTATGACTAGGTAGTCACGTACTCACGTCATGGATTGCTAAAAAACATCGTTGGTTTATGCTTTTTTGGATTAGGGGATAATAGTAAAAGCTTAAACGTGAAAAAGTGAAAGAAAAAAATGTTTTTCTAAGCCTCCACACTGAAAGTCATTGATTTTAATTTTTAAGTGTTCACAACATTATAATTTAATAAGAAACTTATAAATTGATCTATGCCATAACAAAGTATTATGTCATTTTACTCGTTAAATAAATTGATTTTGTGAAATGGCCATAGACAATAGGTTTATAATGAAGTCGTTAATTGTACTATTGTAATTGTACCAAAGCCAGGTCTAAATAGGAATGTAATAGACAAATTGAGTGGTAATTTGTAATAATATTATGATTTATCTGAAGAAATAGTACACTGATGTATCGTTAGCTATAATTGTATTGTTATTAATTATTATCAATGTTAAAATAATTTTAATGTAGGTACTTGTAATTGTGGAATGCAAACTGATGTAATTCAAAAAGAATAATAATAATTATACGTTTGATACTGATTATTTCCAAAGAATTATTGTAGTTATAAATCGTAGTTATTATTTATGAGTATAATTATTTATTTAAGGATATAAAAATAGTATAATGTGTTTTTTTTTGTTTGTATTTTTCGTATGTAACTATTAGTTTTTGAGTCAAATACGAGGAAAAATCTCATTACATAATCAACAATATTTATTAGGTACTTTTTTGAGAATTTAAAAATTTATCTGAAAGTAAGTAAGAAAAAAACCGGGTAATTCGCTTTGCCCATTGCTGTATAGTAAGTACTAAGTGATTTGTGTAAGTATAAAGTTTACAAAAATAAACAAATAAAAACACACACCATTGTAAAATAAAGCTGTTAATATATCACCTTCTTTATTTGTGTTATTATTATTTATGTATATTTTTAATATATCTTTTTTAAATTTCATACACGTAAAAACCGATTGGCGTTTAAATATATAAATAAATGAATTGTTTTAATTAGAATTTAAAAACATCAAAAATATGTATAGGTACCTACTTATATACAATTTTTTTGAATGTTTGTCACGTGCTAGATATGACTTTGCTATATCAGATTGCCACTTGAAATACAATTTTAGATCTATCATTATTCGTCTACTATTATATAATAAATTGAACGAAGTATAAATATATATATATATATTTATATATATTTAAATATTACTAATAAACTTATATAACTTTATAAGTTTATAGTAAATAAAATTGCCTTACATTATTTGAAAAAAATTAAAATAAACCTAAAAACTATTCCAAGTGTATTGCCTGTATGTAGATAATATAATATTTGCATAAAACAATTTATTAGCTTTTTATAAATTATAGTTGTAAAATTTTATTTTGCATCCTGTGTTGTAATATACATATTACATATAATGTAATTTTATTCATAAATACATTTTTAAAACATATACCTAATCGTTTTTATACGGGGACAGTGACACCGAAGTTTATCACCTTCATAGGGTCATCTATATACTATCAATTAGAACGGAACAAAATTAAAGTATTATATACAGAGTGATCCATCATGTTCATCCCTAATTGATCATTCAACAATGAATTTTTTTTAAATTTAAAAATAGTGTACTTTAGAATACTTATGGACTTTTAAGTATATGTTTTCGAATACTTATAAATTTAGACATGTGTTTTAAGGTTGTATAAATTCATTTTTTCAAAACAGATTTTTTTTTATTTGAAAATTTTTATGTATTATAATATGTTATGTTATTATGTATGATTTGAACGAGTAGTTTTTAAGTTATTGTAAGCTTTACGCCTAAAGGATAATAGCCCCTCATAATTATCTCACATCAAATAACAACACAAAATAGGTGTAATATATAAATATATATATATTAGCTTAGTATTTATTAGTTATTAGTCATTAAACATAGACTACGTTTACAAACTATGAAACGTTTATTATAGAACGATAATAAGTTATTATTAATAACAAAAGTATTTACTAAAATTTTTAAATCATTATAACTCTTGTAACTAATGTTTTATTTTATTCTATTTAGACGGGTGGCTTATCCAATTACACAATATAATTTAATTAATAGTACCTATACAATCATTACACGAGATTATATTTGGTAAACAGTTGAGAAAGTACACAATTTAAATATGTATTAAGATCATTAATAGTTACGCGTAAAACAAGATCAAAATAATACTTATTTAGTAATACTATACATTTACTTACAGGAGCATTAACACTATGAATCTTCAGCTAAAATGGCACTTAAAAAGTATTTGATTGTCTATAGTGCTACGACTAAGAATAGAAAAATTTAATTTAGCCATAAGTATTAGACAGCAAATATTTCCATTAAGTAATTTAAAAACGAAGCGGATATTTAGTCTTAGTCGTCTTGCTTTTAATGATTTGAGGTTTAAAAGTGTCTGGTAAGAGAAGTGAGGTTGTCCTTTAATGTTACATCTAAAAGATACTGTACTTAATAACCAATTTTGTATTTATTCTAAAGCTTGTGTTAAATTTACTGTTTTTGGTGACCAGACTATAGAATTTTAATCAAGAACTGAACGTTATATCTGTACGCTGTATAATAACTTCAACATATTTGGATTTTTGAAGTCTTTACAGTATCTAATTAAACACCTAACATAGAGAAACTTTGCTTTGCAAATGTGTGCAATAAATTTTAGTAGAGAAAAGCGTGTGAACGAATTTATCCAAATACTTACACTAGTTAACACGAGTGAGTTTATTTTATGCAAAATTATAACCACTAATTATTATTATAATCCTTTTAAAATCTTTGATTTTTATAAATCTTAATTATAATGAATAGTTGTTGAGTTATTAAATTGTATGCAATAGTCTTTAATAATAGTTTTATATAAAACATAATAAATATATGTAATAATATCTATTTGGTCAAGTGTACGCTACTCACGCAATTTTTATAAATTTTTAAATTTTAATTAATTAATTTTGATTAATTTTATAATAAAACCATCATAATCTATTTATTAAATTAAATACCTATAAGTTATAGACTTTAATATCTGTATAGTAGTTTAATTATAATATTATAATAACTCAGAAACGACTCGTTTGAATTTTGTATTCACAAATACATTAACATTTTTAGTAAAAATCCTTCGATTGAAAATTTACATTGAAAAAGGAGGTTCTAATTAGAAAAAAAAAAAATTCGTACCGCCACATGATACGCCTTAAATAGTTAAATAGTATACAAAAAATATAAATATTGTTTGAAAATGTAGTCTTAAAGTAAAATTATAAGAATTTTAATTAACGCGTTATTAAAATATTAAAAGGAGGGGGGGGTGATGGTGCTTGGTTAATCACTCTGTATATTATCATAATAAACACATGTAGGTATATATGTATATTGAGATTCACATTTTCTCTAAACTACAGTTGCATATATTTTGTACTAGTCGATCCGGTCACTTCTCCTGCGTTAGCAGGTTAGCGTGTTCGAGGTGATTGTGAATCACGTGATTTTGTTTTTTATTATACTTTCGACTTTTTGTTTGTTCACCGCAATTATATTATTATTGTTTTCGATATTTAAATAATTGATATCCGATAGGTGTATTAAAACTTATAAAACATAATCTGCCGGGCGGTCCGGGCGGATTAACGTGTTCAGTTTCGAGTGTATATATAGCAAAACTGATCGACAAACATCGGAGCAGTTCAATGTGATTGATAGAATCATAAAACAATAAGTGAGTACACGTACCAATTAATATAAGAAATATGTTAGTAAATAAATAGATATAGTTATTGCCGGTTGTGATGTTCTTTAAAATTTGCTCTTTGCGATTGCCGATAACATTTAAAATGATTAATAACTATTAGGTATTAGGTAGGAATGCATTATACTTTTATTGAATGTAATTTAAAAATAATAATGTTATGATGAGCCTTTGAACAGATGTTCTAATCATTTCGATAACAGTTGTATCACAAAATTTATTTTATATTAAAATTAATGTTACTATTGATTCGCGAAAACTTCAATTGGGATTTCGTTATAAAATATAAAAATTCATCCACCTAATTCCTTAATTATTACGTATCTATACAAATTCCATATTACATGTTTTTATTATAAAAGTAATGTAACTCAATCATAAATATATATAAATTAATTAAAGTAGTGATACAAATATAAAATTAAGTCATATAAAATTAAAATGTAGTTTTCAATAATTTTATAATTATTATTATCCAAAAATCTGTCATTGTATTTACTTATAATCAATATTTTATTCATAGCGTGAAAAATTGTCTATTTATTTTATTAGCTACACATTAAATATATTTAATTAAAGACATAGATTAAATATTATAAATTTATGTTAAATTATTAATTAATAACTTTCTGATTTAATTGTTATAGGTGTTTTTAAGTATTAAAATCAAAATGGACAATTGGAAGAAAATATCGTTTTTGGTTGGTGTGTTTGCATTCGCTAGAGAATTCCGACCTATCGAACCATTTTATGCTGCATACATGACTAGTCCTTACATTAATTGTACAGTCGAACAGGTAACGCATACTTAATTATTCTTAATATTTTTTGATCATCTTATAAAAATAAGATACTTATAGATACTATACTAGTAGTTGATACTTAATTTCGATTTTTTAATTCATTTTTGTTTTTGACAAAGTAAAACTAAAATATATAATTGTTTTATGGTTTTGTTAAACCATTCAAGGGTTATTTAAATTTCTCAAAACAAAACAACAACAAAATGTTAGTATATATATTATTATATTAAACTATATAGGTATTTAATATTTATTTACTATTATTTATTATATTTTCAAGTCTAAGACCATTTTTAACTTTTATTTTTTATTTGATATTCAAAGAAAAAATTAATCATTACAATAAATAATACATTACCTAAAGGCTAAAACGTTATTTACATTTTAACATAAAATATATACCCGCTATTACTATGCTAATAATTTGAAGATGAACAGTTATTTTAAAGTAATAAATTTGATGACAATTTTGTACAACTCATTTTGTTATTAATTTTTAAACAATTCGAAAGTTATCTGTATGGTTTATCTTATGAACAACTAAATTGTGACAGGTCTTAAAGGAATATTCGTCTTTTAAGAGTATTATATTATAACATATTTACCGACTTGAGCTTTAAACGTAAACCGTTAAGAATACGCGCGCACAATAAACACGTGGGTGAACAAGTACAGTCATCGTTGATCTCTGTCTTGTGCTCTCCTAGAGAAAGTATTTTTATTTCATAAAAATAATTTAGCATAAATAATTTATTTTATTTTATTTACTAAAATTAATATAGTGAAATTAATTTTTCTTAAACCACAAAAATTGTCAATTGAGTACCTAACTAAAGTTTTTTTACGCAATTTTGTACTTTAAAGAGGATACGTGTATTTTTTTATATTTATTTATGACTGTCATAATTTTTTTTATAGAAAAAGTAGATATTTAAATAGTTAAAGTAAAGTAAACATCATCAAAATATAAGATCATTTACAAAACATGTGATTTTTTTCATTAATTTCAGCAGATTTCATACAATAATTACAATTTGTATTTTTCGAGTCATAATCATACACATATATCTAATACATAAGAATTTATCAAACATGTGTGTATTAATCGTTATTACTTATTATTAATAATATCATTATTCATTAAAACAATTTAATGGCGGGTAGTTGAAGATTGAGTGTAGTATTTATCTACAATTATTTTAATTCCAGTGATATAAAAAACATTTTAATACCTATTTATGAAATCGTGCAATTAAATTAATTTATGAATAAATTATTATAAATTAGTATTGCCATATACAGGCCCTCTACATCAAATTTTAGGCCCATGTACTAAATGTTTTTGCGAGCTCTATGCAGTAAACTTCCAATAATAAAATTTACCACAGATTATTAAAAGTCAAGAATAATAAGCATTTTGAACATATTTATGTAATTTTTACTACAATATTATTTAAATAAAAAAGGAAAAAAGTGTTTTTTAATTTGAATTTATGTAATAATTAATTTTATTTAATAAAAATAATCAAATTGAAAGTGTCATGGTTGGATGGTTTTTTTCTCAAATTAAATAACTTAGGTATGTTCTTTTATTTTCTCAACTCATATTTAGGTACTTATCGTGTTTACAATATAAACTATATATTTTATCTTCAAAATTAAAAAAAAAAAAAAAAATAAACCTATCACTCCAAATCAACCAATTCCGAGAAAATGATTGGTGGTTATTTGATGATTTCGTATAAAGCAAAAAGTTGGCAAAAGATTTACCATTAATGTCTTCTGGTAATTATTTTATACAATCAACTAATTCACGAAATTTTGGTAGGCAACAATCGTATCACTGACTTCGTGATAAAAACTGACCACATTGCAGGGTACTTAAGTTTATGGATGTGAACAATGTCGGCGTAATTTATGTTTTTTCTTTATTTTCACGTAAATTAGAATGAATATTACTCGGGGAAACAGCAATTATCATAAAATGTATAATATATAGATATTAAATATATTGAAGTATAAAATATTATAAATCCTCATGTAAACGAGGCCTCAAAAACCCGGACCCTTATACTCTAGGCCAGAATGTCTCCCCCCCCTCCCCCCTTATGGGTGTCCTGGCTACATAACAAATTATTTATAGACATAATAGTATTTTAATACAAATTAATTCTACTAGAAGTTTAATTATTATTCAATTTAAGTATAATAATTACTTATTACAATGTCATGAATCAACTCAAAACTGCTTTCATTGTTAATTGTATTTTAATTCAAACATTTAAAACCAACATCTATATTGAATATTTTGTATGATTTGCATTTCAATATTCTTTTCAATCAAATCTTTAATGTATAGCTATTTGAATCTATTGAATATTATTTACAATGGCCTAATGAAAATAAAACATTAAGCAATATTTATTTTTTTGTTTTTAAATTATTATAGTTAAAATCGTAAATGTTATAAATTCAAAACATATTTTTTTTTATTTTTCACAATAATTACCAAGCAGTTTTTAACATTGAATTTAAAAATTCGGTTACCTTCAGTTCTCTATCATAATTATTCATGTACCATACGTAAAGTAAATTATTTTTACAAGAAAAATTGTATGGTGATTTACATTTTTATGGGCTAAGTACTAATGGTTTATTATTGTATTATAATTGCTAAACATAATATTGCACCATTATAAAACAACTATTTAAAAATAGGTACAATGGCACATTCATTTTTGCAAAATCGAGAACTATAATTTATAAAAATATTGTTATGTCACGGTATGTAAAAACGTAATATAATTGTTTTTGTCTCAATAAAATTGTTTAAACTTTGTATAATTTTATGAGCCAGTATCCTAAAACTTATCTAACCTACAGGATTTGTTTTATGGTACATTGCATACACCGATTAAGCAAATATATTGTTAAATATATTATATAATATTAGTATGAAGATATTGAAAAAAGAATAATGGATAACTTTTTATGGCAATTTTAAAATAAAATAAAATAATACAAAAATAAATATTTATTCTATATAAGTCGATAGATATGAAATTTTAAAAAACTTAATCATATGCACTTCAAAGTTTGTGAAATTTAATTCATCTAATACATTTATTAAACAATAAAATAATTAGATCAAAAGCTAATAAATGTACCAATTACTTATCTTCAATATTAAGTAGCTTAAAAGAACAATTGATTTAGTTTTTTTTTATGGAATTAACAAAATTTAATGTTAAATCTTAGATGGCACGTGACAAAATATTATTAAATATTGACAAAAAATTGTTTTATTTTGCTTATCAAAATTTATAATAATCTTTAACAGTTTAACAAATATTAAGCATCTAGGTACCAATATTGAATAGGATCAATACAATTTTTTCAATATAATTATTATTGTAAATTAGCGTCTATGTACTATATTATACAATCAAAATAAATTATATTTATATTAAATTAATGTCTACATTTACAAACAATGTATAAATAAAACACTTAAATATTACTTAAATTATAATTCAGTAGCAACAATAATTTATTCATGTAGGCTGCAATTGTTTAAGTTTAATTCCTATACTTATAATTACGATATACACGTCATAATACATTTTCATGTGCTCTACGCTTTCTAGTTTCTAAAGCTCTAAACAATCGATAGAAGTTATTATTTAACGAGTCTGATAAACAAATATACTTGTTTATCGAGATTTGAGATTACTTAAAATATAGAATAAAAAAAATACATTTTGAGTAAATCCAACCGATTTACAAATTATATAAATGTTATACAAAACAATATTCGTTAGAATTCCGAATAATATATTCAAAATACTTAAAATATCTATAAAGTGTTAATTATTAATGTTTACCTAATGCCTATCTGATATGTATTTTAAATAAAATTACAATTTAATTTTTAGGTACCAACAGAGTTGTATTCGGTTGGATCATATTCTATGTTTGTGTTGATCATAATCATATTTTTGGTCACGGATTATGTCAAATATAAACCTGTACTAATTGTCGATGGAATTGGTGGAGTATTTCATTATACTGCCATAGCAAATAGTCCTTCAAAACTCAGAATACAGGTAATTAATTAATTAATATTGTTATGTTGTATTAAATTGTAATATGACTGAAATGTAATTAAACGCAATATCATTTTATAGTCATAAATTATGCCTATCATTAAGCCTCTATAAATGTTTGATCAACTATTCACATATTTTATGTAAAGGATTACCCACGTTAAATATGGAATATAGACATATTAAAATAAAATTCAGATAATGAAAATTTGAAAATATGTGTACTTAGGATTACGCAATAATCAAGAATTAAAAAAAAAATTCGATGTCATTTTTCGAGCTATGTTTTCTAGCCAACTTATATAAAATAATAACTAATAATAGCTATTTATAAGTTAGTATACAATATTTCAAAAAAACTTTCCACAATATTTTAATTATTAATAACAATTAATTGGAAACGTTTTAATTAACGAAAATTTTTCTGTTAATTCGCGTAAATTTAATAAATTACCTAGTAAATTTTTTATGATATTAATTAGGTATGTTTAACCTTTTCAAAACATTTATTAAATGTGCTTATTGTTTATATTTTATATACATATGAGTGGGCCCTTTTCCAATTGTATTATGTATCTTTAAAATTGTTTAAAATAAATTTTAAACGAATGTGTAAATTCAGTATGTTTATAATTCTATTTAAACTCTATAGTAGATACGCAGTGGCGTACCAGTTGGGAATAATGAGCTTTCATCTTCTCTCCACACCATGATTATGTTAAAATATAAAAAATACAAACTAGTTAGAATTAAAATCTTAAAAAGTAAATTTCTTAAACTTTTTATGGCACGATCTATTTTGGAAATTATTTAAATGTTGGCGACCCATCTGATGACTTTTTTTTTTTTTGCTTTTTCGATTTTAATAACCATATTATGTCTAAAAAAAATGTATTATTTAAAAATATAACGCGACCCATAGTTTGGGAACCTTTGAACTATACTAATACAAGGATGGGTAATTCAAAATTACTAGAGAACCAACTTTTAGAACTACAAAATCTTGTGGGCTATAGAAAATCGGAAAAAAAGCTCGATAAAAATAAAAATCAATGGGCAAGATAAAAAAGTACGCGAGCTGCCAGTTGCTCATTCGACATTCCTATTGTATACACTATATTATTATACACTGATTCTTTTATTTAAGAACACTTGTTATTTTAAAAATTCACATTCTTCATAACATTACAAAAAAATATTCACAAAAAAAATTATAATTTTTACAACTAAATCATTCTTTTATATTTTCTCTTTGTTTAACGATAATATACATTTTTAGTAGTTACTATTATAATAATCGAAAATACACGAAATTTTACAATAAATAACTTATTTGAAAAATAATTGACGAGTAGTTAGGTATACTAAATTCTTAATATTTTGGATTTCATTATACAAGTGATAAACTATAGATACCAAGACTAAATAATTGATATCCAATATTGTCTTTTACTTCTAAAGTCAATATTTTTATATGTATTACAATATAAATAATCATTAAATTAATTTTTTATATTTTAATTGTAATTTCGCTGATTCTTAAACAACAAATCTAAAGAGTATGTAAGAATATTTAAATTGCATATACTTACTTTACATTTTATACATAAAAAAGTGAATAAATTTGCATTTAAAACTGTACAACAACAACGATATAGTTTAATCTTTATTTTTACAGTTTGGACAGGCGTTCTATGGGTTCTTTTTTTCCGCTGAAGTGGCTTTATTTGGATACTTATACGCGATGGTAGAAGAAAAAGAATTTTATCAAAAAATAACTGGTCACGCAAGAGCTGCAACATTGACAGGAAAATTTTTTTCATCATGTTTGTCACAAATTTTAGCCATCACTTATGGAACTCCTCCGTACAACGCGCTCGTGTATATGTCTATTTTCGGTAAATATAGAACAATTTTTTGTACGCATGTTACATCGATAGATTCATTCAAATTATAGCCAAAGTTTTGAATGTACCGAAATGAATATCTCAATGATATAATATTGTTAAACTTTACAATAATATTATTATAAAAGTATGATGAACAAAAAAATTCAAATGAATGCGTAAACTAACATATAAACTACAATAGTTATATGTAGGTATTAACCTGTCTAGTCCATCTTGATACTCGAAACCTGTTAAGATTAAAAAAAGAAGAAGAAATCAGTGAATCGAAAAATATATTATATTGAAATGACTAATTCCACTTTTTACCTTGGTCCGTGGGATTATGATACTTTTTCAACGTAATATAAATTTAATTTTCGAATCACTGTTTTTTTTTTTTTTTTTAATCGTACGGCCGGTTTTGGAATGTTAAGATAAACTGAATGAGTTATACCTTATAGTAACTGTGCGTTCAAAGAAAGTTAAAATTATAAAATAACATTTTAAATGTATTTGACCTATTTTGGTGTTTAGATAGAGTATATCACAGTTCGGCAAAAATATGAAATAAAAACTTAATATTTTTTCCGTTTCAATAATAAATATCAAATTGGACATATATTTTTAGAGGTCGCTGTTTTAATGTAACAAATATAGAGAGCAAAAATTTTTAATATGAAAAACAAAAAGTACTGTTTGTATTGCTAAATCAGCTAACAAAATACAATTTATTTATGTTTGATTGCTATTGTAGCTGCAATGTAAAATGAGCTACATGAAATTATTAAGAAAATAATCAATATAATCAAATACAATTAATCGATATAAATAATAATAATATTATATAAATTACTTGTTATAATTTTAGTTGTTGTTTGGTTGCCATAACAACTGTAACGGTAAATGTTGTCCACAGTCCAAACATTTATGATTTATATTAAAAAATGATCATAGATTCAAGTATTTAAAATTTATTAGTATTAAAGGATGAAGATTTTCAATAGAAACTGCTTAAAATAGTATTTACATTTTTAATTAAAGTATTAGCCGTCTAGCCAATAGGGTTCTATTGTTTAACTGTTTAAAATGGAATAAGTATTCATAAACAAGTTTGATTGTTTATTTATAACAATAAATAGCTTTAATAGGATATAAATAAAGGGTATAACGAGTAAGGTATATAAGTCTAATCACAAAAATAATTTGCATGTCAAATTGCATGTAAAATAATTGTAAGCATAAAACTTGAACAAATAATAAAACTAAATTTCGTTAGTAGTTGTATTTATGTAAATTATAAAAAGTTAAAAAGATTTAAGCACTCTGACCTACAGTAAGTAAAAATTATTATTATATACTTACTGTTAATTATTGAAGGAAAAGATTTTTTTTTTTTTTAATTATTTAGTTTATTCATACTATTTTTTCTTTATTTATAACAATACAACAGTACCTATTTAAGAGAAAAATGACATTACAACAAATTAGAATACATGAATATATAATATTAGTTATTACTTTTTCTATGTTAGAATAATAAATAATAAACATTCTTATGTAGATGTAGAATGTGGTTCAAATTAGTTGATTTGCACACAATTTTACTAAAAAAAGATATTGTCACATTAATTCTTTTTATAAATATAAATACCATTATTTAGTAAGTTATGGTCAATCTATCAAACTTATACGTCCTATATATATATGTGTGTGTGTGTGTAGTAAAATACAATAATTGTTTATGTTAAAGATTTCTGGAAAGTTTAATTTACGAAATGTACATTACTATTACTATATTATGATAAATCTAATATGGAAGTTTGGCAAATACGTAGAATAGGTATTTAATTAAATGATTTAAAAGCTCTATATATTTAGTAAACACGTTTATGATTTACCTTATACTAAAAGGTATAGGTATATCTTTATTGCACAGACTATATAAGTCTATACTTAAATTCCAAATAATAATACGAGTATCTATTTATTAATTGGAATTTATTTATGCATTACACTTGATGACACATTTTGAACCGATAACATGTACCTACTTACTCACGTGCATCATATTTTATTTGTATACATCAATAATAAAAACAGCTGTAACAATAAACAATTTTTATAACATGAATGATTATTTTAGCTTAATTTTAAAACCATTAATATTGAATTGATTCGTTAATAATAAACATAATTTTAATTAGTAGTACTAACTATATTATTATATTATTATTTATTAATTTTTTGTCAATATTTGGTCGTAACACTCTTAAGTAACCATAATTGTCTCGGTAATTATTCAATTGTTATAAGTAACCTATAGATATAATTATACACATGTATTACTTGTATAGGTATGTACGACAATTATACCTTTTTACAAAATGTATAAGTTTAAATTCGATTAATCTATTTAAGATAAAAAAATAAAGTGCAAGTTTAGCTAAGAAATTAAGATTAATAAATACTATACAAATTATTCACTATTATTGAACACCATAATAATATATTAATATCGTGTATTTGTGTACTATGTGTTTAGTTTTAAAATGTATTAATTAATTTCTTTCTGACACTTGGAGAATTATTTTTTAATCGATGAATAGACACAATAGTCACCCAATTATTATTAACAAAATAATAACCGTTCAACATTTAAATAATCAAAATAGTAGAAACAATACTTTTATAATTCGGGATTTCTATATAAACATTTTAAAAAAAAGAAAAATTATATACTCTACTTTGAATAATTGTAAAATTAAAAACAAAATGTTTACTTTAAAAATCAATAATTGATTATGGTTTCACGCTTACTTAACTTAAAGACAATATAAAAGTTAAAATTGTGTATACAAATCATATGTTTTACAACTTTTAAAAATTATTATAAGTACCTATTGTTCATTGACCATTTGTGTACTGTTATATGGAACATTCTGTACATAATTATGTACATACTGCAACAATGACAACGGCCAATATTTATTACGTAAAGCATTGTTTACTTATTAAAAACAAAAAAACAAACTATCTGTATAGTTATAAACTTATATGTTCTGTATGATATATTGTAGACAACTGAACGTTTGATAATGAAGAAAAAAAATATTTTATATCACGTATTATACACATTAGTAATATTACATGTTATACAAGCCTACATAAAAGATAAAGATAAAGGATTAATAATAATTCATGTTTGCCGAATAATATTGATAATCATTATAATGTTATAAACAATAAACATATAATAGTCAAATCTGTCTGATAACGGAGTATATACCTACTACGATATAATAATTTAAAACAGCGGTGGTTCTTAACCTTTTATAGATCGCGGATCCCTGACCAAAGGTTTTTAAAAATCGAGGACCCCTTTGCCAATTTTTTTCGAATACTTTATTTTTTTACAAAACATCTCATGTTATCATAACCAAATTTAAAGTAATTATTTTGTTTTGAAAATTACACAAGTAGACATCACAAAACATATACATTTATATTTTATAATTATTTTTGTTACACTTGATTTTTCATAAAAAAAATAACATAAATAAGATCTCTTTATATAATAAGATATATTATACATGAAAAAAAAAATAAAAATTCAACAATAGGTATTGTAATAATGTCAAATATTAATGTACGTATGTTATGTTTTAAAGTTGTCATGGATCCCCGATATGCGATCACGGACCCCTAGACGGTCACGGGCCATTGGTTAAGAATCGCTGATTTAAGACATATTTTCTTATTCGAATAAAATTTGTCAGTCAAACTAAATTTAATTTTATTCATATTTTTTCATTAAAAATAAATTCAAATTTTCAAATTTTTTAAACTCAAAGAAATATTTGTGTTAAATTTATTTGCTAAAAACCTGTATAGTTCCGTTTAAAGTTATTAATTGTTGATGCTTTAACGCATATACTTCTTCACAAATTGCTCAATTATAATTAAAAATTGTACATCTTGATATCTATACAAATTAACTAAATTATAAGAAAATTAAATTAAAATTGTCGATAGTAATTTTTCAAACAGATCATGGCTAAATTTAATTAATATACAGGCTACATTGGTGAAAATTGTTGGAGGGGAGGAGCTTAACCAAGGTCTTATATTGTAAGGCCTTCTTAATCCCTAAAAATAATTTAAATATTTTAGGTTTATGAATCTTCTTCATAAAAAGAATACAATAATAGTAGACAAATTTAATATAAAATATATTTAAATAAATAATTAACTAAGAAACAATTTATTCACGAACAAATCGTGTGAAAAAAAACGACCTAAGACCACTCGCTAGAACATAATATACAAATAAATTAAAATATACAGGAAATACTGTTTGGACTTTTTAGCTACCTACCCAATTTATTAATTTGTTATATACATTAATATAAAAAAATTAGTTATTTAAATTGAATAATTCATAAAATCTATGTGCCAAACAATTTCTAAATTTTTATGATTTTGACTAACTATTTATTAAATAAAAAACTTAAAAATTAAGTAATATTATCTATTGACCTAATGTTATAAAATTGTAATAACGTTTGTTCAAGCAAAGCGAGAGAACATTTTTATCATGGTTAGATAATGTGTAATATATTTTAATACTTAAATTATTATTGTATACGCACTTACAGTTAATTTCCATAGTATAAAATAATATATTAATATGTACCTATTGTACCTTATTTCTACCGTGTTTACTAAAATTTCTTCTTATATTTATAGGAATGTCATTTACAACCGTATGGGCAATTTTCTTACCAAAAGTCAAGTATAGTCTTTACTTCCCCAATAAGAAAAAAGTCGATGAAACGTCGATGGGACAATCCACCGTCACTGTCTACAACCCACAAAAATATAAAGATTCACAGCTGAGCATTGAAGCAGCTTCCAATGAGGAGGTATGTAACGCAAGAAATTACAGCGCTATACGACAATATTATAGTGTTATAATTTATAACATAATATGTTGTAGGTTATAATACGTATTTAAACATATTTTAGGCAGTGTTATAATATTACGTGTAATACCTAGTAAAAACTTATTAGTGAGTTATAAATGTTATAATATTTATATTTTTATACTAAACTATTCTCAAACAATAATATTTAAATACCTACTTATTTTTCTAACGCATCATTATCAAAATATATGGTTTTCAATAATTCTCAAAAAATAAAAACAATATAATTTAATACGTGGCGTATTACCTATTATAGGCGACGTACGACTATCGGTGAAGTATATTGTTTAATAGCACATATTATACTGTAATAATTGAATATTATTTGCGTAACTACTTCAACTGGATATTTAATCAAAACATGCCAAGGTCCCATAATAACAGTTGATTGCTGATAACTGATACGCTTATAAAATAACAACTATTTAAAATCTTCAACATCACTTTTACAATAATATATATTTTTCATAGTAGAACTACCAAAGTATATTGACTGTGTTATGAGTGGCGGACAAGGGGGTTCTAAAGAGACTGCAACCCTCCCCAAAATTTTAGGAAAATTTACAAAACATGTTTTCAGTGTTCTATGAACGTATTACACAAGATATAAATGTGTATTTAAACTTGTAATTTGCATGTTTGTTTGATGCAAAGACTATTATGTTAAATACCGCCAATTTAATGATAAAAACATATTATAACAAACTTAAGAGTGATCCTATAGATGAACCACCTCATATATAACTAATTATTAGGAACCCCTCTAGTCCCCTTCAAAAAAAAAGAAAAGTTAAGTGTTGACAATGCCGCTGACTGATATACTTGTATTTTTTCATATAATATTGTGCTTACATCCATAGAAAATCAAAAATTACGAAAACAACGAAGTTGAAGAGGAATACAGCGTGGTCAAAGAGCTGTACAAAGATTTCAAGCAATCGTATTCCGACCCGTACGTCTGTAAGCTCTGTTTTTGGTGGGCAGTGGCGATGGGTGGTTACTTACAAGTTAGTATAAATAATATATATAATATTATAGAACGAAAAACGTTGCATATTTCTATACTATAAAATAGTGTAGTATAGATGTGTGCGAATAATTTAAACGATTTAATTGTATATACACTGAAGCGCTGATGTTTAACGAATTGAGTCCATGTCACATCAGGGCTAAAAATTTACTTCCCCAACTTTTGAAAATTTATTAATTTACCCAGCGAGTCGAAATTATCTAGCCCTCAAACAAGAAATTTCTATGATAAATTGAATGAGGGTTATACCTATTTAATTTTTATTTGATTTTTTTGATTTTTCCTTTACTTTTATTGGATAAACATAATTTCATTACATTTTTAAGACTTCTGAAAACTTTCGACTTTCTAAAGTGGCCTTTAAAAATATTGATTGGTGATCTCTGAATTAAACGATATAAGATAATATAATCATGTCTTGTTTTGTATTTCATATAATGAATTTCGTATTTCCCACTAATATTTATTTCCCTCGCAACCACAAAATCTTTAATAGTTATTTTGAAGTAAATTATTTGCGATTTGAATACCACGATCAAACATGTCACTCGGTGACATGTACATACCATCTATTTCATCTATAATACGACACCAGCTGTATACACGCATAATGTACTATAATACACGTGTTATAATTTAATAGAATGTCCATAAATTACTGGTGTAGTAGTTCATAATAAATATTTATTATACAGGTGTATGCGTACATAAATGTGCTTTACACATACGTGTTGGAAGAAAACGAAGATACCGAGTTTACATTGTACAACGGCGCGGCGGAATCTCTAAACACTCTCATCGGTGTGTAAAGTAAAATATAATTATTATTAAGTCGGGAGAAATTATATTACATGATTTGATGCGACCGTCCATTGTGGAAACGTCGTTATTTTTTTTTTTTTATTACAAGAAATCTAAAGTAATTTTAAATTACTTTAATTATCTCGTGAGACAAATTGATCTGCATTAAATATTATTTTTTGTGCACTGAAAAAAAATAATAGACAAAAATATATTATATTTATATATTATATTAGAAAATATTTACATAATTTAAAATCGTCAAAAATTAATATATTTTTATCATAATCATTTTTTAAATTTTTAGTTATGTGCATTTTAATTGTTTATTTTAAAACAAAATAGTTTTTTGAAGTATTTCAAATTTTGATACATAAAAATCTAATCTTGAACAAATATTTTATAGGTTATAAGTATTTAAAGCTCAGTTAATGATCGGTGTGTTTTAGAGTGATACAAGGGTACATCGAAAAATTTTGGTCTGCTATTTCACTCATATAATATAAACCTTAAATACTTATAACTAATAAATTACTCGTTATAAATTATATTTGATAAATCGATATGCATATACGCCAAACAATATTCTATTTAGAAATATGAAATTAAAATTGTATGTCGTAATTTAAAAAAAAAAACGGTAAAAATTAGTAAAACATACAGTTTTTCGAAAAATGTTGTTTTATAACAACTTAAAATTATGTGAAAGAAATCTTTGCAAAAATATAATATTTTTTGAATACGTTAAATACATTTATAAATATATATATATTATATAGGGACTATAACTACATTGAGTCTATAAACATTATACGTATATAAAGTCTATACGATTGTGTCACAGTAGTCAAATATATCAGTTGACAAGCTTTTAATTTTCATAAATTAGTCTTTATTTGGAAGGTTCAACCCACTTATGAATCTGTAGTACATCTAAGTGAAATCGTCAGACATTAATTTATTTTCTACGTTCCAAGTGCATTCATGAGTATAACTATTGTGCATAAATATACACATACTCTACATCATAGGTGGCCAACTTGCTGCTCGCGAGCCACATGTGGCTTTCGTCATTGTCAGATACGGCTCACGTCTTGTTTACAAAATCGAAATTTACTTAATTCGATTATAAATTTCAATTTTTTAGGTATTAGCTTATAAAAAATTATCAAATCATATAAAATGTGTCTATAAACACTTTGACTCTTATTATCATTGTACTTATCTATGTGGCCCGCGAACCTATTCTTGTTGGCCACCTCTGCTCTACATACTCTAAGTAAAAATGCAACAACATTTTTTACGACAAGACTGTATGGGAAAAATGACGACCAATCCGTAGACACCATGAACCATCGCTGCCGAACGAAAACATTCGAGTTTTTCTAAATATAATATATTATAGTGTCACTCTTGTATTGCATAAAAAATTATTTTTATTGAACAGAATTTATTTTTCAGGTGCCCTCTCTGCGTTTACTATAAGCAAAGTAAAGTGGAATTGGTATTCCGTTGGCGACATATTCTTTGCCATTGGATCTATCATTGCCGCCATCGTGTTGTTATGTTGCGTTTACTGCCGAAACTTGTGGTACATCTACGCTTTCTACATAATTTACGGAATGATGTATCAGACTATGTTAACCATTGCCGAGTGAGTTTATTACGCGCGTATGGGTTTTAAATAGTGATATATAGCTGCCGCAGAAGGGACGGAGGCTGTTATCGCGGGGTACAAATATTTTTTATGGGGGTGAAAGTTTTTGGTTTTTAATGGCGGTGATCAATTATTATTTGGGCCGACAAATAATAATTAAAATTCAATCAATATGACCGTAAATGGTATTGTATAAACACCAAAGAGTATAGTTTTTACTATTTAATATGGTGAAAAAAATATTTTTCCTCTGCTGGGCGCTTTAATGTATAGCAGTATAGCTACACTACTGATTTGAAAATTGTTTTACAATACTATTTTACACATTATAGGACTTTAAGTCGTTTAAAGTATACCATAGGTATTCAGGCAGTATATAGGACATTAAATAGGTGATCAGACTGTATGAAAGACATTTGAGGATCTGAGATGGTTCACAAGTACCTGTACAATATTGTACATCAGAAACTATAGTTTTTTCTTATTTTTCAATAACAACTGTTTTAATTATTTTCATCCCATAGATTATACATATCATAATATGAGTGTATGACTTAAATTTTATATGTATAATGCATATTTTGTTAGTGGAGTATTCATAATATAATATATGTATAGTATTATTATTCTACTATCTATATGTCTTATGTGTATATTATTAATTAAGTTCTTATACTGTTTTTCGATATTCGACAACCATTAAACATATTTACCAGCACACTGTGGTTATTATCAGTTTCATAAAAATGTATACCTATACGGCTATACGCCGTGTATAACCCTTTCAAACAGATGGATATGAATAATTATAAACTATACTCGAGCCATACCTACTATACCTGTACATATATAATTATTAACTTAAAATTAAATCTTTCAAATCTATGCCAAAAAATTATATCTCCATTCGCATTAAATAGTTACCTACCTATCTAAAAGTGTATTAAAATAGATTATTATTATTATTTAATATTTTGTTCACCTAATTTCTTTTACACAGGACAATGAAACTATATACAACTCAAATTAAAAAGGATAATTTTAAGTTAATAAAATACTAATGCTTGATCGTTTTAATTTTCAGATCCGAAGTTGCTAAGCGATTAAATAAAAAATGTTACGGATTGATTTTTGGATTTAATACTTTCATTGCTGTATGCATCAATACCATTATTATATACGGAGTTATTCAAGGACATTTTATTAAGATTAACATAGCACAACAAGTAATACACAAATAAATACGCAATAAAATGCGCTTTTTTTTTTAGTTATATTTTTTACTATATATTATATGTATTTATTGTTGACAATTCTTAATCGCATAATCTTAGATTAAATTATATAAAACTCTATTAAATAGATAGAATTAAAGATGCGATACTAAATTAAACCAATTTTATTTTTCAGTTTTTGATATACACCGTGCTGTACGTAGTACTTGCGATATTCTTTTTCGGTTCATCCATTTTGAGAATGTTCAGAGACGAAGGAATTGTAGAGTACAACTGAGCCCAAACGAATCCTATTAATGAACTATAGATATTTTCCTTGGAACAAAAGTAATTTTGTGAACAAATAGACTTAATATGAATTTGTATACCATTATAACTTAAGGCAACTAAGAAATGTTAAGTAAACTACTACTTATTTAAGTAAACTCGCTGTATAATTATTATGTATATGTTATTTATGGACAATTATCAATTATTTATTTAAATTATACAAAGCGATTCGCCAAATCTGCTCAATACTCTCCCCTTTATTTTTCTTTAATAGGTAATGAATTTATTCAAGTATTGATTTTTGGAAATTATTTTTTTATAAATAAATATTCTATTTTAATTATTAGATTCTTTTTATGCAATTGAAGAGTGTTCAATGTTGGTACAAACATTATTCAAAAGTGATCCTCCCTTTGTATTATTAAGGAGATGTTTTTTTTTTTTTAATGTTACCTAATGTAAATAAATTAAAATGTTACCGAGTAATTTATTAGTTTATGAGTTAATAATCTTTAAGTACTCATAAAAAAAAATAATTTATAATAATTGATAACCAATTGTTAAAATATGGGAGCTAAAATAATTTAAAAGTTATAATAATCAATATTAATTTATTACAATTTTATAATAATTGTTCGAATTTTGATTTAAACATTTCAAAATTTTAAAAGTTTGTTTCACTACACGATATTCCTTAAAGATTGTATGTAATTTAAACAGTTATTTGCAAATATTATTTGTGATTAAATAACTTAAAAATTCCAAAAATTAAAAATTGAATAAATACATTATTTAAGAATAATACGAGTAATAGAAAATATACTTGATGAATCATTGTGTATAGTAACTACAATTATTATATATACCTATGTATATTTGTTAAAACAAAATGTTATTATTCTTTATAATAAAGAAATAAAAACATAAAGTACGATATATTTTATTTATTTTAGTGACCTAGACTTCAACTATATATTATATTACGGAACAATAAATCTACTGTGTTAGTCAATCATTAATTTTTATTATTTTTAATTCATATTGTTTTTAATATTAGTTTATTTTATTTATTAAATTTCATTTTAGCATTGGAACTATGGTTTTTAAAGTTTGACTGGTTTTTTTTTTTTTTATTTACATATTTAATTCATTACATCTTAACATTATATACAGTGAAACCTCTCTTAACGGACACCTCTAATTAGCAGACACCTCTCAATAACGGACAAAATTTCCGGTCCCGGCATAGTCCCGTTACATATATATTATTCTATCAATTTTTCCCAATAGCGGACAATTTGGTCGGACCCTTGAGTGTCCGCTATTCAGAGGTTTTACTGTAATTCACACACACAAAAAAAAAAAACGTTATCGACAAGTTAAAAATTAAATAAACAAATATAAGTATACGCCGCATCAGGCCAAAGATTATATAAGATCTATGTGAAAATTCAAAAACATTTTGACATGTTTTGGTATGAAAGTTTTTTTATATTTCAACATCCATAACAATCGAAAAATCAGAAGCTTAGCATAGTGCAGTATAGATATATAAGATATATTGTACTTAACGTATAATAATAATTATGAAACTTAATCATTCGTCATCATCAGTTATACACTTATACACGTAATACGTGTAACAATTCTAAAATGAGTTTTATCAGAGCTTTTTTTGCCATATAATTGTTTAATTTATATAACATACATCAAGATTAAACTAAGTCAAGGAAAAGTACTTCAATAGTTGAGAAAAAGCTAAAATATCGAGAAACTTGGTCTAAATCCGAAGCGACGTTTATTGTTATTGATTTTTTTTAGTGATACACTGATACTCCATCACAATTCAGGCACAACATAATACAATATATAATTTATTACTTATAATAAATTACTGCGTCTAGTATTTTTCACACTATTCAATTAAACTAACGAGATGAAGCAAAAGAAATGGTTGCAGTAAAATCACAATAAAAACGCTAAAAAAATGCTAAAAAAAACGCAATTTTATACGATGATTAGCCGACGAGTAGATAAATAAAAGTAATGATATCGTAGAAGGGTAACATAATATAATATTAAAATATTGATGATTAATGATTTTGATTTAGTTTTATTACAGAAGCATAGATATAAAAAATGGTTAAAAATTAAATAATTTAACTATGACTTGATATACATATAGTTGTTCTGTACACGATGTCTGCAGCGTGCTCTTATACACAGCATGCATTAGTCGTTCGCTCCAATAAATAAAGTAGTCATCAATTATAGCACAGTTAAATAATTATTTTTTAAACCTAAACTCCTCTAAAAAATAATAATCAATAAATATTATTTTAAAACTACGTTGTATTTATTAACCCATAAAATAAGCCACCACACTTTTTTAAGTCATGATCAGATAATTTTTACAACCAAAATTAGGTTAATTTTTGTGTAGGATTAATTTTCCGGTCAATTGACTAACTTATTAGATTTCGAGCGGACCAATGAATGATTTAAATGATTAATGTATTGATTTTAAAATGATGTGTAGTTGAAAAAAAATATTCGATCTTTATCTTTACCGCGGTTGGTTTTTATTAGTTAATTGGATGTAATTTATACTTTTGAAAGGTTGGAATCCCAAAAAATTCCCAATACTTTTTAAAATAATCTAAAAAAACAAACAAAACATTAAGGAAAAACAGAAATTTTTGTGCTAAACCGATTTTTTTTTTTTTTTTTTAATTTAAAAACGAATAATCGCAAGTCATAAATAATAAGATATAAACGCGCAATTTTTCCTAAATCTTGTATGTCATAATACTTTTGTGTATATTATATCATGTTTAAGTTTAGAATTTAAAAAAATGTTTATTTTATAATTAAAAATTCCTAAAATGTTAATATTCATACCTAAGTTTTGAAAATGTAAAAAAAGTTCCACTTAAGTTTTTAGTACTAAAAACTAAAAATTTCAAAAAATAAAAAAAACACACACATTATATAATCAATACATTTATTACTCCGCTCAGAATCTAAAATACATTAAGATGTTGAGTCATTAATTTTATAGATCGGTGACGCCTCAAATTGATGATTTTTGCAGACAACGACGGATTTGTGTACAAAATAATAATAATTATTTTATTTTAAACGAAACGTGTTAAATGTTCTTGTTACAGCCACAATAATCAACGGTCCAAGTGTCAACTGTCGACGGTAGTCAACGCGCTATTTTCAAGGCAAAATATATTAATGTTTCTTCAAAAATAAATAAAAACACCAACGAAATATTACTGACCCCTAGTGCCCACATACGACATACCAACGTGGTCTACGTCGGTGTAAAGTTGAAACTTCTTTTACATTTATTTTGTGCACATTTTAAAACACAAAATTAGTTGAATATTGTTTCCGTTAAAAATGTATAAGTGTGTTTGATAAAATTAAAAATTATCAATTACATCGTTTATGCAAAAATTCATTTGGATTGATAGCCAGCGGAATCTATGTGTAAAAAGTTCGGCGGAATCAATAAAAATTTGGCGGAGTTAACATGCGACGCAATCGATAGATTTCTTACAAGTAAAAATGTCATTTCGGCGCAATCGATAAACACCCTTTCAAAATTCACTGCCCAAATCCAAATACGTCACTGTGGCTAGTGAATACAGTGTAGCAGCAACAGGTCAGTTAATAATTGATTTGTGTCATTCTATTGTTTATGTTTAAGTAATTTATGGAATTTTCAAAATAAAATTATTTTGAATATTTCATTCCTACCACATTTTGTTATATTCGTATAATACAAAAGTTGATTATTTAACTATAGTTAAACATATTATAAGTACTATAGGTACACAGTATTATAAACTTCAACACACGTATAATAAGATATGAAATATAAATATTATAATATGCTTATATAAGATTGTAGGTACTATACATATAAGTAAATCACAATTGATATTATGGGACAATTATATTATATTACTTTATCTTCGACATTGAGCAAGGTTTCTTTTAACGCAAAATCAGTTTACGACAAAATCTATTTATTTTTTTTTTTATGTGTGTATTTAAAAAATGAATAACCATAGTTACTTGAAATTTTATCAAATGTTTTTGTAGTCGTCTAAAGTTGAAATTTCAAATTTAATTTTTAACTAAAAATTTCCTAAAATGTTTAATATTCATAACTAAAACTTGAAAATTTAATTCAAGTGCGGTACCTTAAAAGTTGTTATTACTAAATTAAAAAAAAAACTTTGAGCGTAATTTCAAAAATATTTTTTATGAAATTTAAATTTGAACAAAATTTCTATAAATATTGATATTACATTTTTGATCGGTCGAAAATTTTAAAAATGTAATATTATATTATTTATAATTCATAAATATTTCATATTAGAACCAAAAACCCAAAAAATCTAAATAGAATATATGAACTATTGGTTATTTAATCGATATTTTAAGTTAATTAATGGATTCAATTCGAAATTGAAACGCTGAATAACGGTTTTAGTTATTTGTATAATTGTATGTTGTAATTTGAAAATATTTTTGGTTGAGATTTAAAACTTTTACGTAAATAATCTTATATACACAGTAACATTTTCAAAACATTTAAATTAATTTTATGTTTTTGCCTTCTTATGTTTTTTACCATATTATTATTATTATTATTATTATTATTATTATTAGAGCAAAATAAATTACTAAAATAGTTAATATCAATGTATTTAAGTGTATATGATAACAAGTCGATGGGCCGTCTCTTCTCAGAATAGTTTTTCGTATCTCGTATGCAATAAATTATCAATGGATTCAAACTTAACACATCCATTACAGTGATCTACTCGATGAAGAGATACTTCCAATATACAGAAGAACGGTTATTGCTATTTTTTCACTTAATTTTTGATTGATTGGTACAAAATTGTTCTATTGTTTTAAAAATCAATCCATCATAATTTTAATTCGATATCATCAATTATTATATTAATACTCTAGACTCTAAAGTCTCGATTTTTATTAATTCATTGTTATTTTTGTTGTAGACGTATTAATCGTTTTGTTATAAAAAACAAAAAAATCAATAGGTACTTTTAAGTTTTAATCTTAACAATATTCTAAGAAGTATTTAAAGACAGGATACAATTTACAATAATCATAATGTTAACTCAACACTGCAATCTGTTGTTGAATAGAATAGTCGTTAGACGAATAATTAATATTGTAATATACGGATTTAATAGCTTCGAGGAACAGTACCTAATCGCTTTTAGGTTTTTTTTTTCTTTTAATTTAAAAATAAATGTATTAACAACTAAGTTTTAAGTTGTGGACTTATAAAATATAACGAAAAAAACGGTCAACAAGTTTGAGAAGATTTATAGCTAAAACGATTTTAAATTGATGTGCAAATACTTTGTTGTGCCATGCTCCAAGTAGGTATGTTTTTGATCGTTATTGGATCTACAGATTGAGATCACCATTTACCAGCGCAGCTTGCTATTATATTTTTGCTACTAGCGAAACTTGTAGTTCATCTATATCCGGGTTCTGCGTAATTTGCGGTTTGATTATACTAGACAGTATACACTATACCTATGTTGATCATTGTCAATTGAATTTTTTTTTCACGCGTAAAATTTTATAATTTTTAACATATACTCTAGCAGTCTAGCTATTTTATCGGCGTCACCGGAGGATAAATAAAACCACGATAGACAATCCACCTGCGGCGGATTGTAATAAGTAATTTTATTTCTTGCGCTATGTTACCATCAACTATTACAATCATAAATAAATAAATATATAGTTAGTCGTATATTACATATTTTAAGATTATTAATAGCGGATAAGCCACTCCCGAAAAACGGGTTCATTGTATTATTGTCCTAAGCTTCCTCGAATCGTTAAAGTCAGTCGAGTATTATTTAGTTGGTTCTATATAAGTCTTAGTGGCTCAGAGATAAACTTTTCCTTTTAAACAATAATTATAATAGCTGTTACCCGTGGCTTTAATATCGACATACATTTACAATCCTTCTGTGTACACGGTTGGCTGTCCGTTGGTCAACAACTGCAGATTTTTTAATATTTAGTATAGTATATGTCTCAATTATATATAATCCTACTAATAATATCTGTATTAATAAACTATCTGTAATAATCTACCTATAGATTCCGTTTTGCTTCAGTTGAAGTATTCTCAGTTGATTTTCAAAATAAGCAGAAAACTTTTTAAGTAAACGAGCCTTAACCATACATTTTGCTTCTTGTACATATAGTAGCTGTTATTCAATTTTTCGTTAATATAAATTAGTTTATTAGCCTAAATGACAAAATATAAAATTACATCCGGTTATAATACCAGTTTTATTATCTGTAACCAATGACAACCTTATAAAATATAATTGAAAAAATATTCGATTTTCGTGAGCGGTAATAAAATTCATATATTGTGTGACATTCTGTAACACGTTGAAAAATGAAGCTACAAATTCCCACCGAATCAATTGATATACCTAATTTTTATAAAAAATTGTCAAGTATACTAGTTTTTGAGTCGATAAGGACAAAGAAAGAAAGATACCGTTTCAATTACCTACCATAGCAACCAAAATATATTTAAAAAAGAAATTAATGCCATATTGTTTTAATTTCGTGTTACAGTACAATAGTACCTACTACCTAGGTTGCCCTTAGCAACCAATATTTAACATAATTACGTTACCACAGAAACCTCATTGTTCATTTTTTTTTCTTTTTAACATAATCTTAAAAACATACATACATAATATAGGCTATAATATGATTCAACATATTTCCGTGAAACGAAGAAAATACCGAGTACCTATAGCACACACCTTTTTTTTTTTTTTTTTTTAGTATATTTCATATAGAGTAAGTCAGAAAAATAATAAGTCACTTGAAATTATAAAGCTCACCTATCATAAATTAAGATACTAAATAACCAATAAAACAACTTATTATAATTGTTAGATAATTCAGAAAAAAATATTATTTAAATACTACTTGTGGGTGCCTACCAAATTTATTAAATTACTATAATGGGTATTCCTTGAAATATTATGTTTCAACTTTTAAATATTACCTACTAAAGTAGGTGATGATAGACTAGTAGGTAGACTACGATACCATACTGAATGAATAGATGAAACAAAACATAATGCATAATTATTAAAATGTTATATATATATCATAATGAGTAATGGTTTTTTCTGTTAATATTTTTTGATGCATGAAAAAATAACCAACAATTGCTAAAACAATTTATACTGCACTACTGCAGCAGTTATCCGGGAATAACTATTATTCATCAAATTAAACTCAGAACACTTAATTGTTATTTGTTCATTAATTGAATTTCTTAATCTCCGCTGAGCTCTTACAGCTAATCATTTCAAGATAACCGACCATAGCCATTCTCAATATGATATAAAATACGACCGAAAAATTACTGCTGTATCATAATATAATCATTGAAAACCAATCATATTTTTTTAGAAAAACATTGATCGCAAATACATATGTTTCATTCTAGCATCCCGATAGAACAATCATGAAGAAATGGAAAAAGATCTCTCTGTTCGTGTGCGTGTTCGCATTCGTCAGAGAACTTAGGCCTATCGAACCGTTTTATGCGGCTTACATGACAAGTCCAATTGTAAACATCACATTAACTCAGGTAAAATATATACAGTAACATAATAAGTACGCATATTATATAGGGTGTAAAATAATAGAGTTTGTCGAGTATTTTCAGTGCTCACCTCTATTTTACCTTTAATAACGAATTTGATGAAATTTTTAAGTATACATAAAGATCATATTTTCAAATTCTTTAGATTTTTGTATTACTTTAGGAGTAAACCGTATCTTCTTGCTGTGGCAATACAAATTTTTGTTTTTCAAATTAAAATCTCCCTTTTTTACTATAAATTATTTAAGGGATAATTTTTATGAAAGTTTTTTAAAAATATAAAAGAGTTATAGTATTCTATCTGGGGTTTAATATACATACTCATTATTTGACTGTTTTTACAAATTATAAATGTTGGTAGATTGGTATTAATTAATACATTTTTCGAATCACTATAGCCATCACGCCTTTAAACCCATTATCATTTACCTATTATCCTTGTTAGTATACACAATAAATTAAATAACTCAACAACTATACTAGTTCAAATTTTGATTTTTATTCGTCAACATTTTCAGAAAATGATCTGTTCAATAATTTACAGTAGAAAAGGAATGTTTTTATCTGATAAACAGAAGTTTATATCTTCGCGGGACATTCCTTAAGAAATACAAAAAAAAAATCTAAATTTAAATAAATAGTCTTTATAATTATATTTTAAAATATCAAAAAATATTGAAGAAAAAAGAGGTTGAACATACTTTTCGAATTATTTTGTATAATATATGATATGCACACCGAATTTTTGTGGTTTATACAGACGTCTAGGGATGTTTATGCGATCGGAGCGTACTCGTGTTTTGGTCTCATCATCATTGTGTTCCTGATCACCGACTATCTAAAATATAAACCAGTATTAATAATGGATGGTATATGTGGTATAATTGCCTACTGCAGCATTATTGGACATCCGAGTTTGTTGAGAATGCAGGTAAGGTATATATACGTAAAGCACTGTCGTTATGACACTGCTAAATGATTACATTATTATGATCTTTTATTGTATTTTATACAGAGATTCGAGGTTTATAAAATTGTTCTTAAAAAAAAAAAAAAAAAAACTCTAAAATAATAAGCAACGATAAAAATATTTTACAGATTGGCCAAGTGTTCTACGGCTTCTTCTTTTCATCCGAAGTGGCTTATTTTGGTTATTTATACGCCATGACCGATGATAAACGTTACTACCAAAGGATCACGGGGCAAGCTAGAGCGGCGTGTCTATCGGGCAAGTTTTTATCGTCTTTATTTGCCCAACTTGTCAGTTTCGTCAACGGTTCAGTTCCTTACGTTGAATTGGTTTACTTGAGTGTATTCGGTAAATATCTTACTCGTTATCATAAATATTATAGTCTTTTGTATATTAAAATAATTTAATTTTTAAGGAATGTTTTTCTCTACTGTTTGGGCCTTTTTAATGCCTAACGTTACTAATAGTGTGTATTTTCACAACGAAAGATCTGAATCAATCGATCAGCCTACTCCGGCAGTTTCAAATTCCACGTCTTTCACTGGTGAATCAAAAATCATTCAGGATATTGAATCTCAACCATCGAAAATAAAAGTAACTTAATAGTTATCTATCTCTCTCTCACTTTCTCATTCACTTACTCAATATGAATATAGTTGGTACTATTGGTAGAAACCTTTCACCCCAGTTTTCAAACACTATAATCAATAATCATATTATTCATACTAATTATTGTAATAATATCATATAAGTATCTCTATACACTATATCTGTCTAATGCATAGGTGACCAACTTGCTGCTCGCGAGCCACACGTGGCTCTCGTCATTGTCAGATGCGGCTCACGTCTTGTTTACAAAATCGAAATTTACTTAATTCGATTATAAATTTTAATTTTTTAGGTATTAGCTTATAAAAAATTATCAAATCATATAAAATGTGTCTATAAACATTTTGGCTCTTATTATCATTGTACTTATCTATGTGACCCGCGAACCTATTCTTGTTGGTCACCTCTGGTCTAGTGAATATATGTTTTAAATTATTTAATAAAGCATACCTATTATATTATATTAAGCTATAGGTAGATAAATACCTAGTTTGTTTTTAATTTACATTATAAAATTCATTTTCAGATGACCAATAAGGAAATTAATAAAAATAAAAGTCTGGGTCAAGTATTATTATACTTAAAGAAGGATTTCATACGGTCATATTCAGATCCATATGTTAGGAAACTTTGTTTATGGTGGGCTTTTGCTTTCGGAGCATATGTACAGGTAAATGCAATGAAATATCGAAATAGTATATTATGTGACGAAGACGGGAATAAGTGAGCTGGTCTACATTTTGTCCAAAACTGAAATTGACAACGTCCTCGAAGTATTCGATCCCTTAAATTGTATTCGAAGATTTTAAAAATCATACCATTCTTTAACCATTTTTTCCACGTAGTTCTAATGTCCTATAATTATTAATTGTTTATACGTGAATGTAATATTATTATATTACTGCATATTTACTGGCAATTAAATTTCACATAATACAAATTCCTTATAAATCTAGTATACCAAGTGCTGATAAAGGTGTCATATAAATATTTTTTTAAATTCCACACCCTAGATTCATTCACAATCAAAAAAATTCCTGTCACCACCTTGTCACAGTATACCGTTTTTTTATATTTATAGATATATTAAATCTCCAAAAATTGTCACTCTATATACTTTCATTTCAGGTTTACACGTACATTAATGTTTTATATACATATGTATTAGATTTAAACGAGGATTCACATTTTACTTTGTATAACGGTGCGGCAGAATCATTGAATACATTAATAGGTAGGTATCTAATAAAAAAATGTGATACATTGACGTATTATACATTACCTATACCATCTTCGCCTATATACGACGGATAATATTATGGGAAATGTTTATATTTTAATCCTTATTTCCATTTCAATGGATTTCATTGAGTTACAAGTAGGATAAGATTATTTTGTATGAAATAAAAAATAAAAAAAGGAAAATTTAATTGATGACCAACATATCGCTTTTTTATTGATGATTTTTTTCAATGTAATTTAATATAGGTACGTAAAAAATATCAAATAAATTCATAAAACTTTGATTTTGGGTCCTACACATACGCCATACGGACTACGATTATAGCTAACATCAACTTATCAAATTTCAAATTTTTAATTAATTATATAATAAATTTACACAGATCTTTACATTAAGCGGAAATATACTGCAAAACAAGATTTCATATTATGTTCCCCGTCGTAAAGAGACGATAATTGAAAATGTTAGTCATTTAATACGGTCATCATCTTAATAAAAAAATGTTAAATATTTATTGTCTATATAATAATAATATTATACATTTGGACAATTCGATTTTAATTTTGTAATGAAATATTATATTTCTAGGGGCTATTGCTGCGTATTCGATCGGCAAACTTGAATTAAATTGGTTTAAAGTCGGAGACTTGTTTTTAGGAATTGGTTCTATACTCGCTGGAATTGTACTTCTCGGTTGTTTTTACACGAGAACTATGTGGTTCATTTACGCTTTCTACATAATCTACGGATGTCTTTATCAAACCATGTTGACGGTCGCCGAGTAATTATTACCTATTTGAATATCTTCACAAAACAAAAATCATATACATATTTATTTGAATAACCGTTCGATATGTCGTACATTCTAGATCCGAAGTCGCAAAACGATTAAGCAGAGATAGTTACGGTCTCGTGTTTGGATTTAATTCATTTATAGCTCTGTTCCTACACACACTAATGACTTACGGCATCGTTCAAGGACACATTATCTCGGTTTCAACGATACAACAAGTAAATAAATAAATCAATAAAACAATAAACGGTATCAGAGGTTTTTTTTTTAAATATCATAAATATCAGTGAACTTTTTTACACGTGCTACACAACACGTAATGTATTGTAGATTTGACAAATCAGTTGTGCATCACTAACGACTAAAAACAAAATCATTTAAAATGATAAATCTATAAAATAATATGATGACTTTTAACGTAGATAGATTGGGTCAGATTAGAGGTACCCACCTGTAGTTTAGTTGATTTGTACCACTAATACCTATGTGAGTTTCCACGCACAAACTAATAGGTACCTACCACAATTTGAGAACATCCAAAAGTCTGTTATAGTCATGACCTTAAAACTTATCGTAACTATTTAACGTTTAGACATCTAATGAATCAATAATCTTTACCTATAGATATAATATCACAGAATGAATTAAAATATATTTTCGAAGGTACGATATGATAATATGAAATTTCAACGTTAGAATTATCATATATCAGAGTATATTTTAAGAATTTTTTTACTAAGTGGCACTATCACTATATAAGTCGCAATGACTTGGTCAAAATATACTTACCTCGGGTACCTTTTGTTTTCGACTTGCGACATGGGAGCACAAGGCACATTCGTTAACCACAAGGTAGCATTCGTGCCACTTACTTCATATATTAAAATATGCTCCGATATATATATATATATATAATATATCATTAATGTTTTACATAGATGTACCTTTTATTAGAATCGTTAGAAAAAAAAATGTTTAATTTAATGTTACGATTCTAAACGCATTATCATTTTTTTTACAGTTTTTAATTTATGCTGTTTACTACATGAGCATTGGAGCACTATTTCTAATCTTTTCAATCAAAAATTATTTCTCATCAGGTTCAACCGTCAGTTTTATAGAATGTAAGCAATAAATTATATGTACCTACATATATATTAATCTTAAACACGTATTATTTTTTAAATTTATTTATAAATATTTTGTATTGTACATAATTTTAAAATAACGCAAATACATGAACTGAGAATACTAATGAATATAATTAAGTTGGTATATGCATTTGTCTTATTGTTCTTAATCTTTGTACACAGACTTCTATATTATAATACTATAATTCTGTATCATATAGAAAGAAGTCTGTGTCTTTAGATAGGTATTTTTCAGTTTCGGTAAATTATAATAACACTAGTTTATTTCCTACAATAAATACTTAATACACAGATACTAGATAGATTTATCGACTTAACAATACATAGTGATAAACCTAATATAGATACTTAGTGCTGAAAACGAAAGTGTTCTTAAATCTAAATCATTTTATAAGGTGCATGACATAGATATATTCTCTTATTGATATTTGAGGATTCTAACGTAAGGGGCTGGTTTGCCATAATGTGTCATTACCGATTTCATGACTCCTGTCCCGAAGAGCTGATGATGCTGTATTAAAACTAGCAACATAAGAATTAACTTTCATTTGTCATACAGTTTCTCAATAGTCAGAGTCTCAATTCTATGACTTACACGTCAAGTTTAATTCGTCAATTATTTAACAAGAAACAATTTGCAGCAGCTAGTACAAAATCTAGAGAAATAGCTGTTAACGTGATGGCTCCTTTTGTCGTCAAAACGATTAAAGAAGACTTAGAAAAGGATAGGTAATTTCTATCAATTCCTCAAACTACAAGTCTATGAAACTCGTCCCCAATTATTGTGCGTTATGTTTCGACTGTGTCGAGAGTTCAAAACGAAATTTTGGAGTTTTTGAGTTTACCGGGAGATGTGACCGCGAAAATAATTCACGCTCATATCGCAAAAAGTTTTAAATGAAAATGCTTTAAGTGATAAAATAATAAGTTACTCAGAAGATAATACAAACACTAATTTTGGAGGTATATGTTATGAAAAGGTAAAATAACGTAAAAATATTAATGTACTATATTATTATAATTAGTATAACTGTTGTCCATTTACTTAAAATGCTGAAACAACTTTGTACAGAAAAATTTCAATGGGAGAGAGGGAAGGGTAATTGCCCTTAATTAACGTCCCTTTTGATCGTTGTTGATCTTACCTTTTAATAATTTGTATTTGGTTTAATAAGTACGAATACCTATTCAATTTTCATTCGATAGCTGACAATAGAAGAAGGAAGCTATTTTTAAATACTTGGTCATCTATAAAAAATTAACTCACCTTGAATTATTGAGGTGATTTTTTTTTTTATTGGTAACTCTTTTATTATTTCATTACATAATATACTTATTATTGGTCTTCAATAAAATATATAGACACCTTACGTAATATGCATAGATTATAAACATGTAAAATAGATTAGGAACTTCAGAATGATTCAATAAACAGACGATAATTTCACAACTTTGGAGATTTATATTACATTAGCGGGTACTACATAGATTTGCATTAATACAGATATCTGAATTGTTAAAACTAATATCGTTATTATAATCATTCTTTTAAGTTTCAAGTACCTACATAATGTATTATTAAATTTGCATTAAAATTAATATCAGTAGAATTATTGTAAATTGTCAACCACCAATAGGCAATAGATATGAAATATGAATGTAGGTACCTATAATAAGTTTATGCAACGATGTATTGAAATGCAATCAATAAAAATGAGCAAGTGCCAAGTGGGTACCTACCGCTATCTTTTACTGCGAAAAAAGTTGTAATCCGAATAACGGCCTGGGAGTTTTTTTTACGTTATTCCAGAATTGCAGCTCGATCAATATTTATTATATTAATATGGCTGCATTCAAGTTGGGTCCCGAATTTAGAATTGCTACACTTGTTGGGTCCCGGATTATTATAGGTACTAAACTAGTTCTTGAATATTTTTTGGCAAGTACTGCACTATACTAACATTTTCCTTTTCATTTTAACAGACTTAGAACTGTCTATGATCTATTTAGACCACAGGTACGGTTAAAAATGTGTTTTTGAAAATATTAAAAATGTTAAAAACCGAGTATAAAAATACATATAATATAAATTAGCTATATAGGTGTAAGTGAAAAATTATTAAAAATATAAATTATTAACATTTTGTAAGAAATAAATCATCTTTGTGTTGGTAAAAATATTAAAAATTCTTCATAATATCTTTATTATTTTTTTATTACCTATGTGGCTATATTTTAAATAAAGCTTTTAACAGACTTATCCTAAGTACGTATGTTAAAATGGGAATGAAAATGTTAGTATTGTGTAGTACTTACCAAAAAAATATTCAGGAACTAGTGTAATACCTAAAATAATTCAGGACCGAACTAGTGTAGTACCTATAAAAATCAGGGACCCAACTAGTACACACGTGCGATTAGCCCCTAATGATCGGACCCAACTCGAATGCGCCGATTAATATACGTCTATCATACCATTAATATTATTATCGTTGACGGTTTAATAATAATGTCATTCACTTATAGCTGAGGCTTTTCACTAGCACACTCACAAATATTTTTGTGTTCACTGATGTTTTGAAAAATATGAAATTGTCAATAATTCACCTGCATTAATCTTGCTTGTATGATCAGAACAAAATATTATGGTAAAGAAACATTCATAAGAAATTTAATGGCTTAAAATTTATCAGAAGCTCAAATTAACAGGTTAAAATTTATAAAAAGAAATTTCAATTAGTTTTTACCGATACCATAACATGTTATTCAGTTTTAAGGTATACCTATGATTAAATTATTTTATTTTAACATTACACAAGTGCACATTAATTACAGCATAATTGCTCATATTATAATTCAATTAGGTAATTCTCTGTTGTAAAAAATAATGTTTTATCATCCATATTTTCTAGATCTATGTAGGAGTTGATAAAAGTCAGGGATAGGATTAATATCATCTAGTTTGATTTAAAATTATTATTATTATAGTATAACTATTATAAAAATGAGCCAAAATGTTACAATTTTTTTTTGAATTGACTGATGAAATTTTAAAATGGAATAATTAAAAAAAAAAGGAATTAAAAATACAATACAAGGAATAATTTTATTAGAAAATTACTTTAAATTAACTTTATGAATTACATTTTTGTCATATTGAAATCTATTCAATGATAATTTTGAAGGTCAATAAATAAAACTAATTATACATAATTCTTAATTTATCAATAAATTTTCTTTTAATATTAAAAAATCAATAGATGTATATAACATTACTTTAGCGTTTTATTATAAAGTAATAAATTTTAATTAAAATTATTATTTATGAGTTATTTATCAAACAATGTTCAGTTTAATGCCGTTTTTAATTTATTATCACTTATTATAGAAATGTATTGACAAAAAAACATATCAAATTAAATTATATCAGTGTTTAAGCAAAAACAACACTAATGTAAAAATGAAATGTTGAATATAATATAAGATGTACACTTGAAGAGAACAATTAACGACATTATACTAGTTAAAAAAAAATCACTATTTGAAAAAAATATATATAATAATAACAAAATAATAAAATACTTAAAATATTTCGAGGGAAAAAACTTAAATTTTACATATTAATATATATACTAAAACTTAAGATGATTACTAATGTGTACATCTTGTTTTTTTTTTTTTTTTTGTATTAAAAATTTTGATTATCACAAATATTGTTTAACAAATGATACATTTGTTAAGTGATTCTGACAATACAAAAAGGAAAATAAGTACTCAGTTTAGTTTAAATTTTATTACAATTATAAGTCAATTATAAGTCAAAATACATATACCCAATAAGATGAGATAGAATTAGGTAAATTATTCATATTTGCCCATGTTTCCAATTACTCCTCGCACCGTCTTTTCCACTACAGCAGCTACTAAATTTGGATCAAATTGACCACCCACATCTTTAGATTGAGATACAGATGATGAATCAGAATAATCATTTTTTCTCCATACTTGCCCTGAGTTGTAAGATCTGCCACTATCGTATGGTTTTCTATCATATCGACTATTTCTATAACGGTCTGAATAACTACCACGGTCATAATCGTCCCAACCACCATTATCATAATAGTGATCACGACTATTGTAGGAATCTCGATTTCCTCTCATACGACCACCATAGGGGTGTCCACCACTTCCGCCTCCGCCACCACTACTACGCCCACCACGTGACCTTTGGTCCTTATCTTTAGGCATAGCAACAGAAACACTGAGACGAATATCTTTAATGGTATGATCCTGGTCAAGAGCAGTGAGTGCAGCATCAGGTTTGGTAAATGATACAAAGGCAATGCCCTTAAATGGACGAGGAACAAAGACTTCAACAATATCTCCAAATTGTTTAAAATAGTCTTCTAAATCTTCTTGAGTTATATTTTCAGTCAGTTGACCTACAAATATTTTCTTTGGCGCTTCATTTATAAATGCATCCTAAAATCAATTTGATTATATTAACAAAGTATAAAAAAATAAAACATAAAAAGTTATAATTTCATATCAGAAAAAAAAATTTATGAACATGCATACATGAAATACCCTCTAGATATTAAAGAAAATAATCATAAGGTAAATCATAAGATATAAAATTTTAAAAATATTTACTTCAAGTATAACATTAAATGGTGAGCTAAACTATAATATATATATGTAGATACATCATACATTTTAATTTCATTCGTAATAAAAGTTATTATTATGTTCAATCAATTATATTGATATGGAAATATAAAATATGTTACTTATTATATTTACTACCACACAATTAAACAAAATTTGATCATAAAAATATAGTAAATTAAAGTTAAATTAAGTTTGCTTAAAAGTGCTATTAGTTGCATTTCTAGACTGTAAAATTATTTAAAATAACATTATGTTTCTATTTTTGTTAAACTGGAATTGCTTTTGATTAATTTTTAATACATAATACATAATAATGTCTACTTGAAACAAAAATATTTAAAAATTAGAGCTAAAATGTACACATAACATATTTTTAATAGAATATCAATAATTAAAATAAACTAGCTCATTAGAAAACAAGAATAAAATAACAATTTAGTTGGATAAATGATCATTAATTAATAAATAATTTGAAATTAATAAATTTTTAATTTCATAAATTGTGATATGCTCATTATATGCTTAATAATTAAAATATTAAAAATAACAAAGTAAAAATGAAAATTCTAAACATATTATTTAGTATGTTATGTTCAGTAACACAGAGAAAATAAATGCGAGCATAGGTTAGGTTAGTAGAAAAGAAAAAATTATAAAAATGAAGCTGATATGATTATATACATATTAAATGATAATTATTTTATAATTAAATTATAAAAATTGATAAGCATGGGTACATTTTTTGATTATGAATAAACTACGTGTTTCTTTAATTATTAAATTGTACAGCGAAGTAGTAAATACATTAAATATAATATCAACAACTGTGAAGCCAAATACTTTTAGTTTTTAAATTCTTTATTATATTTTTATCTTTTATTACATAATATTGAATTGAACAGTTATTTATCAAAAAACAATAAGATAATTTTAATGTATTTTGTATACGAAGATTATTCAAAGATTTACCTATTCATTATTTCAATTTTTTTTTAAAGACATTAAGTAAAATAAAGTAGTTTATAATTTATCGGAAATTGAGATGTTATTGTATGCCTAATAGCAAACTTTATTAAATAGACCTTTGTCATATTTTATTATGCCTATAAAGTTATAAAAATATTAATTTTTAGTACATAGAAAAAATGTTTCAATTGTAAATAATTAAATTAAAAATACACAAACTGCTAAGAGTAATATTAAAATGTATTGGCAACTACTGCTTTTAACCTATGCTACCTTTAGATTACATAAATATTAAAATTAAAAATAAATATAAAATAAGTCAAACAAATTGAAAACAAAAATTAATAAATAGAGTATATGTTATGTATAAATAATAAAGGAATATTTAACACCTTATCTTTACCAATTTGAGCTCATATATTTTACAGATATATGAAATTAGAACACTTAATTCAAGTTATAAAAAGTTTAAAACTGTATATAACAAATATTTATAGTTAACAATACATTATAAGTACCTTAATGTTAGGTATTTTTATCTCACATCGCCTTCCATTTATCACATGAGAATCTAACATTGATCGCACTTGAGATTCTTGTTCTTTAAACCGTATGAATCCAAAACCTCTGGATCTACCGTCAGTTGTCTTTTTAATCTAAATTAAATTATATGATTAAAATAATATGATTTATTAAAAAAAAACATAATTGATAAACTGGAAGATTAAAATCAAACACTAAAAAAAGTATTTTCACAAACCAAATATAAAGAACTAGCTTTATATCACATTCATACATTTCCTAATTTACAAACCCTTTTTTCTTTGTTATTTTTATTTAACTAACTTGTGCCATGCGCAGTTCACCGTATTTACTAAAGTAACTTTCTAAGTCCTCATCAGTCGTTTTCCATGGTAAACCGAGCACAAGTAAATCACGATTCTTCCAAGCTGTTGATGTTGCCTCAGACTTGGGTTCCTTGGATGCTCGCTCAACATCACTTTCAAATTCTTCGTTCAATTTCCTTTTCTGTCCATTATCTGAACACACATATCATTATCATTCCTCAACATTATAAAATGGTTACATATAATTTCACATTGATTCTTTAAAAACATCACTTATTTAAGAAATATTATGCAAATAATTTAAATAGATAATTCTTTAAAAATCAACCATATAGCTGATAAATATATACGCTTAGATAAATATTTGGACAAGTCCAGTAAGCTTTTCATTCTTACATAGAAGTCAAACGCTTAGATTTCATTTGAATTCAATGAAAACAATAAATTCCAAAAATGTATATCAGTACAAGCTTAAGATCATGTAAATGAGAATGAATAGCTAGTTCCAACACTTGTTGAGTTTTCATCACATAACTTCACCATAATAATATGGAATGAACCAGTAATAGAAACTATTTTAAGTATGAAAAGATGTTTCAGTGTGTTTAAAAGCCAATCCCGATTGACTGAAACCTTTTCCCAATATTCTCATACACAGGTATTATCTCAAATTAAATTAATCAATTATACAATTATATTATATGATGTACTTTTAATTTTAAAAATAAAGTAAACGTACCCTTGTTAAACGAACAAAAGTATACAATGTCGCCCCACCCATCATCAGAAGGTGGATGCAGCTTATCATCGGCAAGCCGAAGAGCTCGTGTTCGACCATTATCCGGAGCTACATACTTCAAGCCGCAAGCATCCGGATATTGTGCATGAAGTGTAGACAACAAGAGGGTGCCATCTTTTTCCAACGGCAAGTCCACCACTTCTTTTTCATTGTCATTTGTGTCAGACACTTGAACGAACGACATGGCTTTATTCAAACGGAAAATGTACTAATGCGACTTCTGAAAGATAGTTTACTGACTAACAAAGAGTATCGACTCGTGTAAGAATTTTCGACAATGTATAAATCAAAGAATTAAAACGATTGAACACATACTTGAATACGTAAAACTAGGATACTGGAAAGTGCCACAGCCCAAGTGGACTTTGAAGTAAGAAGATTAATGATGAAAATTTATGATATTAAATATTAATGTACAGGCGGACATACGCACCGTCACACAGTAAACACTAAACGCTTCGAAATTACAGATTTAAGTACAAACTACCAAACGAAGACGGGCGACGAATAAGACAAGTACTACAAACGTACAAACGCACAGTGCACACATTAATGTTAACACAAATCAAGTATCGACGGAGAGTGAAGACACTGTAACCATTGTTACCAACCAATTAAAATTTCTAGCCTCGTCTTGCTTGGTCGGTTTTAATTATTTTAATAGGTAGGTATGCCGTATGCGTTGCTTATATTTTGTTATTTGTAATAAAATTAAAATATCAAAATAAAAATTTATGAAGGACTCCGGAAAATATTATTACCCTTAAATTTGAAGATCAGTCAATTCACTCTAATATTAAAAATAACACAGTAAAATGAATAATTCTTCTGAATATAAAATTTACTATAGGTATTATGCCTATGCGTAAGAGTTGGTAGTGAACACAGATACAAGACGACTAAAAGTGAACGACGTAAATTATGATGAACAATAATAAATTGTCATTGTTAAACATTTATTAATCATTAACCTATTCATCTGTAACAAATAGTTAGGTATAATTGTATAGAAAAAATCGCATTTTATAGAAGTTCTTGGTTTATAAAAATAAATGCAGATTTGATAAATTTATAAAATAGGTAGTCATTTATTTTTGATAGGAAGATTGATATCTCTTAAATGAAATAATATACATTAAGTACTCATGTTGTTAGAATTTTTAATATTTTCTGATTTTACACGAATGTCATTATTTTTAAGTATCTACAATTTACACGACTTTTACCGGCATATAAACATATTAAAAAAAAAAAAAAACATAGGTTTTGATTATTTAGCCACATACCTAACTGCTTCATTAATCGTTGAAAATATCATGAGCACACAATTAGGTACCTACATAGGTATTTAGCGAATGATAATAATTGACGATGTTCTCGAAAATACTTGCCAATACGATATAATCGCAACCACGTACGATTTCGTGACGTATAGATTGAAGAAACGCGTCCATGTGAAACGATCAATTTATTTAAACAATATATTATCTACTATGCGCCTATGTAGATAATTCAAAATGCGCGATATACCTACAAATAAATACTAGAATAAACGCATCCGCGTGCAACGGTCCTAATTTTCTTGTAAAAAATCAATGAAGTTTATCCATATTAAACAATCATAACGATAATATTAAAAAAAATGTAATTGATTTGATTATGAAACTGCAATACCTATTTTAAATACCTACTATACATGTCATCATTTACTAATTTAAAATATACCAACCTACTTTTAAACTACAAAATAAAACTTGACATGTTAAATATCTTGTATTTTTTTTTTTTTATTTTAATTTAAATATTTAAAAAAAAAACACTTGCAAAACTCAAAACTGTAGCATGTTTTAATAAAAAGTTTTTTCAGATAGCAAATAATCGGACTTGTCAACTAAGTCTTATTTTCTGAAATAGGTATGATTTCTGTTAAGTTACAGACTGAATTTAAGTTCATTTTCTCCCGCTTACTTAATAAACACTCCATATAGTCTTATATAGTATCTTAGTACGTTATGACTAAGAACTATTATTAGGATGTTTATGACTTTTACATATTTTTTCTTTTAGTCGTGCACATTGCAGATCCAGTAATAAATTCGTTTTTCATATTTTTTAGAGCTCTTTTTAGATATTTAAATCTTGACATTAATTATTGAATTAGAGGCTGATCCATTTTTTTTTTTCATATAATTTATTAAAAGTTGTTAAAATAAGCCATCTGAAATGAAACCAATTAAATGTTTTAAATGTTTTGTACCTATATATATATATATATATATACTTTTATTATAAAAATCAAACATCATTAAACACGATGTACTTAATTAATTGTAAGTTTAGACAGATTTTGTGCATATGCTAGTACAATGAAATGTTTAACTATAAAAAAGTAATTATTTTTTAACAATTGCAATTTATAATATAAAATTTGAATTTAGAATATATTTTATCTTTTATAAATATGATAAATATAATATTATAAATATTAAATAGTTATATAATTGAGTGTATACATAAATATTTAAAAACTGTTTATTACCTCGACATAATAATCTTATACTTAAAAATATCATAAGAATAAAAATAATAGTTAAAATTACAATGATACAATACTAAACAAACTGTACATAAATATAAAAAAGAACCATATGTGAGAGTATAAGTATATAGTTTATGTTTTTCGCGGTGTGACTTTCGACATTCCATAAGGGGCAACACCATTGGTCTCCAGATAAAAAATTCCACTTGCTCTGGAAAAAAATCGACAAAAAAAAAAAATTATGAATGAAATGTTTATTTTCTAAATAGTTAAATCGTATGTGTAAATTCATACTATACGTATAGCAAGGGGTCGGCATTTAAATTCTATATGGTAGTCCAGAAAATTTGAAAAAAAAATTTCGAGGGCCAGTAAAAACTCAGATATTAGTTTATAATTGTTATGCTATCGTAATACTATATTATTGTAAACAGCGATTAACGATAAACACCATCGTAATTTTCAAATACATCATATACTAAGCATATATTGCATGCAGTAAACCAGCATCCATCATTAAAAAAATATTTTTTGCGATCCAATTATTTTCCCTGCATGAGCCGAATTTGGCTCGTGGGCTGCCTATTGCCGACCTCTGGTGTGTATATATATTAATCATAGATGGAAATATATATGCCATAGAGAAACCCGGAAAAAAAGTCCGACCAGAAAATTATTAAACAGAATAAAAGCCCGGTTTAATTTGTTGTTATACAATCTACAATAATAGATTAATCGTCTAAAAATCACTAATCAGACTAATAATCTAAATAATAGAAGATAAGTTAGATAGAAAAATAATGTGCATTAAAAGGTAAGAAAAAAAGATGGCACAATTAATCTGTATTATAAGATAGAATATGAAATACCCAATAAATCATATTATATAAAATTGATGTTCTGATACAGCGCATAAGAAATTCAATAAAATTATTATCCACTCTCGCAGTTATTTTATTAGGTAATAAAGATAGAACAATTAATTTTGAATCGAAGATGGAATATGAAACACTCAGCATAGGTAAATTATATTCATATTTATTGATAAATCAAGACATTTTTTTCCGAAAAAAATCAAACCGGACTTTCTTCCGACTCCCTTGCCATATATAGTATGTGTATATAATTATTTCGTGCAACATTACACATTTTTAATAGCTTGTCTTATTATTAGTATAATATATTTACATATAATTATCAATAATTATTTGTCCCCCCAATGTAATGTAATGTATGTGCACCTAATGCTGCCGTAATATAATATACGCGTGGTATCCTGTAGTCATCATTTAATTGTTTTATTTTTTTTAATGTAAGCATAATGTACTTATTTAATTTTAAATACAATTAACTGCATTAACTGCATTAAGATACTAAAAAAAATGAAGTGATAATACTTCGACGACCCTATATATACACAAAAGAATCGAGTACATTTTTTGAAGGTAATTCATGGGTATACCTTTGATTTGTTAAATTTTTGTTTCCTAGAAATAATGTTTTTTATTTTTTCAATAAATTAAATTTACTGACCTAATAACTAAAATCCGTACAAAACACTTGAAAACACATTTGTGTACTTAGAACAAAATATGAATGTTTATAGTTTGCACTGTATTTAAACAATTGTTCATTTTATAACTCTTAAATTATTGATTTAACTTCTTTCGCGTATTTTTTTAAATCAATATTTCAGACTTGACTAATATTAATTTCGTATACTGTTGTACGAGTATTGGGTTAAAATATTGAAAATATGATAGGTACACCGGTACACAGATTAGAAGTGAAAAAATAAAAAAGAAGTTAGTCTTTGAATTATAACTTAAAATTTAAAGAATATAAATATATATATATATATAAGCACAAAAATTAAGATTTTAAAAACGAATATAATCCTGCAAAAAATTATAATATATGATGCATTACTATTCCCATAGTTATGTTTTATTTCAAACATATTTTCTGTGTATACAAATATTGTTCAACCCATTTTAACACTCATATACATTTTTATATTATTAAAAATTTCCACAATATTACCAGTTGGTCTAGTTGAGAACTTAAGTAAACAATTTACGATAGTTTTTATTTAAAATAATTATTTCGTTCCGCTCGATTTTAAGGAGTATTATATAGGCAACTTATTTAATATTTCTTATTTTCCATAGCAAAATAATACTCGTGATCATCGTACGAGTTCGTATACTTAAATTAATCAGTTTTAAATTGAGCTCAATTAGCCGTATTCTTACTTTGGATCTGCGTCATGTCCCATAGGACTTTTAGTATTATTTTTACATTCGCCACTCGTATACTCGTCCCATGTAGGACATTGTGTAGCTATAAACGAGTATCTATGGTAAATGGAATCTGTGTAAAATTGATGCGATCTTGAATGACTGCAGCCGACTGTAAATTATTCAGCACACATTTAATTATTATTATTATTATTATTATTATTATTACCTATATGTTATAAATTATGATCTATGATGAGATACTCGTCTAAACTATCTACCAGATAAAATCATTTTTGTTACAAAATTTTAAAATGGGTACTTGGCTTTTAATTATTTACTTTGAACAAAAAAAGTTTATTTTCTATAATCTGCATGAAAAATTCATCACTCCGTCATTATATGAACTTACTGAGGCTTACAAAAGCGCTTGGCATGTATGATTCTAAACATCCCGGTTGAGGGGGCTTCCCCTCGTTTGGGTAAAAATCGGCATGTCCTAAGGGTTTTGAGTATCCAGCTGTCCCCGTTGCCGTATGGATCACGTCCACAAATGTTGCATCAGTACTGTCTAATTGGTCTGAACGCAATGACACGTACTCAAATCCAGGACCAGCTGGGTCTAGACCTGAATTTTACAGAAGAATAAAAATTAAATGGGAAAAATATAATAGAGAGAAATAGTAATTGAAATATATCATATACTAGATACAAATAGTACGTTAAAAGTATATTATGTAATTGTTATTTTAACTCGTGAATGGCAAAATATTCATTTTTATTTTAATGATTATTACGTGTTAATAGGTCTATGTGTAATACCATCGATTACATATACAAATGCAATATGTATATTTAACAATAGTAAAACGGAAAAGTCAAGTGCAACAAGGATTCGTTTCATGACAATTTTACAACATTTCAAAAATATGTGTTGCATGTTAGTCTGCTTAATCTAAGTAATTTTTTACGACGTATTTACTGTTAATAAATCATTAGGAAAAACATTTTCAATCATAAAAGAAAAAAGCGGGCAAGTGGATACCGCTCTGTTGTATATTAGGGGGTGGGGTGAACCTTGGACTAGGGTAGATTAAATTTGAATGCAATGATAGGTATCATTGTATACGAAAAACGATTCTGAACGGAGATGATTTGTCAGTCTAGGATAAATTATATTTAAATATTGTCATATATTCTATTTTAAAACAAATATTTTATTTTTCAATTAGGACGCATTTGCAAAAGTCATGGTTAATCAATTTTTCCAAAAACATTGCATGTAGTTGTCATAATTCATAATACCTTAATATATTATCATAGACATACCTGATATACCAAAAGAATGATTATAGATATCTTATAACACAAAAAGAAATACCATAATATCACAGAACAATATAATATATCTAGTTCGTAACCACAATAATCATATCGTATAATACATATAGGACATAGGTATATACATTTTATTATTTTACTGTAGGATTATTAAATATATTATAATCTGTGGTACCATCAATGTGAAAATTAAAAATTTTTAAATTTCCGTGGTTTATGTTTTAAACGCTTGAATACACCAAAATTTAATTCTTTTATAATTATTGCAAGCTAAATTTATGGAAAATCTTGTATTAAATTTTCAACTCTTAGCTACTTATACAAAAATTTTTATGAATTATACCTATAAAATAATTTGCAAATATTCATGGTTTTGACGAATTTTTGTCAATATTTGAACTTTAAATGCTAATAAAAAAAATTGTGCCTATGTATTCTTAAAATTTTTTGATCACTATAAGAATAACTCATGAGGAACTTTGTATTAAATTTTCAAGTACTTTGATTGGGCCAAAAATTTTTTATCGACACTTCAAAAAAAAATTTTCAGAAAAATTGAAAATTTCAATTGTCTATAAATAGCTCAAAAAAAGTCAAAATATTTTGAAAATTAAATCATGTAAAGAAAATGCCAATTTAAATAACTGGTAAAATTTTCAAGTATTTACGATTTATACTTTTTGAATATTAACAAATGTTTAAAATCGTTTGAGGATAAATCGTTATCGTTACGCTATTTCGTAAAAATTTAAAATTCAAACGCACTTAAAATTTTTCCTTTAATGAATCTATGAGTTTTTACTATAGCTACTTGAAGGAAAACTAAGGGAAAACATAGTGTAGTATTTTTAATCCTTAGTTATAAACACAAAAAATTTTATGATTTTTCAATTTCAAAATTACTTACAAATTTTCGCGTTTTCGATAGATTTCGTAAATATTTGAACTATAAACGTTTATAGAAAATTATAAATTATTTTAATTTTTTTTTAGCTACAATAAGAACAACTTATAAAGAACCTTGTCTTAAATTTTCAAAATTTTTTTGTCATCCAACATTTTTTTATCGACACTTCAAAAAAAAGTTCTCATAAAAATCGATAATTTCAGTGGTCTATAAATAACACAAAAAAGTCAAAAAAATTTTAAAATTAAACTGTGTATAGATAGAATAATATTATGAATTTAATTATTATATTTTATTGTATGTTATTATACAATTTGAATGATTATGCATCTTTTGAAGTTTATCCTCCCATGTAAATGTATAATTAGTCAAAAAATAATTGTATATAATGCTGTCTTAGCCTTAATTATAATCATAGCGAATTATTAAGATTATTTAACATTAAGACGTCTATACCTGTAATTCTGCCAATTTTCCCAAGGCTGAATGCAGCACCACATGCTCCAGACACGTGTGCACCAAGACTATGGCCAATAACATGAATATCAGACGGGTCAATCACCGCAAGATTAACAAAATTTTCCAATAATTTGGCGATTATGGAACCCACCTGAGCGGTTAAATAGGCCGGCATTGGGTACAGTAGATTTTTCGCCACCCGATTCCAATCTGCAGTGATAACATTGAATCCTCCAATATCCACATATGCTGAATAGGTAATTAAAAATCAAAATAATTAAAATTGTTTTGCTTTCAAAATAATGTTTCATAATATTTAGTAATATTTTACAACTTTTTCGTTGTTGTATGCTGTATAGTCTGCAGATTACTATACCTAACAGTTTGCATCCGAATTAATTAGAATCTGTAAAACCTATAAAAAACTGAACACCTAAAATCTATAAACCTAAATGTTCTTTTTAATTCTATTTATCTTTTATCTAAATATTTGTTAACGCTGCGATTTTATTTTGTTTAGTTATAAGATAAGACGTTTAAAATTAAATATTTGTTTAAATTTGAAAAGGAAGTACACCGTAATTAAACTATATCTATAAATAAACATTTTTTAATTATAATAATCTAAAATAAATTTTATTATTTTAATATTTATTGACTTGAAATAATATAAACATTTTTATTCCAGTGTTTGAACACTCGTGTATTATAACGACATTAATTTTAACCAGAAATCCGAGTAAATAAATTTGATGCAATGTCCTGAGCTTTAAACTTCTTTTAAATAATCAAAATATAATATTTCTATTTTTAAATTATTATTTACCTAATTGAGTCTAGGATCATATGTTAATAAGTCTATAGATCATATCATCAAAGGTAAATTGTTTTATTTTTAATTACCGGTTTTTATAGCAAACACTCCTTTGTCGTCTTCATCTGATCCACGCCATCCATGTGTTATAACTATTAAAGGTTCACCCCTAATCCAGTAATTAATCATTTGTTTTTCATTGCCAAATTCAATTATTATTGATTTATTATTTCCAAGGTCTCTAAAATAAACAAAATATAAATAACATAATTAAATTATATTTTAAATGTTTTACATACAAACATCAAATAAAATAAAAATTGGAACAATAGCCATTAGCCAGTGGTTTCAGTGAAACTGCAAAGCACAATGATTAATTTTTTACAAATTGATTTAGATGAAAAAAAATGATAACAATTTTTGGCTAACAGAACAGTATAAATTTAATTAATTTTAATATGATATATAAATAATCCTAAACAAAATGTTACATACGAATTCCAATAGACAAAATCTAAACTGGTGCCATCGACAGCAAACATTGATCGATCGTCTAAATCTTCAGGCTGACCGATGTTTTCACTTACAACCTCGACGTCTTGTTCAATGACCGGAGCGATGTCATTTTCAACTGGCTTACTATTGGTTAAACTTTGCCAAATGGATCTCAAAATTCGAGCTAAACGTCGAAAAGGATTTTACAATGGCATTAAAAAAAAAAAAAAATAGATAAATAACAATACACAATATAGATAGGAACATATTATATTATTAACGTATAATATTTTATTATTACAAAAAAAAAAAAAAGAAAATATAATAAAAACTATGTTGATGACGATTTATTTATAGGGAGAAATAAATATTGACATAGAAGTTTATCATGTATTTAATAATTTTGAGCAAATGCTTATAGTATTGATTGCACAAATTCAATTCCTAGTTTATTCCTAACGGTAGGTAATTTATATATATTTATATATATATACGAACCATTGATCGGCTTGATCGCAAATAGCAGGAACAGCGGTAGGATGATTGCAGTAATTGTTGTTATGAATTTCATTTCCAGGATATTATATAATTGTATAGATATACCTATATACGCGTACTGTCTCAGTACACGTTTTATTATAAAATATTTATTATGATGTGGTAGATAAACCGATTATAAGTCTGCAAGAATTGGCTGTCAATAAAATAAAACGATCGCGGTACACCTGGGAGTTAATTTCGTTATTTGTTTAACTATTACAGTCGGCGATTGTTTTGAGTTTTGTCGGTGTGATGATAGAAATGGAAAGGGGTGAGGTTGTAATTCATACATTTAGACGTATTTATATTGCCGCGTGCAACTGTAATAAATTAGACGTCGACGATAATCGTAATTCGTAACCATATAATCAAATAATCACATTTTTTTGATTGTCCGAATGCTCGGCCATTTGTTGACTTATCACATGTGCATAGGGAAATTAACGTGTCGGCTAATAGGTATAATATATACTTATATGTATAATGATATGTAGGTACGATTTATAATTGTCAGGTGTGTACTTGCTTTAATTTTTAATTGCCATTAATACTCATCGTTGACTGCAATTATGTATACAAATGTAAATTTATACCCATGCAAATAACTACTTTATCCTTTCATTTAAATTAAGCGCAATGCCTCGCGCATAATATCAACGCCACTGCAATAACGACGTGTAGGTAGAGTGTAAATTATGTACCTAAGAATATTTGGTGAAGTAGTGCCTAACAATAAACAATGACTATTATCATTTATAATTCGTCTAATGAAATTAAATATCTACATTTACAAATTATATTAATTAGGTGTCTAGCTACTATATCATGAGTTAGGTCGAAGACATACTTTTTTTCTTTTATGTACCTACTCAGTATAATATACTTACTAGGTATCTAATTACTAATTATATAGAAAATACACATATCAAATTCACGGATGACTACGGTGAGAACGTATTTCCAAGTATAGGCCGAATTGCCGAAGAGTTATGAAAATGTAGGTAAAGGTTTAATTTTTTATTTTTACAACTGTATTTCAATTTAATGTTTTGTTTAATTGTATTTCTATAATAATATTATATATTTAATTGCTTGTATTTTTATTATAATGAAAGATTCTGTTATAAAATGTTTCCTTTTTCATTCCTCGATGGAGAGCGGACAATATCTATATGGTTAATTTTTAATACCTATTTTATATATATATTCGTATATACATATGTATTAATTATACATGACCAGCCCTGAGCCCACTATCATTTATTAGTCGTAAAAGTGTTCTATATTAAATCATTTCAATAATTTATGTTTACTAATTATTTGTCTATTAATATTTTACATAAGAAAAAATTGAAAAAATTAAATATAAATTAATATCGTTTTAATATTTCTTATAGCTCTTATCGTCAATTACGTTGTTAATCAAACTTATGAAAACGTGTCACGAAGTTATCGTTGTTATGTCGTTCAATAATAAAAATAATGTTATCGTTTTATCGTTTTGCACGAACATTAAGTCGTTATCCGTCGTTTATATCAGTTTAGTTGTTATTACGTTGTGCATTGTGCAAGTTCATGATGTTTAAAATAAAACAGAAATTGATACGAACATCTTACTTTTTTATAGAGTGGTTAAATAAAGGTATGTGAAGTATAATATGCATATAGTATTAACTAAATAACAGTTTCATAGTAAAAAGTGAAAAGTGAAAAGTAAGAAAAATGTCTTGTAAGTTACAGCACTGAGTGATATTAATTTTTAAGTAGAAGTAGCTCATATAAGTTTTCGACTACTATAAACGCTTTTCTATACAAAATACTAAATCTAAAGTAGACCCTTTAAAGCTGTTATTCATTTTAAAAATGTCATTGGTTGCAAATGACTCGGGAATGCAGGGACGCAAGGTACACAGGCTGTTGTGCCGTTATAGAACACGAATATTTTAATTATTAGAGTATCATTGTAAATTGTAATCATTATTCTAAAATACATCGGGAAGATTTTAGTTTCCACAAATAATAAAAATATATATGTTCAGAATAACGTTATTTATTGGAACAAAAAATTTTGATAAAAGTAAAATGAGATTTGTATAGATGAAAAGGGGAAATTTACAGAGGGTATGTATACCGACGCATACTAATTGGGTTCCAGAAAAAAAAATTATTTTCCTTCGCATTTTTACAGACTTAGGTCAAGTCCTAATAGACTGTTTGTAATAAAATTATTACAGGTATGACTAAAAATGTTTTTTTTTAATGTTTATTATTTTTTTAGAAATTTTTGTGATTAACAACCGTTTGTCGTTTAGTATTGTAAATAGTTAATAAATAATAATTGGGTTAAAATTTATAAGATCATTTTTAGTCATTTTTTCCTTTATGAAATCTTCTTTATAGATATTAAATAGTTTCTTCTTCTTCCCTCCGGACTTCTCATTTTAATATAAACGTCGATTTGAATATTTTTGAGCTACCAGAATAAAATGTATAGAATTGAAGTGTGAATGAAAGAATTCACATGTGTATGTAGTTCTTATTGAATTAGATTTTAATTCAGGCTATAATTTTTGAAGGAACTTTGCGTCAGTATGAATTAAATTTTTTAATAAATATTCCATCAACTTTTATAATAACTCGTAATCTTGTTGAATACTTAACAAATCATTTTTAAAACGGTTTTTAACTCCATTAATTGTTGGTAAAAATGGAAGTCCAAAATAATTGTTTAAGTAATTACCCAATTCCGCGGTTTTTTTTTTTTTTTGTTTTTTTTTTTTTTTTAATCACTACATAATTCTAAATTCTGGATCTTTTTTGGCCTAAATGAAATTTATAACTTTTAATATTTATTTGTAGCAAAACTAATACTATTTTTGGGCTCAACTTGGATGTATCCATAGGTATACTTCATGTAGATAGTATACCGTTTTAGTAGAATAATTGTTCCCAATATGATAAAAATTAATATTTATTATGGACACAATATATATATACTCTAAAATCTGATTATATAATAAATTGTCAAAATATTAATCATGAACAATGATGCTAGTTTAAAAATTTAAGTATTTTATACTAGTGTTATAATATATTACCTTAAATTTTTAAATAAAACGGAGAATTTACTCTGCTACATTGTATGAATTTTGAGTGAATATAGTACCTTATTATATAGTACCTAATGTCATTTAATAGCGGTCACTGCGGAAATGCTCGTAATCAAAATGATAAAAATAATTTAATTATAGTGTTAAATTCACTTCAAATACTTCCGTATTGCATGTAATACGGTGAAAAATGATTAGGAGCGAAGACAAAAATGTGTTAGATTCTATTTCTAAAGGTATTTTTATTTTTTTCTTCTGTTACCTATTATACTGTATACTATACAGGTACGATAAATTAAACTATTTTTTGGCCAAAAAAAAAAAACGTGTATATTATTAATTAATAAATCTAATTTTAGATAGGTATATTAAAATTCTAATATTATTTTAAACAGACGTACATTATATTATTTAAAGGCACAATATAAAACATCATCATCATAAAGTTAATTGATGTTATAGGTTAGGTACATAGGAATTATTATATTATTAACTTTTAAACTTCAAAGTATTCAATCAAATAATGGATTAGCATTAACTTAATAAACATATATCAATATATGTTAACCTACGATAATGATAAATGATGATAGTACAATACCGTATCAGGATAAAAGGATTTAAAAAAAATTAATCTGTTTTTGTCGAGCAAAACGATATTATGGATATATAGATAGATAATAATAAAAATGATATAATTATTGCCAATTAAATAAAATGTCCTTTTTTATGCCAAAAATAAATATAGGCTGGTTAGCTTAACAAATATCACTTATCAATTATCATGATCATATTATATACATAATTAGGATTGTAATAAAATTAATTAATTGACTGCGGGGCACGGCATAAAAATGGCTCCGGTGCACAATCATATTAACAGTAGCGTAGGGTGTGGCAATGTGTCCCCTAAATTCGTCCAATCACAAATAATATTGAATAATACACTGTAATAGACACATGCCCATAATAATACGAGTGGATGTAGATCGCCAATCGAGTCAGTGAATTCTCAGTTCTCTAAAAGGTGGGGTTGTTAGATGAAACAATTAACGAGAATACATCGTAACCCCATATTATATTCAGTTCACAACAGTACTATAAAAAGTAAGAGCCACCTATATTAATCTGAATACTTTTAAGTTTATATTTTTTTTATGGAGAATGATAATTTAGTTATAGGTACATAGTACAGCCGTACAGGAATGTTTTAAGATTTCAAATTTCTGCGATTAATATTATTAATATTATTTAGAATTACAACAAAATTACAAAAATCGTTTTAATCCAGCTTCGTCAAAATTTAAACTTTAAACGCAGATAGATTTTCTATAAATTGGTTGAATAGTTTTTAATATTTTGATTTTTTTTTTCAGCGTTTTTTTTTTTTTTAATTTGACTTAAGACATTTTTCATATTTTTAACTATTAATAATAACTTTATTAAATATTAAAAAACTATTCATCCGATGAACCATATTTATATAATGTGTATATCAATGACGTTTAAAGTCGGAGCCAGCTAATGAGGTAAGTGCCGCATTTCCACTTATAGAAAGGAAATAAAAATCAATTTATTTTATTTATAATGTCAATTGGTAATAAATCGTGCTGTTATATAGGCTTTAATTTGAGTTACTGTATTCTTCATTATATTAGAAATAAATTTTCTGATATCAAACATTCAATAACTGCAGGGGTTTTGGTTTGTTGCTTACCAAGCTTCAAATGCCACCGTACGCTACTGATATGCCTATATAGCTATATTATGATCTATTCTATAAAAAGCATATAGTAAATTATTTTTCATTAAACTAAACCAGAGACTCAAATGTGTAATTATGGAATGCGAAACATTTTTGTTAGATACTAAACAACCTACTATGCGCGTGCTACGAGATGGATAGAGAAAATAAGTAATGCGTTGGTATATGCGGCCTTATAATTATTTAACTTAATCATAATCCAAAATCAATGTTACATCCAATTACGATAGATGCCTGTATAACAAGAATTATTTCTAAAAATAAAATTATAATAATACTAAACGCATTAAAAAAAAAAAAAAGTATTGATAAATATTTTAATACAATAATTAGAATACGAATAAATTATTACTAGCTGGCATGTACAATTGAAATTTAATAGTCGATAAATTCTAAAACAATGTACCTATATCTATATTGTAGTTCTACTTGATAAAAATCAAATCACACTAAAAATGAATGTAAATAATAAGAATATGCTATGTACCTATATATGACATATGTATACATTATGTAAGTATAAATTATAAATATTTTGAATTCAGAGCCTTCGATGAAAAATGATAGGTCATTATTAAATATTTAAAAAAATATTTTAATAATAATTATATATTAATTACAGTCATTATAATATAGTCAACCATTATAAACAAATATATGTGTATAATTAATAATGTAAGTTCGTATTTCGTATTTAGATCTGAATACTTGAATTGTTTTTTTTTTTTGATTTATAGAACTAAGTCAAATATTCTAAACATACAGTCAAATTTGCTTATATAACGATCTTCAATGGACCTAGAGAATATGATCGTTATAACCAAACTTAGTTACCTATATCCGGATTATAAAAAGTAACTACACATAATATATAAAACCAACCATAAGCACTGCTTGGAATCGTTTTACCCGGAATATCGTTATATACAAATAACAATAATATAATAATAGTGAATTGGACTGTAATTAATAATATGCATTTATTGTACCTAGTACCTACTTAGTTTACATAATATATTAATAGTTTTTTTTTTACTTATTTAAATTTTCTAAACGCTATTATCAAATTATTTTAGTCTTACCATAAATTTGACAAGAATACTCAATAGCTTGTTATAATTTATGTACTTAGTATATAATCACAGTTATACCTATATATTTTCTTTTTTTGCCCATTATTTAATATTTAATTTATTAAAATTAAGACTTACAATTCTATCATGCATAAAAACATTTTTTTTTTTTTTAATATTTATAGTGGCATGATAGCACACATAAGACAGGAACATTTTCGCTAACTTGTGAAGTCCTGCTGACCGCAGTTTTTGTTGCGATAGAAATATAATTAATAAGAGATAATTGGCTACGAACGAGTTGCATGCATACCATGCAGTATACAAATTATTAAATTTTAATAAGCTTAAAGTAGTACCTACCATTAGTACTAATCGTCAATCACTACCTTGTTATATCAGGTATTTACTCTATTAATAATTTATTACTACATTAGTATAGTTGTAGGCGTCGTAGTCAGTATTCATAGTATATAGTTTCGGTAACGTTTCCTGCGTGGATAATAAAAATGTAACACGTTCATCGAGTTCACTGCCGCTCGGTTGTATTTTAGGTAGGTATATGTTTGTAATAAAACTTAAATCCTATTACCGGTTTCAATATCTGGTATTGGTTCATGGTTGTATTGTAATATTTGTAATATAAATTTAACCGAAATTGAAACACGCTATAAAAATCATCAATAACTAAAAGACAAGAATATATAGGTGTATATAGGTAGTTTTGAATCTAAACGGATTACGCATTAGAAATAAAAAATACATTTATTTGTAATATATATTATATAAATTTGTTTAACATTACAAAAATAGGCACATAATTCTCCAACGTATATATTAATTATATATATTTATAATATACATTATATAATTTAGATGCCAGACATGTATAATATACGGTTTATTTTCGGCACAAACAAAGTAATATATAATATAATATAATATAATATATAATAGGCATAATATTGCTAAAACGACATATTCGCGGTTTGACGAAGTATTCTTTCATCGTCTGTGCCTATACATTATATATGATAATATTTTTTTACACAATAATAATATGGTTTCTCATCATGGTCGGATTATTTTCTTTCTTTTTTATATTATTAGATAAATTTAGGGCTGGATTGCACACACATTTACATAAAATTTTACAACTACTAATAATATAAATGTACATAATATACGATACAATTGATATAATAATTTATATAAAGAACAAACAGTCTTAATATTATTAATAAATGTTTTAAAATTAAAACGTAAATTTTAGAGTTAGTAAAAAAAAAAAATAGGTATAATAATTCATTTAAACAATGTCAAAAAGAACAATTATTAATAATCAACTAAGTATATAATTTCAAAACTCCATTTTTTTTCATTTTTTTTTTTTTTGTATTTTTACTAACATTATCACTTCTTAATTATTGATTTTTGAAATACATTATGAACAACATACAATTAATTTAAACTTAACACGTAAAAGAAGTACAGCTTTAATATAGATAATCGAAATAATATTCCAACTTCACAGTTGAGCAAATTTAACTAAATATAATAATTTTATGAATGTATATATATTTATTTATATTATAACAACAACTTCACATCTATCCTCATGCCTGATGGCGGATTTTTGTTGTTGTTTTTCAATCTTATTTTAATAATTATTTTCATAATTAATATTATTATTTACAGATGATTCGTAATAAAAACATCATTACCAACAGCTTAACTATTACAATATGATTCATGAAGCACAAAAATAAATTTTATACCAACAAATTTAAGTGTGCTATTGTAAAAGTAAAGGAGGGAGGGGGAGATTGATAACTCGCTGCCGTATGGCGCTCCACTCTAGGTGGATGAATACGCTCGTAGCGAGAACTTAAGTACGATTGTCATTTGCAACTCTATAATTTAAAAATATATTATGAGAAAAAAATACATAATAATATAAACTTAATACTGTCAACAAGATAAATAAAACGTTTCCGCGCATTCAACATATATTCAACAAATAAGGACGGTTACATAAATATTGCTTAAGTTTTTTAAGGCACTCGTTGCTTTGATCAGTACGAAAACATTTTATCGTATTAATAAAATAAACGTTATTTAAACGCGAATTCACAACACTCAATTTGTCATACTTATTTAAATTAAAAAATATAAATACCTACATACACGTACACGCAGGGTAATTATTTTGATGTAAATCGTTAAATATTGGTCTGAAAAATGTCATTCATATGTAAGTAATAGCATTTGATATAGTTATAAATGATAACGGCAATTGTAAAAATTTAAATTCATTAAAAATTATAGTCATCTATACCTATATGGTATACATTTATTTGTTGTCATTTACTAGTTGTAAAAGAGTCTATGGACATAGAAAATGTATGGATATGTTTAAATATTTTAGAGACTATAGTACGAAATATCCCCAAAAGTCATGTTTCACATACTTTTATAGAGACGTTGAAAAATATATATTTAAAATCTCCCTTACATAAAATCTTGCGTGAAAAAATAATTTATAAATACAAATGTTTAATATATTAGGTTTGTAGTAAAAAAAAATGTCATACCCTGTAAAATTTAACCCTTATCATTTTGGCAGTGAACGAAAATAAAATAATATTACATCAATTTTATTAGAGTTTCCATCGATGAAAATAGGCTGTCCACTACTATTATAATACACGATCAGCCAAATAATTCGTTTAAATGCTTGTTTTGCGTGTACGTTTATTGGCGTGTGGCTGCAGCGACGGAACTACGTCAACCACAACGTTTCGACATTTTAACTCCAAGCTATACCGGAGTTTTGTTTTTATTTTATAATCCAATTCGCCGGTGTTTACGCGCATTGGTCATTGATAATAATAATATTTATTATAATCTATACAAACCTAAATCGGAACAATCGATAATCGGTTACGTGACATACGCGCAATAACACCGCTACGTCGGGGTGATACTCTACATTATATTAGTATAATAATTTAGTAATAACGTCATACACAATTTTTTACACGTCATTCGACACACATACATACGTTCATATTTCTTAGACTAGGTTAATATGACAAACATATCTTGTGCACACGTACGCACACACAAAATAAATATAATTTATATATAATTTTTAAACTTCTTAATGAGGGTGACATTAAAAAAAAAAAAAAAGAGAAAAAAAACAGTTTATATACGAAACGTGTTTTTAAAGCCAAGTCAAAATCGATCCTGGTTTATTGTTCGGGTCGATCAACAGTTGTACTTCGTCCAGAATGTCATTACCAAAATCGTCCCCTAACTAGAAAACATAAAAAAATAATAATATAATAAACTACAATAACACCACACGGGAGTTTGGCCAAAACAGGTCGGGTATATTTGCTATATTATTGCAATTCATTAATTTTTATAGTAAGTCAATTGTATTTACTTGAAGCGACGGGACTAAGTCTTCGGTGACATCCAACGTGGCCATTTCTTGTGAATCGACTACCGACATGTCGGATGAAGGACCCGGATTATCGCTCTCTGCGTGTGTACAACAGGTGCCAGAACAAAGAAAAACGAAACGAAATATTAATGATAAAAAAATAAATACCGTTAGGTCGGATTATTATTGTTGCTATTATTATTACAACAATATCGACTTATCGTGTATACCTGTTAATATATAGGTACCTATTATACGAAAAAAAAGTCTCTGGTTCTTACCTGAAGTACAGTCCATGTTGTCGTCCATGTTTGACGACAAAAAGTCTTCGGGAGTGTGCGGCAGCGAGTAGTTGTTTCCCAAACCCAAACCGCTGTCAGCCGATTCTTGCCGCGAATGATCAACGCTATTGCTGCTGCACGATAGGAACGGGTCGAGGTCGTTGTTCGTCTGACCCGTGCGTAACATCAGATCTTGCTGTGAACATAAAAACATATTCGCGCATATTTTAATACATTATAATCACATGACGGTGCAATTATATTTAAAACGCCAATTGAATTATAATCGTTTTCCGATGCAATGACGACGTCACTGCAGGTCGTCTCACACCGGTATATAAGCGCCACCAAGGATCTATTAGGCACCGATAAAAAAGATCATTGTAAGACTCTATATAAATGATACAGAAGAATCTATTCGAAAATATGCATATAAAACCTCTTTATTATAATTTCAAAAATCATAATTTGGATAAAATTTACTATATGTATAAATAAGAATAAAAAGGAGCACAGAACATACCTATTATATCCTTGGTGAATCTACCCATTAAATTTTAGCAACACCCCCCCCCCCCCAGCAACTACGTGCCAATGATTTAGATCTAGTAGGTGCAGATCTCTATAGATCACATGTATTTAATCATATATTATATTGACTATAATAATCTACATATAGCTTACAGGTCAATATACAAATAGCTGTTGCATACCTGACGAATGATTTCCTGTTGGCGACTCTTTAGATGTTCACGCTCTAATTGAAGTGAGTGTAACCTGAGCTTTTGCTGAGTGACTTGGAGCGACTGTGACAAACCGGAAGCTCCGTTTAACAGCCATGACGCTGAACCGGAAGGCAACACGGCGCCCGACGTTGGTGCTCTTTGTAAATGAACGGCTGTAAACATAAACATATTGAATATCATATACATGGTAGGTTCCTGTATGAATTGTTCCAACAAGTGACACATGGATGGGGCGGTCGATTGAGTGAGTGAAATAATTTTGACTAAAATATTAATAGTCCGTTTGGACAAGAAAAATTATTTGTACCTGTGTAAGTGATAAGGACTTAACGTGCATCATGAGCGTTTATTTTTTTTTTTATATTATGAAAATGTACATTATTGTATTATACAATATATACATTACAGTACATATATTATATATTTTATATGTATAAATTAATTAATTTATATGCCTCATTCATACTTTTTTGCCCAAACAGATCACATTTTGGATCGATTTATACTCAAATAGTCTATAGGCCTGCATGTTTTTCCATGCCGTAGTGTATAAAATAGATAATTAAATAATACTTACGTATTCTTGGATCGAACCACGATGTGGTTCTGGCAATGTGATTTATGAAGTAAGTCTCTCCATCCCCGGTGACGGCTTGTTCCCATCCGTCCGGCAGTGGTCCTAGTGTCACGTTTTTGTTCGTTCCTATAACAAGAGCCGAAACGTAAGGGGGTTAAAAGTCGACTTAAATAATTGAGCTGGATCATTTTTGTTTGCGTTCGCGGGTCTCCTTAGCAACGACCGCACGGTGCACATAATGTAGACCCATAAAGGTTATACATGTTACTCATAACACTAAAAAGCTCATTATAATATGATATAATATTTTAAGTAATATTTTAAGTATATATTATAATACTATCGTGGTATAAAAGAAATATAGCGAATGAAAATTTTAACTCACCTTGGAGGGTCGAATGGATGTGCGGTGGCGAGTTTGTAGGCGTGCTGGTGGCGTTCGTGCTTGATCCACTGTCGTTGCCGGGGCTTAGCAATTGTTCGGCGCTGCGCTGGTGTTGGTTTGCTGCCTGAGCAGCCAAGCTCTTTCTCGGATCTTCCCATTGGGTCGTTCTGGTGAGGTGACTATATAGAAAAAACAAAAAATATTCAATTTTAGATTTTTTTGTGACGAAAAAATAGTTTAACAAAATAATATTATATCGTTGACATTGATCCGCGGTTAAGTGATGACTTTATATGTGGTACTGAGAAGGAGTTTGAAAAAAAATTTTGATTGCGAACACGTCACATATTAGGTACATAAGTATTAAGTACCTATACTTTTTTTCGCAGAGTGTAGATAATGAACAATACTTTGAGGGAGTAGCTATATACTCACATAAAATATAAATACTAGACATGCAACCTTATTTAATGCCGTCGACGTATTAGGCACAACTCGCAATAATAATATATCACAGTCTAAGTACAATAATTGACAGACTCTTGAATAATAAATTAAATAAACTTCTTTGTACCAATATGATGTATTTAATTGCATGATCGACGAATTTCTTTAAAATAACGAGCTGCACAATTATATAAAATGTGTGTATATGCATAATAGGTATATAAATCAAATGTTGCATACAAATATTAACATATAATAATATTACTATTTATTTTAATATTATATTATATTATATTTAATTAATGATGAGTGCATGTAGTGTGACTATTAATTGAAATATAACTAATTATTGCACGATAATACGTATTATTTACCTATATTTGAATGAATACTTGACCTATTACATACAAGAACCTATCTAATAGTTTAAGTACGTGAATAAGTATATGTATAATATAAACGCATTTACGTATATTACTCAACATTAGTCATCGTTTTGATGGTTGAGTTTTAAGTTAACTCGAGTATTCGCGCGGGCGGGCGGACTATTAAATTTACACTGGTCACGGCACAGGCACCAGTTTTCCGCGGATGCGTATTCGAAAAACGGTTTGGTGTAATTTAAGTATTCCGACAAAAAAACGCTAGTTGTTGTTTTTTTTTTTATTTTTTATTTTTTAATACGTTTACAATAATCAGTGACGGTGTCGATTGTCTAGAGCTATCTGCTACAGTTCTGTACGACATATTATACTTAAAATGTTCGTCATATAAATTCATGCGGATGTGTATTTAAAAAAAAAAATCCACGTTACCGAAGTTTACGTATATTTTGATACGATCGCGCGCGCCAACGGAAAAACAATATAATATACTCCTCATACATCATGTATAATAACAGTATATTTATTGTTATAGTATAACACACGTCTATAATATATCAAAATATTACATTATATAATACACAGGCGCCGGTTGTACATCATAATAAATCTGTTTACGTAGTAGTACGCGTCAGCTATATTTGCACTGTTTAAAAAATAAGCATAATATTTATATACAAATATTCCGAATTATTACCGTCGTCTGAACTCTGAAACGATAATAATTACTCGTACGCATAGTACCTCTAGCTGCGCAGTACGTACACGTATTATAATTTTGTATAAATAATATACTGTACATACATCGTCCACTGCGTACACAGATTTGCAGGCGCACTGACCGGGTATTTGGCAAGCGTATATAAATAATAACATACAGCAGCAGCTAAATAATATTGTATATAATAATATTATGAATTACGAGTTTTCGATAGTATTTATTATTGCCGGCGCGTCTGATATTGCTCAAAAGTGACGCCCACACGACCCGGCGAAACAGACGAGCACACGTTTTATACAACATTATTATAATGTGTACTGCATGATATGGGTATCCGCGTCGACCTCACTGCGATGTGTGAATAAATCCGATGCACAGACGAGCCTATTTATTTTACTCACGGCGTTATTATTATTATATTCACGCATATTTTCACGACGATAATATTATGTAGGTGCACGCGCGCCGGGGCCGGGGAATAAATTTGGCCGCGAACCGGCTGCGGCGGTAAGGTTTTCGGACCTCCGAAAACGAAAATGTATAATAATATGTAGGCATAGTTGCAGTAGTACTACACGCGGCCGACACATCTGCGCGTACATACATAATATAATTATGTGTATAACATGCGAAGCTGGCGAAGACGACCGATCGCCCGAATTGGACTATATACGTGTATGATACATAATATACTATAATACGTATGGGTACGTTTTAATAACCGTCTACGTGTAGTGTCGATGCACTCGCAGGTATAACGACGTTGGACCGTCGCGGGCAACGCGTCGACGATGGATAATATTATTGAGCACGTGAAGTGTAAATCGTCGCAATAGGTACGTCTATATACATCTCTCAACGTTGGCCCATATTTTCTCTCCAAAGCCGCGAACGTAGGTATATCATTACAACAGCAGGTGGGTACCATCGATTAGCTGCTTTCCGTCCCAAACGTTTATCTTTTGAACACTTCGTTGCGGACAATGATAATAAAATGATAATAATAATTGCACCCCGTGTGTTGTGTTGCGTCTACCTCTTATCGCACGGTATCGCGCGTCGTATATCTTTATAGCGACGATGGTCTTGCAGAAACGTTTTAGAAAGTTTCGTACCTATTGGATACAATTTTTCCTAGTCTAAAATTCACTCTATCCGCGAGACACCATAAACGCACAATTAGACACGGGTACGGAATAGGTACTCGCGGATTACCAGCTATGATAAGACTTAAAATATGATCGATTGTGATATCGTAGGTATAACATAAAATATTACGTATACAGCGATTCGCTGAGCTCGACACTGCAGATTATTATTATTTTGATGGAGATCAAATTTTTCGACGAAGGGAATCCGTGACACTTGTAACCCCGATGAAAGTCCAACCCCCCTTGGCCGGCCTGAAACGAGACTGCTCTCGACGACGGCGTCGGGGAGGACTGTAATAAATTATTATAATATAGAAGGGTCAATGGTGCAGCAGCGAGACGTATTTATATTAGAGTCTAGAGACGACGAAATATATATTTTTTTACTAAGCGACCCAATACGTAAATCCGTTCGACTCGGCAAAACAGACGCGCGAGCGGACACACACACACACACACACACACACGGTTATCAATTATCATTGACGTGCTCACACGGTCAACATTTCGAGCTCGTAAATATTGTCTCGCTAACAATCGGGCCCTATTGACGGCGGTTCGGGCCAAATCTTCTCTCTCACACGCTCGTCGATCTGCTTTTCCCCCGTCTCACCCTCGCTCACTTATACATTATACTGCAGCCTCACTCAATCACTCTGTCTCTGTCTCTCTCTTTCTTCTCTCTCGGTCGGTCTTCTTCCATTGCGTCGAACGTCGTGAGGCGGCGGCATTTCTACCGCCGTCGACGACGTCGTCGCCACCGTCGCGTCTTACCGTTCCCACGGTCTTTGGGCGACGCGAATATAAATAACTACACTCGTGTGCGCTCCGTTTAATCAGTTGTTTTTTTTTTTTTTTATTTTATTTTTTTACGTATACGACAACACAAAACGATACACACTCACACACACAATAATAATAAATATAATAATAACAACAATAATAGTACACAATGTGACGATAAATAAAAATGGCATCTTATTGTTCGGCATGCGAGCGGTTTGATAAGCGGCCGACCTTCGATGTGGAACCTTATCTCATCTTAGAGCCACCGCCTTTTTATTATACACACAAAAATCATAAAAAGCTTTATCGTATAGTAATAATTATATTAATAAAAAAATTACACACACACGCATGTACATTTAATATTATAATCCGTTATTCAAGGAGGCATTTCCTTCGGAGATAAAAAAAAATAATAAAAAGCCACCTCATGTTTAGTACCTACCGCCACCACTATCGACGTTGTCTACACAACGTTGTTTGCGATTTATGTGATTTGCACACTCGACACAATAATATTATATTTTAGTAATAATATTATATTAAAATAATCGTTAGTGCGCACAACAATAATATTATTATCATCATTGGCGGCGGCGGAAAAACAAAACCGTGACTCATATTTTATTTTAAGAGCCGTGATTTTTTTAACGTTTGAGCGCGTGCACTTGGATTATTTCGTACGAACCGTAACAATAATGTCTTATGTTATAATAACAGGTGGACGCGTTTAAAATTCGAACGTTTCGATTCGTGATTTAGTAGAATTTTGACTTTAAAGTTTATCGCGATGTCTACACAGTGCAACACCGACTCGGACAAGCGGTCGGTATATAGAATTCTCAGTAAGATACTATATGGGTATTTTTATTATATAGACCACTCGTAGAATCTACAACACGATACCTATATTTTGCCTGTGCACCGATGTCTCTGGTGCGCCGGTACCAGTGGTATGATATTGTATCACTCTGTTTTTCGACTTTACAGTCGTGGACTCGAATTGCGCGACGAGTGTTATCTCCCTTGCCCAATCGGTAAGCGAATGTTTGACTTCTCAGTCGACTTTCAGTTAAGCGATTTATTTTTTGTTGACTGTTCCACACAAAAATGTTCGATTTTATAACCACAGATTTTCCGACTCCTCTTGCTGTATCTACAAAAGACAAATTTCTTCGAAAGTCCTAATTGAAAAAATGCAGACTATTGTAGCACTTGCATGTATGAAAATCGTATGCGATGCACTCCAACAGAAATCAATTCAAAAGCTCTCCCCCCCCCCCGAGTACTGCTGCTGTCGGCTTTAACACTCACGTGACCACTGTACACGTCGTACGGCCATCACCGTCTCGGGATATACGTTGAATTCTATTCGTTTTGCGCGGAAAGCTTTGTTGCTCACACCCGACTACCTTGTACACGATGATATTATTATATTATACCTAGAGTACAACACAAGTCGCAAAGAAATCCGACCGTATACCGGACCGGCGTGTGCGGTCGGCAGTACACAGTGTTATTATATAGTAGTGCCGTGGTGGGCCATTATTATATTGTACCTAGCTGGAAACCGGTTCGTCGGCTTGCGCTCGATAGTCGTCGTCCCGTTCGACGACGGCGACGGTCGTTTTAATCCTTCCTGTACGTTTCAAAATATATACAATATTCCTGGCCGAGATCGTCCCCCGTAATGCCGATTAAACTTTACGAGGTATATTAGGTATATCGATTAATGCCGGTACGTTTTGGAAACGACAACACCTATATACAGTAATAATTGGAGTGTCTATCGCCCCTCCTCTCCAACCCAGTCGCCATGACCAAAACCAACACGCGTTATATTATAGCATTATTATTTATGCGTGTTTGGCAGCCAAGATTCGTGTCGGATTAGATTAGATTATTATTATTATTACCACTTTTTTTTTCTTAACTATTGTACGGATTTTTCGTTTTGTTTTCAAAACCACACCGACTTATATACGTTTACGCGGTAACCCCCACCCTTACAGCTCACACACAAGCCCGCGGGTTAGGTGATTCACTATTGGCAACACAAAATAATATAACAGCGCTACTCTGTTTCTTACCGTACAACGTGTGCGATTGGCATTGGCCACCCCCCATACAATCGATGAACTGAATGACTGGTCGACAGATTCGATGAAAACGTGAATAATACACTCACACGCCCGATGAGCACGTATTCCAATACTTTCGTTACACGAGAACATTTTAAACGATGTCCGTTTGTAAGTATCCATTATAATGGTGTCGTTATTCGTTATCGAATGTACGGCACAACAGAGGTTTGAAAAATTTAGATCGTATATATATACGCAACAGGTATTCCCATCGGGGGGTTTGGCGTTGGATGGGCATTGGGCATGTCCTCGCTCCCCCAATCGGAAAAAAGTTATTTCGATAATTTTTCCTGCTCATATATTATTATTATCTCTGAATGGTTGTTTCTCGCGTCAACAGTAAACGCGCATTATATACATCACGCGCTCAGGTCTTAGATATTATATATACAAACACAATAATTAATGATATTATTTCTAATAGATTTAATATAACATTATGAAGTTAAAATAATGCACGTACACGAAACCTTCGAATTGTCCGCGAAATGAATCATCACTAATAATCGCGCAATATAAAATTATTTCCTAGTACTTACATACTATTATTGTGTTTTACAGAATACACTTATATACATGATATAATATACATTATATTATTATTTATCAGTATGCACGTGAATATTATATTATATATTTATAGGTATAAATATAATACTATAATATTATAATATATTATACACGCTAACACGAGAGGTACACTAAGTCTTGTCAGCTGTACACACTACACACACACACACACACACGCCTCGCCCAATGGGTATTCCCCTTCTCCGCGCGGTCGTCCCGCGTGTGGTGAACCGTTGTCGTTCTAAACACGTATTATACACGCAAGTACACGATATGAAGTAACCCAATAAAGATTATAATAATTAACAGGTTTCTCTCGTTGCATCTATTTTTATTTTTCCTCTCATACCGTTTTTTTTATATATATATAATATTATATACTATAAAGTACTACTCGCTATCAACAAGTATCACTTGCCACTTCTGCTATTCTATGTTAATTATTATTGTACAGGCATTAAGTAACAAGTAAATCTGTACTTTTATTTTTACGCGATTATTGTTAATACACATAACGAGAGATGACGACATCATGCGCACAATGAGAGTCTGCACTGGGTCGCGGAGAATATTACACGACAAGAGAGAAACGAGAAATGAAAAAAACGCTCGTTTGCGCCGCAACCCGTGACCGGGCGACGACGACGAAGTTGAAGCGAAGTTCGCGTTTCACGTGAATACTGAATAATAATATTATTACGATATGATAATGTTTGCGCCGTTCTCGGCAGACTTTGTAGCGATAACCCGCGTCGTCCCGCGATTTTCCCACAAGATTTCGATCCAACGGGCGCGTTTCGCATTAGCCGTAGTGGTGTGTACAAAGACTATATAAACTATAAATCGTCGTTGTGCGTATACGGTGAGCATTTATGACGGGCGACGGTGTGCCGGGATATTGCGACGTATGTAATATGTATAGCGAGAAAGAGACGCATTTCATAGACGGCTGAAGATAAAAAGAGACGGACAACGTGATTGGAGAGACGGAGAGATAGAAAGAGAGAGACGGTGGAGATAGACGAGAAAAAAATACGGTGTATAATATACAAATTAACAATAAAAAAAAAAAAAAAACTATACAACAATAATCCGATAATATGATAAATTGTTTTAATGGAAACCGAACATAAATTACCGGTAATTTAATAGCTTCAATAATAATAATAATAATAATGAAAAGAAATTACACGTACATAATATATTATAATATTGTAAGTATATACATTACGAGGTTTATACGAGCTTATTATTATAACCACGACACGGTTGCCAAGAAGTTTCAGTGTTATTATAATATTATATGATTATTATTTCAAATAAGCGTGTACACATGACGCGTTCATTCGCGCTGGCCCGTGTCCGTATTGTGTGACCCGCGGAAAAATTATACGTCGCAGACCGCAGTGATAATAATTACGTGTGTTAAATTTAAATCAATTATACAATCTGAGCACTTGGAAAATTTCTCGACGACAGCAGCAATTACGCCGAACACGAGTGTGACTGCTGATCCGAAAGATTTATTTAATGATCTGGATTTGTTTTTTTTCTTGTTTTCCCTCATTGCTCTGTTGCACCATTAGTAGGGCAAACAACAGCTCAGCGCGCGTGACGTCACACTATACAATCTACATGCTCACCACCAAACGTTTAAGAAACAAAATGCATTATAACTATTTATAAGTATCCAATTTTACAATATAGATAGTAGTCAATCGACGAAAAACTGCATCCAAAACTTAATAAAAAGTATGTCGTTGTCGTATTGAAACATCGTCGATTGTACTTAATATTATCAACCCTGATAGCCGTTCAGCCTGCAGGGACTTTAATGTTGGAACAGAACATGTTATCGAACCTATTTATCATAATTTTACCATAAAAAGTAAATTAAATAACTATTTTGGTCAATTTCAGTGACGATGATAATAAAATAGCTTGTTATATAACATAATCATGTCAATAGATGTTATTTATATATGCGTAATAACCTTCTAAATTATAAATTTTCAAAAAATTATTATTTTAAGGCTTGTCATATCATGTAAATACGAATCGTTAAACAGTGAAAAAATAAAGTTAGGTATATAAATGCTTTTTATACTTAATCGATCTTAACTCAATGTCATCATTTGTGTGACTTAAGCTTTTAAGAAATGTCGGCATATTACAATATAATAAATAAAAAACCACCCCAATCATTAATATCTTTATATGTAACATAATTAATAAAAACAAAATGATAATTTAAAAAAGTGTTAACTATATTTTGATTTGATCGTATAGTCATAATATACGGAATTTTAACTCAATAACAATACAGTATTGTTTTTATATATATTTATTATTTATCCTATTCTTTGGGTAACAATAATATATATTATGAGACAATATAGGTACATAACAATAATATATACACTCAAATACATCATACACTGACTGATATACACCACTGCTTGAAATATTTACTGCCGGTTTTTTTCTGTACTATACGTGGGTTATCTCAGTGTTTTTAATCAATGACTTAACAAAACAATAGAAGGAAAAAAAACAGTAGAATATTGTACACTATATTGTACATTAAATTAATCACGTATTTTTGTACGTAAATTGACATTGAAGTTTTTAAATTGTTTTCAAGATTTAATCTCATTATATTTAATATACAAATACATGTACAACAAGTGCACAACCCAGTTGCACATTAAATAATAATATTTTTTTCCTAACGGAGGAGTAGATGAATAGCCATTCGTTAGCTTTCGAACGGCGGACTGCGCCTTAAAAAAAACCTAATTCAACGGAAAACAATCGTGGAAAACATGTTTACGATTGACGGTGCGTACAATCGCACACTGAAATGCACAGTGTACACGCGTGAAACTGTAGTAGCTGTATTAAAAAAATACCCCGTTCCAACAAACGTTATGAATGTATTCAATATAAACACAATAATATTATCATTATGTCATAATGTACAATTTACCGAAATGAAACATAATATTCCGTGTATAACGTAATTCGCATTAATCCTCTAGACGTGCAAACAGCATAATAAACGCAAAACCACCCCCCTACTGTTTTGGATAAGTAGATATAATATAGGATATACATTAATTAATTTTTACGCTGCAACAATAATATAATATATATAAATATAAGTGTGTGCTGTTAAAAGAAAGATACCTACGCGTGTGCGTTCACCGAGACAAATTTAAATGAAATTATTCACTAACATAGTATTTATCAAAGTAACGCGAAACTGTGTATGGAATGGTAAACCCATTTGGAAACGAATACAATAGATACTTTACTATTACGTGGACAATCAATATTTTAAAGTGTGCCTTCAAAATATTATTGTACAGGTAATGTTCACATTAGTATACAAAATGTATACGTCAGAGACGTCATATGGTAAGTATTTTTGTGTATATATTAGTAAACTGTTATAAATAATATTTGTTAGAAAGTAAATTTGTATAAAATTTCTGGGATCGCACGGTATGAATATCCAATTAACAAAATACGATTAAGGATTAGTGCCATTTTCAATAGTCTACATTGATAGATATTAGATACTATCAATATGTATTCAATTTTAATCACCACACCATTATAAATATTACTGACATTAGTTTATATTATTAATATTAATTAATAATTATATATATTATCCTACCTTTATTGAGATAGTTTCGAGAATCGTAATTAGTTTTCAGAAATTCAGTGATTGGCTTTTTATTTTTAAGCTTTATTGTATTAGATATTTTGACTATTTTATCAAACCGTTTGAATACCAAATCCAAATGCTATATAAAAAAATCAGTCCTTAAAGAAACTTGTTGTTACAGATATTCCGAATTAAGACGTTAAATGTACTGCTATAGATTTATAAGTACTTGCCCAGTGGCCAGTACTCTTATCATAAAATATAATATTATTAATTAATCTACATAAAACTAAATCACAAACTTATAACGAAATAAGTATTAATAAACTATATATGATATTAAACTCTTATAAAACATGCATACTATTTCAGGTCCGGACTGGGCGCCTCAATGTTATAATAAAATACTTGAGATTTTAAACAATTAATGAGTAACAAAAAAAAAAAAAAAGATTTTTTATTTTGTATATATGAGCCACCTGATTACTAAAAATAGTAGGCCGGCGTCTTCCCAGTCCGGGCTTGATACTATAATATAATATATTATATTATGATGGGTAACTTTCAGCACGATTTGTCCACGTGAATTATTTTTTAAGTTCATTTATTTATAAATCAATATATTCTATTAGATTATCTGATATACGTTCATTTATGGTCGTATCAAAAGATCAAAATGTTAAAAGTTTAGCACCTACTTCCACTGATTTTAAAAATTTAAATAATTTTTTTTTAATTATTTTATGTATTATATACATATCATATTATAGCTAAGACTAATGTACGATAATGTTCACCACGCTGCACTTGATACTCAATAAAATGTTATCATAAATATAAATATCTTAATATTTAATGTATATAATAATAGTATTATACATATATAGTTAATAGTAATATTCACCATACGCAATGATGTCATTTGGAAAACAATTACATGTATTCATATATAGAATTCATACGATACGATATAATATATTAGAATTTAACACGGCACTAGATTACACGCGATCAACACCGTGAAAATTGTCTTTAACCGTTTAACAACGATACGTTTGGTCAAGTATAATTAACTCCGACGAATTTTTAATGTTTGGGAGAAAAATCATTGGCACGCAATCTTCGAACGGGTGGACACGATATACCTACGTTGGTATAAACCCGAAACCGTCTTTAAACCAAAATATCATACAATATAAACGCTGTACTTATATGTATACTATATTATACGCATTATTATTACGGTTTTTCTTATATTTTTTTTTTTTTGTATTCACTTGTTTTGTAAACAGGACGGGATCATTATTATTATTATTGCCGAGGTCCGTTTTGGGGACTTTGAAAGCGGAACACCCTATGATTTAGACGTCTGTGCGTGATATTGTGCAGTGTGAATGCCAGTGTGTGCCTTGTGCGCGCCTGTATAACTGCGTTATTATATTATATTATATAATACACTATTATGTACATAGTACATTGTCGTCGTCGTCTCGTTATACGACCTGAATCGGGTCCAGGCCGGAGCTGGGTCGCGCGACCACCGCGCCGGTGGTGTGTACAGGTAGGTTTGTAGGTGGTATTATTATCGTTATGTGTATACGAGATAAATTGGGTTTTTATTTTTATTGTCCGTGAAAACGTGATATCGAGTCGGCAGTCGGTCTTTCTTCTTCACGTATTACTCTGACAGTCTCGCTCACACTCACGGATCTCTCATTCGTTCGCTCAATCTATCTCGCTCTTTCACTCTCTTCGAAATATTACCGTCGTAGCGGTGCCGTAGTGCATTGGCGTCCCGCAGCGAATTTTTACCTCGTATAACGCGTACGCGTATACACGACACACATGCACACCTCGCCGAATTTACACTCTTTAACATAATATAATATTGTAAAAAAATTACACACACATAAACGTATAAATCCTCTCGGAAATTGTACTCCACCCGCGGTACAAAAATTTGAAAGGTTCTCTAACGCCGACAACGTGCACACGCATTATATTATAATACACGTTATTATAATATACCTATATAATACCTGCAGTTCGTCATAATAATAGGGCGATTTCCCAAGCATGTTCACCCCCATATTTCAATTTAATGATGAATTTATTCAAATTATAATTTTTAAACATACTTAAACACTGTATTTTTCAATTCTTGATATTTTTTTGTACTGTGCTTATAAGAGGACGTCATACCCGCGTATCTCGTCTCCGTCATATAAACGTATATAAAACGGCAATTTCTCGTTTAGCTATACCAATTTATGTGTATTTAGCTTAAATATTAAAGTGAAATTACTTATTATCAAACTTGAAGTTTAGAAAAGAATTTCTATTCTATTGTCGGTTTCTTACGATATTTTAATTTTTAAGTAAGTAATGAGTACATAAAATATAAATATTTAAAAATGCTTATAAATCACTTAAAGATATAAAGCATCATAAACAACCGACGAGAGAACACCTTTTACTTTTAATTTTGAAAACTAATCATTTGAATTTTGATTTTTATTTATAAAAACGTTTAGAAAAATATTTACTAAACAATTACTAGTTGAAAAATGAGGGTTCCTATTTAAAAAACAAAATTTTGCATACTCCTCGAGTAGGTATTACAAAAAAAATCTCAAGAATTTGAAAATACATTCTTAAGTAAATTTGAAAATCCCAAAAATTAAATTTTGAATATAATCGAAGATTATATTATATATAGACGAAGAACAATCAAAAGGGTGAGCATACTTGGTGAATCACTCTGTATATATATACTTCATCGTTATTGCTGTGCGTATAACACGCGGCGGCACGCGTATCATAGCGGTACGTGCGTCTAATTATAGACCGAGTGCCCGGTATATGGTTGACGCCACTGCCGTCCCTTCCCGTTCAAGTTGTGCTTAAATATCTCATCCGGGCTGTAGAAAAATCCACATGATATATCGCGTAAAAGAAGAAAAATAGAAAACATCATGGCTACCGTCAAACGGAACGGATCTCGGTTGTATTTTATATTTTTTATAGTAAAACCAACGACGCGACCAATCTCTCTGGCGTAAATAACGGCCGTTGTATTATTATTATTATTATTAAGCAGTATCGTGTGGTTTTGCGGGAACGACAATGCATCTACCTATATACATTAATAATCATAATAATAATTTAAAAACATATGATCGCAGTAGTAACATAATATATCAGTTTAAACGACGTGCCAACTAAATATATCAACGACATCGACGATTTTTATATTATTATTATGTAAAGAAATACAATATCCAGCGCGATTTATTTCTTCTGTCACGTTTGTGTGAAATTTAACGGTAAATTAATTAAGCCCGACATGCCGGTATAAATAATATATTACAAACAAGTATACGATAGCGTAACAAAAAAAGAAGCACGCTGTTCCGCGGCTACTGTTACTTTCAAAATAGAATTCCGGTGAACTTTTTTAACATTACACAATATTATTATTTGTTATATATTTTTCATAGTCGAAATCTCAGGGGTGTACCTATATCTCTTCGGGACGAAAACAATAATCTCAAGCCCATCGTTTGTCAGTAAACAAATTACCTGTTAAATATTGTTAAACAGGTATTTTTTTATTTTTTTTTTTTTTTTTGATGGCTCAAGTAACACCCGTCAAATATTCATGTACGGAAATTCAATACGAACTGGAGGGGACCTATCGCTACATGAATCGTTCTGCGTACACGGTGTTCCAGTATTCCTTCTGCGAAACGGGGGCTCGCGTACGTCCTTATCTACCTACCTACCTGCCTGCCGAGACGGCCTACCTACTGTTGTTACATTTACATAACGCCACCATTGTTAATATCGTTATTTAATAATTATTTTACGATTACCGATATTTATATACCGTCTAAACAATACCCGATACGGCCCCAAAGGCGTTAACGCGCGCTCACAATAATGTATAATATTATAATAATAATGTGGCGACGAGAGTTTTGACAGCGACAACGATTAATTTAACGCCTAAATGTGTGCGCGACATACCTGCACGATCGTAGTATATGGCGTCGCACTAATGCGGTATATATATATTATAAATACACATAATATTATTTTAATGTACATAGATTTACGATAGTCACAAATCGGTAAAATATCGCTCGCAACGATATTTTTACACAGGTACATCGAACGATGACACAACATCATAATATTATTATCCGTTTTGTATTCGCGTCGGCCGGGGCGGTTAGCGCGGGGGCGCACTTGTCGCGTCTTCGCTACGCTGCACTGCAGCAGCAGCAGTTATACCCTCCCCCCGCAATACTAACTACGTATCCACACTTGATACTACACAATATCATCGGCGGCGGCGGCGGCGGCGGCGTCGGCGAAGAATCGAATCCGGCGCGGGGCGCAGGTCCGTCCGTCGGGTTTTGATTTCCCACATCGAGAAGACGAAGCAAACCAAAACGGCTGCGAAACACTTTTAAAACGTGTGTACACAATATATAATATAGGTACATACACAAAACGCGCGGGTAGAATAGTTTATTGTACCGGACGCGTAAATTTAAAAAAATAATAATACTGTCTTCGTCGTTTTGACCCATTGTTCGGCGTACCGGCGCGCGGGTTTTTCAAGTACAAATCTTCCCATCAGCCATTGATCCCACGTCCTATTGTACTCCGCCAGTGTGCCGCCGCTGCCCACCGAAATTTTCGCGCTCACATGTCGTGCAACGCGTATAGTTTATACGTATACATAATATATTTATATATATATACATACATACATACATACAATAAATAATAATAATAATAATAATAATAATAATAATAGTAATAATACGCGTTATTATGTATCTATCGGACCAAATCGGTTAGTGACACTGCGGGTTCTGTCATTGGACGCCTTGACCGCCGTCTCCCCTTCCCGTGACCGTGATGGACAGGTCCCCGCCGTGTCCGTCATATCATATTATATATTATTATTAATATATTATTATATTGTTATTAATATTATAACGTCGTCACTCGTCGTCGTCGATGCGCTCCGACAACCCAATACCTGCACCGTCGACAAACGGTGTCCGCGGTCTCCTCTTCCGCCGTGCCACCGGAGCTGACTCGTGTACAATATACGAAAAGCTCATTATGCTTGCCGTTCACGGAGGAGCCCCGCCGCGCGGAAGACGGGGGCGTCGGCGGTGTGTCGGTCCGGAGCTGCAGACGACGACGACGGATCGCCCCGGGCGCATCAGTACTACCGTCGTCGTCGCGTATACTTTTTGCGCGCGCGTGCGTGTGTTTCGTAAATATATTAAAATTTATAGAAACAATCATCGTCGTTGTTGTAGGTATCATATTATTATTTAAGGAGGAAGCGGCGAGAGAGAAGTATAATATGCTGCAGGTACGACGTATACGTAGGGTATCGTCCGAGATGAAACGCGCGCGCGTATTTTATATTATTACACGCGTACAACACTATATAATATTATACGATGTGACCTCGCCAAGTTCAACCATATACTACTGGCCGTGCGAGGTTGTCGTCGATACATACGACGGCGAGTTACGTGCTTTTACGCGCGTCGCTGTATTATGATGTCCTAACACATGCTAAGTCGCGTATACACACTACACACACACAATATATAATATATATATATATATATTATTATATCGAGCAATACGTAACCAAACGAAGCTACACCA
>NW_020271125.1:143842-160727 GCF_002803265.2 Melanaphis sacchari | reverse complement strand
GGGGGGGGGGGCGAATCTCGGAAAACACCCGCAGGAGAAAAAAACCCCCTGCGGACCCCGGCCACAGGGTTTACTGCGGTTGACGATAACGCACGGTGGGTATTATCGCGACGTCGGTCTCGAAATCGATTGATTCGTGCAGCCCGCGACGAGTTTTACGCGTTATACACGCGTCTCGATATTACCATTACGGCATTACGGGTATCGTGTCCGCGATCGGTTTGATTTCACGCCCTCGCGGTTTGCAGAACACGACGGGGCGCGGATATCCGCGGTCGTCGACTCTGTGCTTTACTCAAAACCTCTCGAAACCGCCATCGTTTTGTCGTCGACTTTATTTTCCGATTACCGGCCGCAATACACTGTGTACCTATGTGTACTGATGTGTACGTACGTACACGGTACACGTACGCGGAAAAGAAAGCTGTTCTGCAGCGCCGGACACGGCGTATTATTTAATACGCGGTCCCCGGGTGGTGGGCGAGGAGGGTATACGACGATAATATTATAATTGCACATTATACCAGCCACAGTTCGTGTATTCGTACCCAGTGCACAATAATATACGCGTTATATGCGTTATCGTTGAAACGGCACCGTATATTATAACATAATACATAATATAATAATAAATAATAACATTATTGTGTTGTTATTATTATTATTTGTTATAAATCATGGTATACGACCGGTGCGGGATCCGTCGTCGTATAATACCGCGGTGGTGGTGGAGGTGGATGGCGTCCGGTTCAAAGGGCTCCTCCCCGGCACCGGTCCGGTGTCTACCTGTACGGCGGCGGCGGCGGCGTTTTCCGAGAATTTGGGTTCCGCCGCCGTCATCATCATCATCATCATCACCACCGTCATCGTAATCATCATCACATCACATCGTAATCATCACGGGTTTGTTCACGGGTGGCAACGGCGGCGGATGGCCTTGATGGATCACCACCAGAGTCACCAACCTCCTCTCGGTCGGCCGCGTGTATATATGTATGTGTACACACACACACACACACACGTACGTACGTATATAATATAATATTATATTATATTATACGTGTGTGTGTGTGTGTGTGTGAACCTGTTCAGGTGGATCTCCCCCACTCAGCCGACGGGCCCGCCGCGACGTTGCCGGCTGATGGCTAACGCGGCAACAAGTGGTTTAAACGTATAGTGTGTACGCACGGACCGTGCGACGTTGCCGTGTCCGTCCATAACGCGAGCTTCGCACAAAACGACACACTACTATTATTGTAAACGCTGCAGCGCCGCAATGCTCTGTACCGGCGGCGGGACGGACGGCCGCGCTCTGGTCATCCGGTACGACAACGGCGGCGACGTCATGTCAACAACCGACCGGCGGCCGATCTTTTTTCACCGCTCGTCTGCGGCCGCGATTTGTTGTTCCCTCGGATCCACCGGTGCTCCCGTTTTCGTCCCCACCGTCGCAACAGGTATAATCATCATTGTTATCAAAAATACGAAATCGAGGGCCCGTCACCGCCAGCTATTTAAAGTATTCGAGTAGGTGCGCACAATATGAAATGCCCGTCGGCTGGTGCATTCGGCGGGGGCGCACTCTTCGGCGACCCTCTGGGCGGGCTTTTGGCGGACGCGGAATACGATGTTTGTTCGCCTTACGGACTCGATAATAACATAATATTATGATACGATATAACGACACGTGCTATTATTATTTACAAACTCCGTGCAATTCGTGTAAAATGCATTAAGTAGGTACATAACCCACACGGGCTACACGAAACGATGGTGTGTTATTATTTTAATGATTTTAGGATTCAAACGGACCGCAAACATTTAAATATATTACAAACGGCTCCGGGCAGAATACGATTAAAAAAAAAATATTATATATGCAGTGTGATTAGATGTAGGGTCATTAAGCAAGCACACTCATTCCCTACTTTTTTCCTTTGATAATGAATTTATTCAAATTTTTGTAATTCTTAAAAACCCTAGAGAACATATTTTAAAACTCACGTGTCTTGTAGTGATATAAACTTCTATTTTTCAAATGAAAAATCCCACTTTTCTACAATAGGTTATTTAGTAGTCAGATAATCTCGACATTTTGACGTAATTACTTGTAAATTAAAATTCTAACGAGTAATTTCCTTATAAATGGTTTCACAAAAATTGGATTTAGAATTCATTATATTCTGATGATTTTTACAAATTATGAATGTTGATAGAGTGATTGATAAAATTTCCAAATTGTCATACTTAAACTTCACCTATATTATCCTTAATACAAACATTTAAATAATACTCAAAAACTACTCAATTGAATTTTGATTTCGATACATCAAAATGTTTAGAAAGATACTTCTGAATAATGTCTATTAAAAAAGTGGGGGTTCTTATTTGAAAATATAGATTTGTATGTCTACAGGAACACCCTTTAGGTAGTTAATAAATTTCAAGAATTTTAATTTAAATTCTTTAAGTTAATTTAAAATTTCAAAAAATCAGATTTTAATGGATTGTATGATGGGAGAAAAATAGAAAATGAGCATGTGTGGTGAATAACTTTGTAAATTAAAGATATATCTTGGGTGTCAATAAATTCAATCACCCTGTATTATAGGTACTATATAGTAAGTGATATTTAAACCAATTGGATTGCAATGCATTTTTCTTTTTGTGCTACTAAATGTAAATTGTTTTAAGTTTTGTCTACTCTTAGTGTTTATTTACAATTAATGTTCGTTTATTTTAATAACATTATATATCAGTTTTCACGAGAGTGTTATATTGCTATATAATAATGTTTTAATAATTATATTACCACAGATAATCATTTTTTCTTAGATGTTTAAAACGTACAAATTATATAATAATATAGAATACAAACATAAACTATAGAAAATTGTGTCAATCAACAACTCATATTATAGTCATATGATATATTTATACGAGTATACGAGTATAATAAGACATTTACTCGTTATTATTTTAATTTTTATATCATATTATATAAATTCTCCGCTCGTGAAGAGCCAATAAGCAAAAGACGAATAACATTAATAATAATCCATTCATTTTATCTATTTTAGTATAGAATAAACACGAATCAATAAAAATATTCTCGGGACCATGGTAAAAAATTTAACATTGACTACGTAATTTGTCAAGACAGCAATCTCATATCATATATTAAGCTATAAAATGAAAACTGATATAGAAGGCTAATGAATGCCCAAATGTGAAGCCAATTATTATAAACAAAAAAATAATGACATATAATAATAGGCGCGTTTTAATATTCATAAATAGAATTATAAAAATCAATCAAATAATTGATATGACATTAAATTTATAAGTTAATCAAAATATAATGAATTTTTAATTGTTCTTTAGTTATAAAACTGCATATAAAAACAACTAAAACTAGTGTGATACTTAATAGAACTTAAGATATTCAGGTTTGATGTTAAAAGATTTAGTTCAGTCATAATATGCGACATAACAGCATCTAGAATAAAGTCGATTTTAATGAATATAATTCAATTAAAATATTAGTAATTTTTCAATAAAAGTACCTACCAACAGACAACAGTTTTGTATTTTTAAATTGTACAAATGTTATTATCAGTAGAAAAAAAAAATGATTATATTTTCAGTATAATATGTTATAAAGACGAGTTTACCACAGTTATTTGAAGTACTCAAGCACTTACTATATAGAATTTCACCATATTCCATGTCATATGTTATAAGAAAAATAATATAATTGAAATATGATGCATATTTTACTTTGTAATGTTGTATAAGCAAATTATATTTCACAATATTTGTTTTGATCGCATATATACCTACATGATAATATTAAAATGAAAATAAAATATTAATTTATGAAAAATGATTTAAATAAAAAATTGAAATAGGTACATGATGGATTTAATTTTTTATGTATTAATATGTATGTGGTGTAAGTTACTATCTACTGTCATGGTAGAGTAAAACAAATTTTCTATGATTTTATTAGTTCACAATTTTACATATTATGAATTAAATATGTAGAATTTGACAGTCGCTCATTAAAATTATTATTACTTTTAGTGTCGAATTTAGACACAAAATGTACCTACTATATTATGTATTTATGATTTGTATATGATTATAGATTAAGTATTTTAATTCATAAGAAAATTAACATTTTAAGGATGTGGTTTCGCTTTAAACAAATAACTTATTGAGTAATCCTATTATATTATAAACAAATTCTAAAATTAAACAATTCTTTGATTACTTTTAATTATTTTTTTTTTTTTTTTGTTAACTATTGCTAGGATTATTCAAAGAAATGCAATATCAATATTCACCTAGTGAGTCACAAGGGTCGCCAATAATATATAACATATCAAGTATTAGTTATTAGTTATTACAAAGGTCTCATTATCAAAGTCCAAATAATAATATATCATTGTTTCATTGTTAGATACCTAAACAATGTTGATGAATAAACAACGTATTTTACGAGATTTTACATTAATATGTTAAATATATTCAACTGCAGCAATTTAATTGTCACATTTTACCAATAAAATTATATTTCACATTATAATATATAATAATTTGTGCTGAAGTTCAAAAACATTTGTATTTAAAAGATATTGTAATTAATATTTGGTAATAAAAGTTTATAACTTTAAGATTAAATGTGTTATTTGTTTTTAACTTTATATTATAGATAAACTGATGAAGAAAATAAGTGGGCCATTCATTCATAAAAATATATTTATGTTATAGGTTAAAAAACATATACTGCAGATATGTGTGCGTGTATTATGTAAATTCGAAATACAATAAAATTATTATTTTTTTATACGCATAATAAAAACGTATCATTTATAATATATTTATTATAATATGTACTGAAACTAATAATATATGATGTATGGTTCATATGTACTGAAACTAATAATATATGATGTATGGTTCATGACACATTATGATCGCGTATACCACACATGTACAACATATTATTCAATTACGACGAGGTTCCGTCGTGTGTTTCCTTCATTCTTCTCCTCCTACTTATATTGTCACAAATGATTTAGGCGATTTTTTCTCATCTCGATTTTGCAGTATAGGCTTAGTGACACATCCGGTCTGCGTCAAATTACTTCGTGGAAATCATCGTACAAATACAATAAAATGACACAAATGGCACATTGGCATGTCATAATGATAATAATAATAATATATAATATAATATAAGATATAATTATAATCGCACGAGCACCATTAACCATAATATACAATACATAATAATAATAATAATATATAAGCATAAACTGTAATACAACGTGTGGGTCAGAGATAACATGATATTATTATTGGCTGTGTTCGTTTGTAGTTTGTACGTTTAGCCTCTTGTAATGTACAGACGGCAGTTTTATTCTCTTTCTTTTCTGACTAGTTCATTCCTGTCGGTTGTGTAACACCCATAACCTATGCGTAGTTTTTTTTGCGACGTAGTTACACACAGAACGGCTATTTTTCACGATAGACTCTGCGGGCAGCCTACAATTTCTCCAGCGCTATAGTTGGTAATATAAACATATACTATGATATACTATAGGCATTAGATGGCGATCGACTTTTTCAAGGATTTAAAAAATAAGAAAATAATGATTAATTTCAACCCTTTTCGGGTCAAGTACAATCCATATAATAGTGAAAGTACTATATTACGTTAAGGAAATATATATTATTATAGCTATATATATTTATATATATATATATTGTACCACGTTTACGTATGTATCGTGGTGTTCGAAATTATGTAAATTTAAATACTGTATTATCAATCGAAACGATTATTGATAATATTATTATATAATGTGTTATCAAAAAATACTGAACATAAGACAGTGCAACACAATACAAATATAGGTACATTCTGCAATAATAGCAACACCAATGAAAAGTATTAAACAACGGATTTATAATAAAACACAACTATGGAATTATTACTTGTATACAATTTTCAAATGAAGTTCAATAAAAAATATATTTATGTTTTAGTGCAATTAATATAATTCAAGATTCTTTCTCTCTCTCTCTCTCTCAAAAAAAAAAAAAAAACTAGTACTAGTACTATAAAACTTAGGTACCTAGTACTTGTATATAACCCACTCGCGCATTTATTGAAGGTTGCCTATAACTGAATGTACTAAAAAATTATGAAACTTAAAAACGGTTTATTTTTCTTGTGATCAATAAACCAACTCGAATAATAATAATAATAATGATACATAGGTACACATAATATACAAAATATGAATATTATATAGGTATTTGGTAGACAATTTCTTCGACAAATTTTAATTTTTTAATTCGTAATATATCAAAAAACTACAATAGCTAATGTATTTCGTTTAACCATACATTCTCTATTTCTCTCCGCTAAATGCGTGATAGCTTTATCATCAAAATATACGATAAAACACCTATAAAGCAGCCTAAATTACATCCGTAGCCGTGCACGTGCGAAAATTATAGTTATTACGTAATTGAGTCTTAAAATTAATATGACGATGAAATGTTTTCCTTTTTGACCTTCGATTGTATTGTGACAAATGTAATTAAAGTAGTTATAATATGCAACGCAAAAGTAACAAGGTGTTAAAACATTTTGAATATACCCATTATCAGAAAATCGTAAATCAAATTATTGTTCCAATCAATTTCAGAATACTGCAACAATGAACAACTAAATTATATTTTAAATTATAATATGTTGCGAATGATGTACCCAATTCCTAAATAGTATCGAACTAGTAACCAGTGAGTAGTCTCATTTAGATACACAAAACGAAAAGTGCATACACATCGTGATTTGTGATTTGGTTTGTATCGTGATTTTGTCTTCGCGTGTAGGTAATTGAAATCTACAATATAAATGGTTATAATGTTGAAAAAGTTAAAAATGTTTTATTTAAAATATTATACTCTATGGACGAAGGAAACGTGTGCGTATTAAAATACATATTGGTTTTATGTTTAATAGGCACAATTATTTAATTTAAATAATAATGATAATAATAATCAATATTGTTTCATGTTTATCAAACTGCTGACGAGAAATTCTAATATTCTAAATAAGGTGACACGCACAATACGCATCGTCCGGAAAAAAATAAAAATGATTGTTTTTGTCAAAGAAGGGTGCACAGCAATAATAATGTGATGCAACATAGTGTTATTAATGAAATCGGATATTGTAAAAAAATAATAATACATAAATAAACCCACGCCGAAACGAGAGCTAATTGGTTCCCAGTGGTTTTCTCAAAATAAATCCAATTGACACGGGATGACCTATAACAATTACACATACACGCGCGCGTGCGCTCACACACACACAGAGTAGGACTTATCTCCGTACATACGAAGTGACTCACATAATATGCTCTCTCCAGTGTTTTCCGATCTTATAAATTGACATTAATAAATTAAGATTTATCACACGCTGCTCCGTTAGATAAAAAAAAAAAAAAAAAAAATTAATAATAATATATAAATAAAAGGAAGGCTTCCTTCCATTGACCGCTACCACATTTGTGCGAGCGTGTATAGTATCGTATTATGTGAGCACATGTATGTGTGTATATATATTGTGGTGCGCGTATGTGTGACCGTTTATTAGTAGAAAGACCAGATTTCGTGTATAGCGGGCGCCTGGTCTCCCATTGACGAGTGTTTATAGGACCGGTTAGTGGTTCCCAAAAAAAAAAAAAAAAAAAAATTAAAAAAATTAATCGATTAAAATAAAACGCAGACACCTAGCCTGCTATTTTATGTACAATATAATATTATAATTCATAAGATTATGTTTTTTAATAACATACACGAAATCCTTTAAATGGTCTGTGTTCACGCTGCCGCAGTAGCGGTTTTTTTCTCATAGAGCTTTATTACGTAGGTACACGAATATAATATTATAACATTATTGTATCCAATCTGCGGTGTGATAAGTAACAGCAAACGGATAACGTGGAAAATCTCGACGCGGCCATGACCTTGATCGGGTTCACACTGATTTTCACCATTTCCTTTCTCCCGATCGTTTTCCCCATTTCCACCGGAGCAGACGACATTATGCAACCCGATCCGATGCGCTTCGTTTTCTCTCTCACTCGCTCTCCTTTTCCCTTCCACAACAATGCTTTTTCTCGTCTATTGTAATTATCCCGTTGTCGTTTGCCATAAACTTTTGCGGAAAATTATTACACATATTATATTTACACACATTTATAACGAATAGACATCTAATATCTACACCGTTACGCTATATTTATTCATACATTTTCGGACTCCAAAAAATTGAATATTATGACACCGCGGAAATCTAGAGAAAAATTGTTATTTTCTGAAATTTAAATTATAAATAAATGAAAATACGTTTTTTCACGAACATTTTAACATCTATATTACATCGCATAACCAGTTGTTGCATGTTTTGCGTTCCAAAATAACTTAAGACACAATGCGCGCATACAGATCTTAGTATACTCGCGTATTATAAGTGATACATAGGTAGACACTAGACTTTCCGAAGTGTCTGGGATAACAATCGTGATTCTCGTAATATAAAAAAGTTTACGCGACTATTTTTTCATGCGCTATCTGCATGTACTATTGAGTATAATGTTACAAAATTGTTCTCATACATTTGCCCTAGCAACGTCGGTATTTAGATGCGATGGAAATTTCGCAGCATATTGAAATCCAAATTCAAAGTAGAAGATGATAATCTCTTATGAAGCGAATATTTTCAAAATTATTGTGAACATTTAAAGATATTTAACAAAGAATATGGTACGTCTTTATTATTAACTGCAGTTTGATATACCAATAAATATTTAATTAGAGTAGACAATTTTACGGTTTTTTAATATTATCAATAAATATATTATATCCATTAAATTAGCATTGGGCAATACATAATCTTTGCCCTCTGGTTTCAAATTATACAAGAGTTAATATAATTATTAAAATCTAATTTTATCTTTAAATAGTGTGTATACGCCGCCATCGTAATATTATAATATATACAGAGTGTAGACGAGACGTAATTATTTTTGGTTATTTTTTTTCGTGGGGTGCTGGAAATGTATAGGTTAGGATACGCTGCAGCTACGATGATTACCGTTTAAATAATTACAAAAATAAACCCTTCCGAACCCATCGCTCGCATGCACATACCATATTATATACTACGTTGGACCACAGTGGCGTGGACGAGGATATAGGTATGAATAATAATATTATAATAGCGGCAGCAGCATGCCTACACATTTATCTTATACTGTAGCACCCGGAGATTAACATTGCGGAGACCCGCTGCAGTCGGTTTTGGGCCTTACAACAAGAGCGCCCACCGACCAGACTCCTGCAGAACGTCGTTTTACAAAACATATACGTAAAATAATAATTATTATCATTACTACGACTATATTATTATTATTGCGTTATATATGTATATATATGCCGAAAAAAAATTCTACTCCTCTCCGTTTTCGTCGGATCGAGGAAATGTCGTAATTCGCATACGATATATACGCACACACGGGATTGGATTCGTTTTCGTCTACTACGTTACAATGTGCAGTACACATCACATTGTACACATTACGCGCGGACGCTGGAATTGTTGCCAAAGTTTCCACACGCGCACTTACGTTCGCAAGCACGCACCGCCGCGCGCTGTATATATTAAACGTATAAATAATTTTAACGGACGCACTCGCGCATAATATGTACACGCGACTATTTTTAAAAACACCCAAACGCCAATGTATAATCATCACACACGCATTATATGTATAGGCGATACATAAATATCATAGAATACTGCGCCGAGTTCGGATATCACGGTTTTAATACGTATACACAATATACGAGTAATAGCCGAGCGAGTCCAAATATCATGATCATAATAATTAATTATAATAAAAATAATATCTATAAGGTACTACAAGTCTTGGTTAAAAACACAAGCCGTAATAGAAACCGCGAAAATCTTATACCTGCAGTTGTGGTCTGCCCGGTAGGTATGTGCGTATTTTGTACACACTATAAGGTACTTACAGAGTAATTTATCGAGCACGTTCACCCCCATTTTATCATTTAATAATGAATGGATTCGAATTCAGAGTTTTGGAATGTTATTATAACCATATTTTAGGAGTGTCCTGTGACGATACAAACTTCAATTAGATTCCTCCTTTATTTTTTTTTTTTTTTGCTGGGAATTATTTGAGGGGTAGATTTTTTGAAAACTCCGACATGATGTCTGATTCAAAATTCGAACGAATAATTTCTCAGTTATTAAAATGTTTATTCAATTTAGTGTAATCTTTAAAAATGGTCTTCCAAAAATATAAAACAGATGTAATGTTTCTAGTATATTTATTATACTTGGATAATTTTTCAAATAATTATAAATACTGATAGATTAATATTAACAACAGAAATTGTTCAAGTTGCCATCATAGTTCCTATATAGCCTCATTGCGTCTTCCATACTCATCATCATAGACCTATTGGCTATTATCTTTTGTGCACAATGTTAAACAACTCAAAAACCTATTGTTCGAATTTTCACTTTGATACTTCAAAATTTTCAGAAAAATGATCCATTAAATAATTTGCAATCGAGAAAAGAGGAAGGTTTATTTGAATGATAAAAGTTTTTGTCTCCTCGAGAAGTACAAAAAATCTTAAAAGTTTGAAAACATCGTCTTAAAGAATACCATTTAAAAATTCTAAAAGTCAAATTATGAATAACTGCAACGCATATAATACGTAAGTATAAAAAGGGGATGAGCGTGCTTGGCGAATCACCCTGTACAGTGTACAGTTTAGCGAATATCATTAATATTATTTAACGGTTTTTTTTCCTCGTCATCTCTAGTCGACCGCGGTCTCGCGAGATGGCCGAGGAGCGTTGTTTGCTGGCGTTTTATTCCAAAACTCGCACGCGCACGCGCACGCTCACGCATCACACTCCCGGTAGTATATTATATTATATTATATACGTCACGTCATACATATGTCATGTATATATCGTATAATATCGGCGGCATATTTATACACGCGTGTATGATGTGCCCGTGTGTGAGTGTTTTTTAAGGCGAGGCGGATAAAAAGTCGGCATATATGCGGTTTGCCAAGCCGCCTCGGGGTGCGTGCGCGTGCGAGTGCGAGTACGAGTGTGTCTTCTAGCCGTGGCCTCGATCACACCCCGCTCCGGCGGCTTGCATGGGTCTCTGCGCTTTCTTTTCTTCTACGATATAAGATATAATTATAATAATATATAATAATATCGCGCATGGACACGCGAACACTTTTTTTCTTTACATATACGTTATGGAGGTAGGTACACATACGAGTGCTGCAGGTACTGCAAAATATACGACATAAAGGTATAATACTCGTGCAATGTATTGTGCGTACGAGCGAGCACGCGTTTAATATATATTATGATACGCATATACATACAAGCTTCCTCGTCGTAACCTCGCGCGATTCGCAATATGGGAATTTGGGCATTTGGCGCTATGATTTCGAGGAGACAAAAACTGTTGTTGGATCATCACGAAATGGCGTGATTTGACATTTCAAAGTACAAAAACCGGTACCTCGAAACCCTTGGGAAATAGTAGGTTGAAATGTAAGAACAATGCGCACATTAAACGATTACGATATACGCATATTACAGACCAGCCTATATAGCTAGATTTATCTCTTTGTTTTTCTAAGATCATAAAGTATACAGAAACTATGGATTGAAATTGTGCATAATTAAATGTCAATATTTTGACAGCTCTACAACGTTTATAATATAACAACTATAGACGCCATTAATAATATATATATATTTATAAACGGATTAATAATGGTTTTAACGTTTGACCCGCAATTTTACACGCCGCCTTATTATTAAACGCATAATTTCGAGTTTATCGATTGCAAACAAATTGTTTAATTTTCTATGCGTAAAAAAACCACAACAGAATATTGAGTTATTTATCTTATTACTTAATAACCGTAAAAAGATGATGATACAGAAATGGTTTATATACATTATCTAAAATTGACCAGTGATGAAATTCGTACAAGAATAATTAGCTCGTAACTATAAGAAATGTGTATACATATTATATTATTATGTATATATATATACACGTTATAAACGTTTTTTTTTAAATTAGACATTAAAATATATCAAAGAAGTAGGATAATGTATATTAATAAAATTATATATATATATATATATATATTACATACGATATATTGTATTATTATTATGTTTTTAGCTATTTGTTGAATTTGAGCGTGGGTGGTATGTAAATATATTATATATGTATAATTGTGTACAGCAAAAAGAAAAACACAAAATAACAGCGATTTAATTCTTAATGTTTAATACACGAGGAGATATTATACGAATGACGATTACGTCTATACAGTATAACGTTTACACAATTCGAGTACAAACACGATTTTCAACGCCCACGCCGAGACTATCAATATATGATGACGAACGATATATGCCATAAGTAAGATTTTGTACATTTAAATTTGATTAGTAAATAGTAGGTACACTCATTCTGTGGTCTTGTCCGTACAGTACGACGGTGACTATATAGACGACCGCCGTTTAGGAGTACAATAATTTACTATTATAAACTTAAAAAATGCAAACGAATAATATAAACATTTGTCTTTATAACTCACTATTTGCAAATGACGTGGGTAGGAACAATCTTGGGGATAATAATAATTATTAATTGGGCATTGGTTACTTCAGTACACCTATTTGTGAACGTGCTTTTGTTTCGTAAAGTATTTAAACACATATCAGCCAGGAGGCGTTTTAATTGTGCGAAAAAACGTGTCGAGTTAAATTAAAAATTATCAACCTGAGCTAGTCACGTTGATAAAAATATGATAGAATTCAAGACATATACACTATGAAATATGATTGAGAATTTTGTGTGGGTAATTTTGATTAACAACGAATTTTAAATTAATAGCTTTTGACTTTCAGCGTATGTTACAGTAAGTATAGGTAAGTACTCGCAGGCCACGGATTTTAGACACATTCGCATATGCGAAAAGTAACGGGAAAACTGACCATGACTATAAAATATTACGATGCTATTGTGATGAAGCTGTTCTTATATTCTTAACCGCAGAACAAAATAATAATATTTACTGTACATTTTTATACATCAATTGCGGAAATTTTAAATTCATTTTGAGTTTTAGAATCTATCGAGTATATAACAATAGCCACATTTTAATAAACGTGTTTAGATAACATAAAGTAATATACCTATATTAAAATATTCATAACATAAACCATTAGTGATACTGATCGATAGATAGAGCAAGTTTTTTTTTTTTTTTTTTTTGAAACAAAAGTTTAAAGTTTACAAGAACGAGTAATTGTTGCCGGGTAATTAAGCAGCACACATTTATCTGTATGTAAAGTACCAAATACGCATACTATTGATATCAGTATATTATAAATCATAATCGCATGGTTATCTGCGGTGATCGACAATTGTTCAAGTTCAAAAATAATTACTAATCAAATCAATTATTACCTATTGGCTATTGGTATAAAATATTATTTATTCGTTTACCTTGGCACCACACAGTACTGTATAAGTGTATAATTTAATAAACATAGTTTACAACGTAGTAGTTCTTGTTTGATTATTTTTCTATGCATTATTTTATGTATAATTGTACGTATAACAACTACAAGAATAAGTATATGTTTAATATTTTACGCAATACCAAACTAAAATTGGGTCTTGAATTTTTGAAATAAAATTAAAATAATCAGATCAAACCGGTAGTAAAGAAACATAGTTTGAACTTGGTACGGTGATAGCGACAGATTTAATAGATTTAAGAAAACCAATGTCAATAACCGCGCCGTACATGAGCATACGAATATCTATATTTATCGATATTGGTAATTCATAGAATCATTGAACGAGTCGAAATACTTTTTAAATTAATTTAAGTCGTATATATAATTACGATTAAACTTTAAATACACAGATAAACATTATCAAGTTTTCTGTTTTATATTATTAACAATAATAATTATTATTTATTTTACAGCTGATAGTTCAACGATAACACACTACAAAGTATTAGACTGTTGACACATACAGTCGTATGTTGTGTTTCGCTAAGATATGAAAAATACTACGAAGTAGTGAAAAATTTGTGTACGATCAACGATTTTTTTTTATATGTTATACACATTTACGACTATGTTATTGAAATAGGAGTTGAAATATTTTTTAAAGGATACGAGTTCCGACGTGCTACACTGCAGGTATACCATCCATTTTAATACACCTACATACCAATGTGGCTACTACGTTATAATTATATTACTGTTGGTCTAAATTATTAAAACAACACATAACTCGACACGTATGGCGGTCCGTCCAAAATTTCGTTTCAAGTTAAAACCTGTATTGAAATCTACACCATCATCCCCAATGATTTGGTTGGTTTGAAATGTAAATATATAACTAAGTGATGCGCGATTTGCACGCCGCTTTATCGGGGTTTTATCCGAACCGGGTCTGCGTACCAGCAGTATACGTTGGCGACAACGTATACATAATATTGGTAACTCCCTACTGCCGTAGTAACACGCATATTATACTTATACAAACGCAATACTACATTAACGGATTCTGAAGTACGAATCGTTAGCAGCGTATCCTTCCTACTACGATTTGACTGGACAGCAATATCGCAAAAACGAGTCTCTCATTCGCACGTTCATATATACCTCTACTTATTATAGTGTATTGCGCACGAGTGATTGTCGGCTGATACTACAGCGATACGCAACGTCGGACCAGTTTACGTCATGCACATAAATAACATGATTATGGAGGCAATTCGAGTGAGGAGGAGTTCGGGCGTACTTAGCACCCCGAGTCCTGCAGAGATCGGCACACTCGTGATTGATTGGTTTTTAACAGCGCAAACAAAGCCAACATCATAAATACACAAGGTGCGTGACAGTCGAATCGTGGCTAGTAGGTGGGTGGGTGGGGGGTGCAGACGGTTTACTTTTCGCGTGCAGTATCGTCTCGAGAATAACAGCTGAAGAAAAAAAACGGTCTTAAACGCGTCTCCGGTCTTGACATTGCAGTGAAATCTCACCCTCGCACGACGGCACCGATGACGACGATACTATAAACACCTACATAAATAATACACACACACACACACATACACACATAATATATCGTGCGCGGTATTAACGCGCAAAAGAAAAGGGTTCGGCCGTGGGTCGCGGCGACGACGCTATAGTCTGGCGCGCCCGCGTTTAAATATAGACCGGCGGCGTCGCGCGTCTGGACACCGCGGTCGCCAAAATAACCGCGTCTCGGCGGCGCGGGGAAACGCTTTATACCGCGGGGGACGTCGGAGGTACAGCGCACGGGCGGCGCAAATGGGGAGGGGGAGTGGCGCAGGGCGCGCGCGATGGTGCGAGAGAAGTCGCGACGAGTGCGGCGTCCGTCATCGGTGCTGCGCGGTCAGGCGGGGAGGCGCGCGGTATAGGATGGCGCGAGAGAAAGACCGGAAACGGTGGGCCGCCGTCGTACTCACTTCAAATAGTAAATCTGTCCTTCGGGAGTCCGAGCCTGTTCCCATCCCTGCGGCAGCGGTCCCAGCTCGTCGATGGCGCTGGACACGTCGTAGCTGCGCTGCTTGGAGTGCTGCTGCTGCTGCTGCTGCTGCTTGGCCGCGCTCACGGCGTACGTCTGCTGCAACGAGGCGGGCGAGCTGTGCGCGCGCGAGTGCAACGGGACCGGGCCGCCGCCGGTACACGACTGTGCCGATGCGGTCGCGATGCCGAACGTCGAGTCTCCCGAGTTTTCGCGACTGTGCGATATGGACGGCGACTTGGAGCCGGTGGACGGCGGGTTGAAGAACGACTTGGGCAGTTGGCGCATGCGATACGGCAACTGGAGCGGCTTCTTGCCGTCCGGCTTCAGCACCGTGTCGAACAGCGCCTGCAGGTCCGTCTCCGAGTTCTGGTCCACCCGGACCACCAGGTTGCTGTTGGCGGCGGGCGGCGGGCTGTTCGGTCCGGTCGGTTCCATTTTGATGCTGACCTGTTGATGCTGTTCCTGTTGCTGCTGCTGCTGCTGTAAACCGGACATGTTGACGTCTTCAATGTCTTTGGTCGTGTTTGGTCGATCAGCTGAAGCCGCCGCTGGTGCACATCAAGGTGTAATGGTGTTTTCGACGCACAGGTATGATATACCGGCGACGGAGGAATATTATGCGATGTGTCACACTATTATAATATTACAACTGACGGCAGCGACAATAACGATACAATATCACAATACAATGATATAATACTAATAATGATGATAATAATAATAATAATAATAATAATAACAACAACAACAACAAAAACAACAAACAAAACAAAAACGCCTTCTCTTCTTCCTCTGCAGGGCGCTCTGCACGTCCGTTTTCCACCAGCAACAGTCACCGTACGATAAAATCAAGTACTATTACCATTAATCGTTATTATCGTATTTTCCCGTCGACTGGTCGGTCGCCGTTTCGGACGAATATACCCGCCTATTTCGTGTTCTCGTCGCAAGTAGGTACACGATTCGACGATGAGTTTTTATTGTATTATTATGTTATGTGCTCGACGACGTCACAGATACAACGCACATTCACCGAACGGGCTCGGACGGACCGAACACAAACGCGTTCACTCCAAAACTGTCTGACGAGTGGCAACTGGCTGGCGCAACTAGTATCAGCGCGA
>NW_020271125.1:72282-138926 GCF_002803265.2 Melanaphis sacchari | reverse complement strand
CCCGCACGCACGCACAGCACAACAAGCCGCTGCCGCGGCCGTCTTGAGCTGGTGGGACGGCGCGCGCGTGCCGTAGTCGCCGCCCGGCCGCATGCGACGGCGGCGACTACGACGGCAACGCTGAAGAGAGGTCATTCATAAACGGACGGCGGCGGCGGCGGCGGATTTCGTCCAATTACACGAGCCCCGTACTGCTGCTGCACTTGTTAAACGTATATAATATACGATATAAATTACGTCATTGCACTTTATTTATTTGGTTTTTTTTACCCGCGCGTGTGCAGTGTACGCGATCTTATATTATTATGCTCGACCGTGCTGCGGCGGTCCCGTTCGGAGGAAGTCTTCGAGATCAATTTTTTTTTCTATTTCTATATTCGCCCGCCGTATAATGGATCCGTTAAATATTGCGTCCGACACACGTGGGTGTGTACCTATTATAATGATTGTTTTGTGTCCGTACACCTATGTGCAATATTTATTATTTCACGGGTATACCTACGACTGCGAATCCCGCCGCCGGACAATGATCTCCGGTCGTATTGTTATTGTACGCGTTGAATGGATTACGCGTCCTACCGTAATATCGCATAAATATTATATATTCCGTGTAAAAACAATCTAAACTTACGAGTTATGATAAATAATACGTATGGATTTTATCATTACGGTGTCATCATAGTTATTAGTTAACGGATTTCGGTGCTAAAATATAGTTTACACGATGATCATCTCGAAATACACGTATCTCTTTCAAGTTAAAAGCTTGTGTTGGATACATACAGAGTATAGCACGATAACAATAATTATCGTGAATATAAATTAAAATCCGATTATAAATATACTAATAATTAATAAATAACAATAAAAATAAATGTTTTAAACCAATTGCAAAAACAGCCAATCGTGTATACAATTTCCTTTAACATTACTTTTAGAGCAGTGAACATTTTTTTTTTCGAATTTACATGGTATTTATATAGTTATAAAGAATACAGGTCCTAAATAGCAAATTAAGGATTTGCAAGTATATTTTATGGGAATATTGTGTAGTTTATTTTTCCTTTTTCTTTCTAAAAATTTACAATTACTTTTGATTAAACTCATGAAAGTGAATGTAAATTGTAATGGCGAGTTTTATAAAGAAACTAAATAGGTTGAACACCTAACTCCCTATAATTTTATCTCGTAAGTCGTAAATCGTTGTAAAGAACTCTTTTACAGTTCATCAAACAACGCGGGTTCGTTTCCCGCGACCATTGATTGACACGCACCGCAGCAGTAATCAGAGATTTTGTAATACGATTATTCAAAAATTAACCTTCGTTTAAGAACAGAGCGATCGACGATTAAAGTTAACAATGACGGACGTAGAAAAATATTATGCCCATATAGTACATTATGAATAGTATAATGTCGTATATATTATATAGTTATCGTCTCGTTTCTCGTGTGTGTTTGTACCGAGAAAAGCTATAAGGAGCAGACTCAGACTTCATATTGATTATTAATTATTAAATACGCACCTAAACGAATTTGATTTATGTTCCATATCATTGTGATAGTCGATACTTGCACCGAAATAAAGAATCTTGAAACGTTTTTTAAGGCCTTGTGTGAAATTTGTTGTACAAACATTGTATGTAATATAATATATCACCTGTAAACGTATAGCGATAAATTATTTATACATACATATATAAGTACACATATAATATATAAGTAATCTGGTAATCCTTAGACCCAACAAACATCAAGTTTCTTTGCGTTAGGTACCTCGATATATATATATAGGTTTGTATATAGTATCATATACTATTTTGAATATAGGTAGTAGGTAGGTATACACGTTCTACAAATAATATTCACACTTGAGGTCGTAGATGTGTTAGTCTTTTGGGAAGGGTTTTGTATTTTACCTCATTGGTATACTAGAGACGAATAACTGTAAGATATATCTATTGTATATACTGTGTAGGCTTAGATATTTTGGTTTATTTGGTAAAGTGAAATATGCCGATGATATATACAATGTTGAAATTTAAGACCATTGAATATTTATAAATATTTACTCATTTATTACCGCGGTGGCGTGATAGGTAGTATAAAATATAATATAATGTCGACAATAATACAAATATACAGATATTAGGTACCTATATATTATTATATATACCCGTTAAAAAAGCTTTAGGTAAGTCTCCAGGATTATTATTATTATTTAAAGTATAACATAACGACCAAAACTAATTCTATTAAAAACAATCATATTGTGCCTACGTTTATATTGCTTTGTTCAAAATCTAAAACAAAATACAGGTAAATAACATACTATGGTTTACCGTAGCACTTGTTGAAGATTACGTTTTAAGTGATACACCGCAGTTATACCCTAGTACCTATATATATATATTTATTTATTTATTTATTTATATAATTCTGTTAGTTGTTACACATAACAATATGATCAATGGCGTAAACAAGGGATGCAGACAATTTTGCTGCATTGGAGCTCTAAGAGACCAAACTGACCAAAGGCCTTTCTATCAGTTTAAAACAACAATAAAAAATAACCTTACAGAAAACTGAGTATTCTTTTTATAAAAAAACTGCCCTTTTTAGGTATTTTCATATGAGAATTAATAAATTCATGAAACATTATTCGTTCTTATTATCACACGTAGTTAGAAATATTTTTGCACGTAGATTCGACTATTGGATTGGATATGTCACTCAAACTTGATTGTTTGATGTATATTGTATATAAACTATACAAGTGTATCTACTTAATTTAATAATAATAATATCTAGTATCTTAATCATTGCATTCAAAAAATAATACCCAACATACCTCATTGATCTTGTTTAACTGTTGCGGTAAACAAGTCATAAATATTTACAAAAGTTTTAAAGTTTGAGAAAATAATTTTTTATAATCTAGTCAAAAATAAATATTCAATTGTGTTGCTAAGTATATACATTTCGATACAATTCAATAGACATTTAAATTAATTTAAAAATAATAAATTTTGCGTTTTCATTATTATTAATAAAAATATTTGAACTAACTCAAAATAATTTATAATATTGTTAAATAATGAGTATAAAATTATTAATGTTTTATAAAAGACAATAATATTGTGTAAATGAATAATGGGTACATACTTAATAGTCTCAAATTACCAATAGTATCCATGTAAATGAATGTTTTATGCATTACCTATATATAATTTTACTGTTTATAATTGGTGGTTTATTTTCCAGGTATATAAATATGTACTTAAATACCTATATTAAAAAAAAAAAATAATTATATATAGTCACTGAGTAATTGAAATAATGTATTTCAACGTGAACTAACTCACAATCAATAATAACGGTTTTCTTTTCATACCCACACTGTATCATAATATATAAATACATAATATTGCAGTAAACCTACCTACCCATAATTATGTATTGTTTTCCAAATTGAATCGACTAAAAATAAAAAATGCACGTATAGTGCATCTACATAATACAGGAAGTAGACTAAGTAGGAAGTTATTAACCCACTTGGTTTGTTCAGTTTTTGCAAGTGTATCCGGCTACCGATAAACTACCGGATGAATATTAATATGAATTTTCACAAGACCACAATGACCATGGCGTGTGGATAAATTTTCAGATGAGCTTAAAAGATCTTAAGTGTTGTCCATCTTCAATGGGTTAACAAAAAAAAAAATAAATAAATAAAATAAAATAAATAAATAACTGTCGAGAAAAATATACTATTTAATAGTATATTTTTTAAGCTTCAACACATTGAATAGGTACACTTATAAAATTACCTATATTTTATTTTCAGTATTATTCTTGGCGATTTATCATTATGTCGAAACTAATGAAATAATGACATCATGATTATTATTTAAACCGATAAGCAGGTACTAAATATAAATTATTATAAATTATTTTACGTTTTATAAATTCTATTTGTCACAAGTATTAATATTTAACAATGATAAAAAGTATACAAAATTGTTTTTGTAATTTACGAACTAAAGCGATATCGCGATAAATTCGCTTAGAAATATGAATATTACACGTTGATGTAATATAACTATTATAACTATTATTCCCATTTAAGGCAGGCATTAAGTACAACTATATAATAATTATAAATAACTGGCAATTACCAACAGAATAATTTTCAAAATATTAAAAATCATCAAATTTATTTATCAAATGTTTTTGGTCGAGAGTTAATAAAATAATATGCCGTGGTTCATATGTGTACAATTTTATAGAAATGTAATATGAATGATGTATGTAGGTAGGTACTTGGGTTATATTATAGCCACTTGGATAGATGTTTTTAAAGATTTTTTATAAATTTAACTGGGAAATTATTACGGCGACTAATACTTTACTCATTTATATATACGTTCGTGTGGTCCGTGTGAATACGTTAAACAAGCATTAATTTAATAATATAAATACATTGTTGTGAACAACTTAATGAGGATAGGTGCTAACATTGTGTGTAGATTGTTAAAGGATAATTAATATTATTTAAAAAATATTCTTCCAGAACATTTAAAGAAAGCATTTATAAACAGATTATTATTTATTTATTTATTTATTTTTTTTTTTTTTGATTATACCTAAAGTACATTTACCTAATTGTAAAACGTAGGTACAATTTAAGATTATAGTAAGTATAATAGATATAATTCACAATACTAAATAATTAACAAATAAAAACGTGTATTGATAATAGGTATACTTAGGTTAAATGAACTATCTATGAAAAGGCGTCATTAGTTTGAAATAATCCGGAAATTAGTTTTTCAAATAACTGATAATATTATTTTATTTTTATTTTTTTTTATTAATGATCCAAGTGAGTAATAAACCTATAGATTAAAATGGTTAAATAAAATAATTAACCAATTAATTAAAAATGTATTTCTATTAGTATACATTGTTTATTAATGCTTTTAGAATACAACCGTTCTAAAAGTTGATTTATTAATACCTAATTGTTTTAAATAAATTCTTTGGATTTTTAATATAAATTGTCAAATGTTTAAATGACGTATTAAAATCGACTAAAATTATAAGTAGTATATAGTTCACATTTATTTTGATTAAAAAAGTAGTCAGTGGACATTATATAATCATATAGATAACGCATATTAAAGTTAATTATTTATATCACAAATCGAATTAACATTAAATTATATATTTATATACGAAGTATAAATTTATACAAACCTGAAATATGTTTAATTATTTTAATGTTAAAATATCAATTGACATCAAAATCAGGAGTTTAATCTTACCAATAATTGAAGTAAGTGATAATCTAAAAATAAAATTAGAACATAATTATTAACCTTTAAATTGTTTAGACAATGATTCATATTATTATTTTTTTTTTATCCAAATTTATAGAATTGTTTAATATAAAATACTATATAATACTCGTATCACCATTTATCTAGATTTTTGAGTAGGTAGCAATGTTTTTGATTTTCTAATGGCTTCATTAAAAGTCGCTTGCAATAAATCACACATATAACAATGTAACATAAACATAAAAATTATTGAAACGTTATAAAATATGTTAGTTCGTAAAATAATTGTTATCATTGTTTTTTTATAAGATTATAAAAATACTTTTCTTTTGTCAAACGGCTTAGTTCGTAGAATAAAATAAATAAATAAATAATATTATTAGTTGTTCTGAATATATATTAAATATAAATGTATGCTTGAGAGTTGAAACATATAATATTATAACATACCTAAGAAAATAAAATAATTGAGTATTTTATTGACAATTAACGAGTATAGTTTAATATGACATTTATAAATAAAAAATGTGTGTCTTAATTAATATTACACACATTATCGGATGCTGTTTAGCATTTCTAATCTGTACATTCTTATTTTGATATAGATAATAATGTAATTTTAATTAAGTATTTGGTAATATAGAACATAAAATTTGATGAAAATATTATATCGTGAACTTTATTTAGTTCAAAATATAATCAGAATAATCATATCTTTATATATTTAAATAATTTCTCAATCATGTATAAATTAAATCAGTCAGATAATTCTAATACTGTGTGATTCGTCGATGTAACGACACAACAAGAACAATCCTATTTTATATTTTATTAAAAATTATTTTTATTAGCTTTGTAGATGTATTTTGTTTCACTTTAATTATTAATTTAACTTATGATAAGAAAAATTATGAAAATTAATGAATATAATATCACATTATCGTGTATCGCTGAATTAGATTATACACAAATTAAGTCAAAAGATGATTTTTAGAATTATATATTCAAAATAACTAAGAAAATACATTGTTTGATTTGATTTACAAATAAATTACAACAATATTTATAAATATAATATTATGTTCAGAAGAAAATTTATTTATTTTTTCCTTGAAAATAACAGGTGTAGGCAACCAAACATTGATATAATAACAGAAGTATTCACATATTTTAAAAATATAAATCCATTCATCTATTAAAATATTATCATAATCAAATAGTTAATTACTATTTCACGTGAATTGGTTTAATCAAATATTTTAATGAAAATCGCATATAAATAAGAATTAAAGTGTGCATGAACTTGGCCTAAAAACATTTATTGGCTTTGATTGTCCATTAATTAGTTTAGCCTATTTTTGTTAATAAAAAAGAAAATCAATAAAACTATATTACTCTGAGGAACAAAACAAAACGTGTATATAATAATATATGGATTGATTGTAATATTGCTTTATTATAGTTTTATTTTTTCTCGGGAGATTTAGCGTTTTTAGAACCACTTTGCGATCCTTTATTAGTACGTTTTGGGGCTACTGGTGGATCGTTTGAAACTAATGGTGTGGAATTATCAACAGAGATTTGGGTTGCTTGAGCTGTTTCTGGAGGCTGAGGTACGCATGTTACTGGCTCGTCCGTTTTCGGTACAGGTGAACTGGATTCAAGTGTACTTTTTTCAAGTTTTGAGGACTCTTTTGACACAGTACCTGCATCAGAAGACAGTGTTTCCTTTACAGGATCCACTAGTTCTGGTTTCGGTAATTCTTGTTTCGATAATTTTAAAGAACAAGCGTCAGATACCGGCAGTTCTTTTACAAGTTCCACGGATTCTGGCTCAGCCGATTTTAACTCCACTGACGGTTCAGACTCTTTAACAAGCACATCAGATTTTACTGTTTCTTCGTTAGATTCTACAGACAATGGTTTTACTGTTTCTTTAGCTTGGGTAGCAGGTGTAGTTGGAGGTGTTGGAGAAGTAACAGTAGGAGTATCGGGTGTCTTTAATTCTTTCACAATATTCTTGGATAGGTCAAGCTTCACCAATGGTTTAACAGCTAGATCACTACTATCGATTTCAATCTCAGAACTCACTGGTGGAATAGTAGTGGATGTTTTTTTCAAAACAGATTTCAATGGCTTTGGTTCTTCAGTATGCACAACTTCTGGCGGCGTAGATTTTTTCACAGCAACAGTCTCAATACTAACTTCTGGAGTACTTCCAAGAGTTTCATTAATCTTAGACCATATATTAGAAAAGCTGTCCCTGCCTAAATAATCCACGTTTCCTTGTTCCCAAGATTGACGTCGAAGAAAATCTTCTAGAGCTTTTTGTTCAACGGTTTTTTCACCCAATGAAACCCTTGCAAATTGTCCAGCCAAACCACCCTGAAAAAAATGTATACATTTAAAAATATATAAATTGAAATTAAAGTTTTTCTGAGATTGATTGTATAGGTATGTGTATGTGTATGGTATATCTTGTACATATAACATATTAAATTCTACGATTATGTACACTTAATAATTATATAATACTTACATTTATATGACAATTCTGATCCTTAGGTACCTCGCAATGTGTCGGAGAATCAGGACGACAGTTATTTACACTTAAACTGGAAATAGGGTTATTGGGAATATCATCAGAACATGCAGGATTTTGTTTATCACTTATTGACCAACTTGGCTCTGGCATTTGTACTTGCTTTTGCTCATTGAATTCTCTTACTTCTTCAACATTTTCACTATTTTTTTCATCATTTTCAAATGTATTACATTCTTCAACTAGATTATTCTGAAAACTACAGTCTCTTGTTTGCTCTTCCGTATGAAAGTTATTTATACAATAATTATTTTCCATTTCTTGTTCACCATGATTATTCAAATATACTTCCACCAAATTTCTATCACCATCAACATTTATTTTTTCAACTTCATAACTTGTTTGCTCAATTTTTTCAACCAAATACTCATCCCAAGGGTCAATAAAATCATAATGATCCTCTTTTGGAGGATCATAAGTAGGAATATTATAATAATTATTTGAAGTATTGTTATCAAAAGTATAATTATTTTGATTATAAGGACTATAATTATCAGACGTATTATTGTTATTATAGGATTTGGGATGAAAATCATAGGAATAACGGCTACTGAGGCGACTTTCTATCTGTGTAAAAAAGCAAAAATAAAACAAAACGGTGCAAGTTACTTGTGTAAAATAGAACATGTGAAAACAAATTATTAAAAAAAATACACCACATAAAACTAAATGAGTGCATGCAAAAAGCCAAATAACCATTGACAGAAGCCCCAGCAGCAGTTATGAAGGATGAGTGTATGCATGATTAATTTAAAAATTAAATTTTAAGACTAATATTTAGTAAAGCGTTTAATCACTTTACATACCATTTTGGAGTAGTTGTAACACTGGATCTTTTGAATATTTCTATTTGAACTTTTTATACGAAACAAGTTAGTTTAAGCAAACAATTAAAACAATGATTTTATTACATAGGCATTCGATTCCAAAATGTAAAGGTAAACCATATAAATTGATGAATTAAGTAGTACGTAAGTAATATGTTACCATTTCGGTAGAAAGTTCGGGATGAACATGACGACAGAACAAATCCCACCAAAGTTGCAATAATTCTTGTAATCCAGACCCTCCATGTGTTGATGTTACAAGTCTAGTTTCAGTATTAAACGACTGAAGCCAGGGTTTGCTGGAAGATATAAAGTGAATGATCTTCATATTTTGGCCAAATCTGAAAATTACGTTTAGTTACAATGTATTTTAAAACAAAGAAGGTTACATTAATTTCCTACTGTTTTAGTGCCGGTAAATATGAATATGTAGATGACCAAATTACATTGTAGGTAAACGATAAATGTTTTGAAATATCTGTATTAGACCATTCTTTGAAAAACATATTTAACAGCCCTTGGTCTCCGCCTAAAAAAAAAAAAGACGCGAGCATATTCAATACACAATAATTGTTATAATAAAACACACTTTACCATCGAATGATCCTCTGGTCCTTGCAAATTCTAACAACTGGCCAAATGTGTCCTGAGAAGGTTTATATACAAAGACACCAGAGTTGAAACAATCTGGCCACCCTGGATCCGGAGCAGCTGATAATTCTTCACGTTGAAATAGTTCATCACAGTTTTGCAATACCTTTTACATATAATAATAATTTAATAAAATATGACGCACTACTTAAACTAGTTTTCTGTACTAAGTTCGGCTAATTTTTTTTTTTTATTACAATCAAAAATCGAACTTTGTATTCATTAATTTGTATATTCGTTTAAACTTACTTTGGGAAATATTGTTTTCTTGCAATATAATTTTTATTTTTATTATATATACATACATAATATAAACATAACGAATAACAAATAATATATGGTTATAACAGTAATCCTTAAAATATTTACGCTTTTATTTTTCTTTATACTTTATTGTTTATACAACATTTACAACGTAGGTTAATTATATATTATCAAGCCTCATGGTTTGTCAAAGTAAAAGCGAGTGATACTCATTAGAAAAAGATATTTCATAATATCCTAAGTATCAAAAGAAAAATTAATAATCATTTTATATAATCATTTTACCTACTTTTAAAAATATTTATGAGTGTTTTAAATTGTTAATATCGATAGAATACTTACAGTTACTATATTAATGCTAACACAAAATAATTTTTTATAATAACTAATTCTTATATTTAACCTATTCCTAAATGCTACACAGCTCTAATTCACATAGTAAGATTGTAGGATACCTATATTTTATTAAGCAATGCATAATTAATCAATATACGTAGTACTGTTACAATGTATATTAAAAAATAACATCAAGCCGTATTTTTGTGATCTCCGATTGGCGATTTTACATTATACTTTAGTAAATTTATGTAAGTGATTCACATTTTATACATTAAAACCGTGTAAATGCGCAGAGAACCTCAAATTCTTTGGAACGACCCCAAATACAAAATGTCTCAAGTGCTCCGACGTTGGCACATGTCTAAAAATACTAATAAATAACTGTGCTGAATAAATATACATTTTCGTAACTACGCATTACAATCTAAACTAAAATTTGCCACTGATTAGACATTATTAGACATATCAAAGAAAATTTTAATTACCAGTAGCGTATAAAATATAAATACACATGTACACGTATAAACAGTCGCATCCTTCTTTCTACAATATTAATATCATAATTTTTTTTGTAACAACGTACCAGTAAGTTAGTGGTAACTGGCAGTAACCAGTTATATAAGTAAATTTATAGGTGAGATAATATTTTTTTTTATAAAAATATTTTTATATTAATTTATATACGATAGAAAATGAGTAGATGACATTTTTCTTATAAGACTTAAGAGTAGCTAAGGATGTTGTCGCTATAATATTGAATTCCTTACAACGTTATCACTACTATCAAAACTAACATATCATGGGTGCCTAAAAATAAAAATTCAGGGAGGGAGGGCAGTAACTTAATTTTATTTAAAATCAAAAACAGTTATGAGTATTGAATATCATTAATGAATGTACCTATATTATGTATTTGAAAAAATTATATTATCATAATCAAATATTAAAAATATTATATGTGTAATATATTCATATTACATTTTACACGTTACACAAATTTATTTAAAATTTTAATTTCTTTATAGTTCATACCGTAAAACGTACCCATTCAAATAGAAATTTTATCAATAAAAATATGAGTAAGTGAGTGATGGTAATTTTAATCCTTATCCAATATAATATACACCTAATATTTGTGATAAAAATATTTTGCAATTAAGACGCAGAAGCAGTTTTATATTTGAATCTTAATGAAATAATGAAATGTACTGGGGATTTATACGAAGTTATTGTATTTGTTTTTTTATATTTTTAATATTAATATTATAAAATTATGGTATATAAATCTAATAAATATATGAAATAAAAGTTATTGTTAGATTAACAATTTAGTCATTAAATTACCTAGATTCAAACTTAAAATGAAACAGTTAAGCTTACATTTAAGAAGTATTTAGAGTATCCTTGTAACTCATTGTTTAAAAATGTACAATGTACATATATTATTATTGATAATATTGCTTGCTTAAAAAAATGTATAATAATTGACTGTAAAAGTGTATTGTTTTGGAGCTAATTTTGTGTACCTAAACTATAATTACTATAATTCATATAACGTAAATATAAATAATTATTAAATAATACATATCAACGTGTTTAATGAAAATTATTCCATCGTGAATAAAATGTAATAAAATTTAATAAAATTTAATAAAAAAAATTATTGCTTATACCAATGTGTCTGCGTCGAGGAACACGCATTTATCATAATTGGTAAACGTCCAGCAATGCAATTTGGTGAAAGTCACTCCTAGTTCGGGGCGACACATCAGAGCCAAGTGTGTTTGATCCCTAGAATCTAATACATCCACTACTTTGACTTCATCGAATACGGCTTCAATTTGTTTCCTACAAAATAATTAAAAACAAATTTTTTTAGAATTCACATGAAGAAAAAAAAAATATAAGTGGAGCAAAATCTTAATGTCATGAATTTTGTATATTCAATCATACTTCATAGGCACCGTTACGCCGGGTGTAATTAGTATGGCCAATTTATGCGCTGTCTTAACGGCTTTCAACGAATGCGCTAAGACCAACGCTCCTAACGAATAGGAATCGTTTGTGGCTAATGTCACCCATGCATTGTCTGAAAAAAAAAATTAAAAAATCGATAAAAATATCATATATATTTAGCAAATCTTGAACACACAATAGTATATTTATTTTATACGTATTTTTAAAATACATATAACTAAAAAGAGGAATGCGATTATTTAAAATAAATAGCATAACTAGAAAAAGAAATATTTATCATTATTTGTCAAATGTAATAATTTATAAACAATTTTAAGTCAAAATAAAAAGCAATAGATAATGACACAATAACACGATCATTGATTTACTAAAATCTCATCAATATAGTAAAATCTCAATAAAAAATATGATCACATCATTTAGATTAGAATATTATAATTTAAAAAATGTACAAACATCGTGTTTTTAAATAATAAATTTAAAAAATCAACAATTTACAGATTCTTTTACTTAAATGAATATAATGAATATTAATAATAATTAAAAAAAAAAGTAATTGCTGATACGACCCTCCCAGTTCAACACATATGCATCCCTAAGACCCTAAATGTTATTGTTTGAAGTCTGATTAATGATTTGATCTATGATCGATGCTACTTTTGTTTACTGCGGTTTGTTTGTCAATTATTTTGATTTACTGATATGTGTGCTTTAAAACCAATTTTCTAATTTATCAATAGAAATTAATAATAATAATAATAATAATACAGCATACTAATTTGCTATAGAATAACCATGGTAAGTTATCAAATAATAGTTTATTATATTTAATGATAAGGGCACCGGGTATTATATTTTAAAATTTAATAAAATACATATTTTTTAATCTCAATTCTTACTAAAATCTATAATTGTAGCGATTGTGATTATTGGTAAATATTTATTTTTCATTAATTAATAAATTAAATACTATTTATTATACTCGTAAGAACCATAGTGATAGTTTGCTTAATAATTTTCCCATACTTATAATTCAAGTCATTACCTTTGGTCGACAATTATTTAGTAAACATATCAAATGTAAACATTTTTTCTGAGTTTAAACCTTAAATATGATTGAATTCGGTCGTCTTATTATAATTACTTTTAAAATAGTTATATCCGTATATATGGTTTACAAAACCATAATTAATGAAGATCGTTTGTCAGTGTTAAACTACTGGTGTACGATTGGTTTCTTTGCATTCGTGGAGTATATTACCGACAAGTATAGCCATATATTTTATTTGATTTCAAAATGAATTTGCTCTGCGCTGTAAATCTATAGCAGTAATCATATTTTTTATGAATAGTTTGTAAAAATGTTGTAATTTATTGCAATCAACTTGTTCAAAAATAGTATGGTCTAAAAGAAAAGCCAACAAAAACTCATTTCAAAATGCAATGGTTTATACTTCTTTTTAACTTTCAGGTTGTTTAACTGGTTACCATTTTACCAAGAAATTAAACTTGGCATTTCATTGTGGCTATATTTCACATTCGGGATTCAACGATTATATACCAAAATAGTAAAACCTGTGTATCAACATAGTAGCTCAATGTTCAATCGTTTTATGGCCATTACAGACATTATGTTCATGAATTTTGGGCACATTTTTTGGAGTTTTACAAACCGTGTTTAATCATAAAATTCAAATAGATGTTTACATTTAAGATTCCACACGAATTATTTAAATTAATGTAAATAAATAAACTGAATTATTTATTTATCAACTATTTTGATGAATGCGGCCACATATATAAATTAATTTTTTAATATAAATAATAATTTAATGTTCGATAAACCTTAATAGTTATTCAATGTTATTTCTGGTGAATTACTTCTTGTAATAATTTTGTAAATTCATAGCAATTAGATGAATGGAAAATTTGTTGTTAATCCTTTATAATTTTATATATTTTTCACTAAACTTTTTTGGAATACATATATTATGTGCACACAATTATACCTATTAATAAATGTATTTTTATTATTTGTAAGAGTTGCGATTAAGATGACACAGCTTTTTTTAAGTAAATTTAAATTTTGGAATCGTTCCAATGCTTGTTGTTTTGGTCAATATATTACTGATTCAGCTATGAGCTATCGATTAGTTTAACCACATATAGGTAATTATAGTTTATGATTTATAAGTTATTAGTTATCGTAATTCAAATTCATAATATAATGCATTATAAACTATCATATAAGTATTATAAAGTAGACAATTAAAAAGTAATAATATAATATTAAAATATTTTAATCAGCAGTCTAAATTTTAATAATTATTTTTTTATTAAGTTAACGTTATTTATATATTATTACATACATATTTTATAGGCGTGTGCAACATTTTGTTTTTAGATTTATTAATCAATAACAACTACACTTTATAGAATTGATCATATACAATTTACGAGCCTAACTTTTTGTTAATTCAATAACTTAATTATATTCTGATCAATGAAATTAAATATAATATATATAATATTTTAATATGAGGTATAATCGTGTATGAAAATTTTAAATAATTATTCAATCGATGCTTTTAAGTGTCTTATTAATTTGGAATTTACTTTTAAGAATCAAACAATAAAACAAAATTAGTGCTGGGCATAAAAGTATGCAAACAGTAAAAACATAATTTAATAGTATGATACCTATTTACTATGTCATCCACAATATCTATTAATGGCATTGTATTAATGTTAGTAGCTACTATAGCTAGTGCATAGTAATGTTTGTATACAGATTATATTATTATATTTTGTAGTTATTCTATAGGTATATAGTAAATGGATTAGTAGTGATTGTTTTACAATATTTTATTTTTGATTTCTGTGTTAATTTGTGATCAACTATGTGATTTCTGTTAGAAAATTTATTTAATTGATACTTTAAAGAGCCAAAAGTAAAAACGCCTAGTATTTACTTTAAAAAAAATAATAAAAAATAGGTAAACATTTTGATTTGATTAATGGACTTAAACACTTTTATTTGTGAGTCAAAGTAAAAAAAGCTATACAATTTAGACATTTCAAGTTAAAAAAAAAAAAAAAAAAAAAAAAAAAAAAATAGGTAACCATTTTTGTTATTATGTTTTTATTCATAAAATATTTTTTTAGAAATTTTATTTTATTTTTGATTTAAAAATTAAATTTTCAAAATATTGAAAAAATATTTTAAGTTATTAATACCATAATATTGTTTACACATTAAATATTTTCAACTTATTTTACGATACAATAATATTGACTTAGCATAAAACAGCTATTATGTGAAATAATATTATAATAATTATAAAATACATGAGATTTATTTATGGCTAAAATGAATTCAATTTACCGTAGTATAAATAGACAAATAAACTACAAAAAGCTACAGAAACATATAATAAAATATCCTTCGAAATACCATTCAATAACACATGACACCTACTATACAGACTACAGAGTATAGATAGAATCGAGCAAAATCATCGGATTTTTTTTAGTTAAATAGATACTTACATAAAATGAAATTAATTAAATTCACTTGAGAAATAACGTAATAATTTTGAATTACATTGAATAAGTCTAATTTTACGTAGAGTATCTTATATGGATTTAATTCATAATTAATTTATAACATGCTGTAAGCATAAAAATAATATCGGGCTATGAAGTCAAAGATATGTTTTAACTAATAATAATAAGAAGAAGAAGAAGAAAAAGAAATAGTATTTTATTTTAATTCAATTGTACAAATTACATTTTCTTTAAATAAATTAGGGTCAGCCTAGGTCATTTTTTGAGTTATCTATTGAAACAAGTGTATAACATTATAACCAATGATAATTTTGAAATTAACTATAATATTATATTATATTCCGGCATTTGACTTTGAATCTAAAAATAACATGATAAGACATTACAAAATATAAATATATATATATATATATCAAAAGACCTTCAGGTAAATAGTAAATTATTAAAAACCTAGCTATTTAAACATATTCATTTATATATAAAAGTTCTTTTGAACAATTATTAATCTTAATGTTTATTCGTAGTTATCAGAGTTAAAAGTTTACTAACGCACAAACATTTTAACAGCATAGGACTGTACAAATTTACTACCTATTATAAAATAATAATATAGTTAAAAAAATACTGATAATGAATCAATATAATATTTAACATTGTTATGAACGTTAGCTATCAAATAATTCATAGGTATCCATTACGTAAGAAAATTAGTTTTGGAAAAATTATAAGATATACCTATTATTACAGACATATAAATGTTATCAGTCGAGGATATTAACGAGTTCTATATTTTCGATTGTTGTTAAAAGTAATACATTTATAACTTAGAAGTATAGAAATAATTATATATATTGTATACTGTATACTGTATTTTAACTTTTCAATGAAAACGAACTATATATACTTAAATTTATTGAAATTGACAATTTTTAAACATTCTTAATCATCATAACGGATTTAAATTTTAAATTATATTCATCGTGTATCAAAATATTTATTTGTTAAATTAATATTTATGGTGCCAGTGAATTACTTTTAATAGCGAACTTTGGAGTAGATAATCTTTATGTAACATAACTGCAGTAGAATAAGAGAAATGATACTGGGAGTATTAAAGTAAATAATTTGCCTTTAAATAAATTATGGTCGTTATCACTATTCACAACACAAAGAGAGTACAGCTTAAATTCAATCGTCAAGTTCAGTTAGTCATTATTACCAAATTTAATAAACAAGTTCAGCATTAATTCGAGTAAGTAGGTAAACTCAAATCATTTAAATTACATTTATTATTTAACTGTGATCAATATTCAAATCAAACTATTATTCAAAATCAATGAAAATAAATAAATTATATATAATTTGATTTTGAGAAACTCTTTTATAGTTTATCAAATTATACAAATTGTAAAATAAACATATTATTCAACTTTCAACAATTTAATTCAAAATCACCTTAATTAACCATATAATTTACACTCGTTTGCACTTAAGTTATCATGTCAATTGGTTATAGTTATTGCTTATTAGTTATTACCTTTTATTCAATTATAATAAACATTAACCTTTTGTGACTGGCTTATGAAAAAATATGTTATTTAATCATAAATATAATACACTGTTTAAAATATAAATAGTTTCATATTTTTTATCTAAGTTTTTTTTAACCAGTAAAGTGTATTTTAGGGTATCACTGAATTAATATCTGATTCAGTATACCTAATAAATATTAATACATTTCAATTCCTAGGTACTGGATCTAATTATAACTGTTAAATGTGATACGTATTTTTGACAAGTTATTTAAAAAAAAATTAAACTCAAAATTGTAATTAAACTTTCATTTATCTCATCAAAAAGTCTTCATTTTATACTAGGTATAACATAAACTCGCTAATTTTTAAATATATTTATAAGCATAATTATTTGAAACCATATTCAAATCAAGATAAAATATATCTAAATTCAAAATAATTTAGGCGTGAAATTTAAATTTCTATATTAGTAACATTGGTGTAGGTAATCAACATTTAATATTATACTTACATAATATGCAAGTTAGATTGGTTATATTTAATTATAATTTGGCGTAATTGGTAAATCATTATATACATATTTCAACGTTTTATCTGTGAAACACCTTTTGGAATAATAATAATTCACAACTAACAGGTAATTCCGTTTCAATAAAATACTTAAGATAAACTAAAAGATATATTTGAGTAGTGGTTGCAGCTGATCAAATATCATCACTATCAAAAATGTAGATAATTTCGATCGCATTGAATAATATTTACTTTGAGATTTAATGGTATATGACGATCTATATACATGTGATGAAAGGTACAAGAATATAAAATAGAATCAAAAGCAAAAAAGCGCGCAACCAAAAATTGAGAGTTGAGTATTATGCGTAGTTATAACTGCGCAATCGTTGATGTAATAATAGAGCGGACCACTCCTACGATGTATATATATAGATGTATAATTATTGAGAAACGAGAAAATTCGTCATGACTATAGCCGTATTACTGTTGTCGTCCCTGTTCCGTTCAACAACACGGTAAAGTCGACGGGGATTGTGTTGGAGGTATGTAAGATTTTTTTGAAAATTATATAGGTCACCTAACGAGGTCACAAGCACTTTTTTTTTAAATATTTATTTGTTTCTTTCAGTCTATAGATACGAACTTTTTGTTGCGCTAAAATACCGAATTTATATTAAACATTTGGATTTGATTACATTACATTAATGGTTACTTTGTTGTTGTTTTCAATTTTATTAGCAGCTATAAATGATATTTCAATAAATGATCGTGGTTTCTAAAATACATTTTACTAAAAAATCATGTTGAAAGGTCATACACTATCACCTTCATCGTCCAAAACTAAAGTTCGATTGGTATTATCGTCTAAAGATGTGCGGGTTAAGAACATTGATATCCACATAGAGGTCGGGGGGGGGGGGGGGGGGGGGGGGGGGGGGGGGGTTAAAAGTGCAAACGACGGACGTGCCTGTACACAATATCGTAGTATAACAACTGTAAGAAAACACGCGGTCTAGTCGTCACCTTGAGAACGGATGAACGAGACTAAAAAGAATATGGCTAGAGATAGAGTAAAAGTCGCGATCTTAGGCGTGTAGGTCGAAAACTTGTGCGCAATAAAAAAACTAGCATACATAATATATAAAGTATAAAAATACATTGTACGTGCGAGGTTCGTCTGTACCGCATAACATACAGAGTGTATCTGGAGGCTTTGACAATTTTACACTAAAATAATAATTCAAAATCGTACAAATTGGAGCCTCAGATATTATTATTATTATGATTTTATTTTATCACGCCTCTGACACATCCCCAGCCCGCCAGCACTATAGGCATTACACGGTAAACCATAATCGACCTGCCCGTACGGTTCTCAGTATCTATGTATATATAATATATATATATATATGTAGTTACGCCAAAATGTTTCACGGAACTACACGAGAATAACACACCAGTTACTATCGAGTACCGACTAGTATTTAACATATTATATATTAGACACCCGATACACCCTATATACACGTATTACTACAATAATAATATAACATGACGTGCACAGTGGTAGTTTTACTCACTCGACGACGACATGATTCGCGTATCGCTTTTCACTGGTCAGTAGATGTAAACTATTGTAATATGTCTCCTCGGCCGCGGACTCTGTTGTCCTGATGCAGCGGGCGTGCTATCGGGTCACCGGACACTCGCGAACAAGCGTGTGTGCAGGTATACTTGCACGGGTCTCTGGTCAGTCCGGTCTCGGGGTTGGTCGGTTCGTTGCACAACAATGTTCTCGCTGCACGCGCTATGTCGCTTCAAGTACGTGTACGATTCGTGTGCGCGCGCGTATGTAATAATCTTCGCGAGTGACAACGACGTCGAGACTGGGAGGAAAAATTTTAAATTTTAACCGACGACAACCTATTTTTAGAATTTACGACGGTGGTGTTTTATTTTGTATAAAAATAATGCACGTAGATTATTGTATAATTTTCTTTTCCTCCCGGAAATGCGTTATGCGGCGAACGACGAGAAGCGACAACGATGACGAGACCCGGTCAATGTGCACTGCTGCACGAGAATGACGAGCAATACGACGCCACAACGGGCACGTCCGATACGGCCGTGCGGCGATTGTGCCGCTGCCGTTGCGTGCGTCGCGATTCCGGCGGCAGCGTTCGCCGATCGCACAAATTCATTTCGATTGCGTTTTATAATAAAAATAACGATGGACGATTGTGATAATAATTATAAATAACAATATAACGTGCGCGTACGACCATATAAACGCAAAGAGTGCAACGAAATGCTGTTTTCGAGGCAGTCTTTTAAATTGTTGTTCTGTCCTGATGTTTGTCGTTTGTGCCGCGGACCCTGCAGGGAGAGAGTTATAACCACAGCAATTAAACGAACGCTTTTATTTTTAAAACTAAGCACTAGTATAAAAATCAAAAAGTTTCTATCGCGTCTGGGAAATAATCATTCCTAGACAATATTGTTCTCAATAGGATAACTACTAATATTTTACTCACTCGTTACACAAAACATCAAAAAGCCAAGTCTAGACTCCGCTAGTCCACCCTGACTACTCCGAAGAGGGAGAGGCTTTCAACAACACGCACTGTCTTATGACAAACCAAACGTCTGATACTGCACTACTCGTGATACTCGTGTGGTGCAGTCAGAGCAGATTTTCACAATTTTTACGAACACATAATTATTCGAGTCTCGTTATTATTATTTGCTATAGGCACAGTAAAAAAGAAAATCCTGACCGTTCGAAAGGGCACCACACACATGATACTCGATGCATTTTTTTTATATTTCAAAAATTTCGTCATTGTGCCGGCATAATAGCACTATAATACGTTATAATAAAGTATATTAATTATGAATTATGATCATAGCATATGATCATACATAACAACTCGAGCATATACCTACGATATACCTAGTACCTTCGATAATGGTACGCTGCAGCAGACCTCGCGGTAGACGATGCATTCGTGTACAAAGGCCACTGCAGGCAGTACTAATGATACAATATTTCCACGTCTATCGAGGGAATGTGACGACTGACTGTAAAAATGTACAACGTAATTTTTTAACGTTCTGTATACAACATATAATATCCGTGCTGTCATGTGAGCACATGTACAATATATTATTATGTACGTGTGTTGTACGATGATATTATTATTGAGACCGCCAGCTCCGATGACGTTACCTATTACGATTATTTCGTAAAATAACGTCGTATCCGATAACGGCTGCTAGAACGTATAATAGTAAGTAGTTAACACATAATGTAATAGCATAATACACGCAGCCCTCTGCGTACACAACGTTATGATGATGATGTGTGGGACCCCGCCACGAGACGATGCTCTTATCGCTTTGGTAATTTTCTCTCAACACGCACCGATAATAATATTATTATTACGATAACGACGACGACGACGACTGTGATAGGTGTATATAAATACACATATATATATATTATACCCTTTGACCGCAGTTATCGCACGTAGTAAAACGACGTAAATCTCGACCGGACGTTGAACGCAGAATTTTTTTTGCCCTGACGGAAGGTGTGCTACAGTTTTTTATTTTGTATCAAACGTTTGAAATTACAAATATTTTTTAGAGTGTTTCCCATAAAGAAAATTAAAAAAAAAAAAAAGGCAATAACAATATCTTATCGCCCGAGGGGGTAACGCGGTCTGCGGGCCACTATCGTAAGTGTCGTAGGTAAATATTCTTTCTCTATGGTATGTAAAATCTATAATAGGTATCTTTAAGTATTTAAACGCAGTTCTATGACAATGTTTTGTCGACAAAATATATTTATATTATCGTGTTATAATGTGTTAAAATCATATAACCGTGAGCAGTTTCTACCTTAAAGGTTTCCAGCTAGACTTAATTCTGTAACATCAATTAGGCTTAATAAAGGTACAGACTGTTCGACTGAAATAATAAAACAATAATATAATGATATGCGTAATATCACATGAAAATTGAAAACAATGTTGTGTGAAGGTTTATTTTATTAGAAACGAGATAGAAGAGTTTTTCCAAAACTAATTTGTGCTATTATTGCAAAAGCGTTTAAAGATTCCTAAACCAACACTGTTGAACGATATTAAAATGTTGATCACAGCTTTGTACGGTTTTTTTTTTTTGATAAATCGTATTTGTATTATTTCACCTATTTTCCATCATAATTAAAGTATACCGACTCAAATTACCAAAAAATAGTAGCAGGTATAAACACTATCAACTGTATAGAGGTTACTAATATCTATTTTTTCGAATTTCTTTTAACAGTGTTATGAAACATAAAACATTTAATATTATTAGTAGAGCAAGACTTTTATGCAATAAAAAATAATCAAATATGTACTTACGCATCAAAATATTTAAATAAGTATGCTGTTAAACATGCCCTAAAAAGAAAAATTACGCATCCATATTGTACTAAAACTTTTAAAATAACGCACACAACTAATAATAATAAGTGTAATTACTAATTACATGTAATCGAATATAATATTTAATTTGAATTATCATATTTCTATTCCGTATTTTCAGCTATTTCTTCAATTGATAAACGTCAAGGCGTTTTAAAATATATTTCATTATTTCCCCATATTACAGGTTTTGTATTTGTTTCTAATTAAAATGAAATCTAGATTTTTTTGGGTTTAAAAATAACATTTGTGATTTAAAAATAAAACTGATATCGTTTACTCTTCTTATCCCTATACGCCTTATGTGAACGTCTACCGGCCATATGGTGTATTCCTGATACAAAACTTTATGTTTCAAATACGTCACTTTATTTACGGATATAAAAAAAATTAATTACATATTAAAAATATCAAAACTGAAAGCTTATAAAAATAAAGATGCTAAAAAAAAAAAAAAATACAATTATAACATTAAACGCATTGAAATATACGAATTTAGAATTTCCTGTAGATCTTGTAAACATTCTCAACAATTAAATGGTATATTCATCAAACGAAACGATTTCGTAAATTTACCGTTAAAATAGTGTTAATTGTGAATCTCAAATTAATATGTTAAATCGTTCGAGACAATATTTTTAATCAGGAGTGTAAATGTCGCCAAAATTAAAACTTTAATATCATTATGTTCCAGAATATTTAATGCATTTGAATAAAAGATTTTGTCAATACTTAATACTTATTAATTATTATTATTCCGATAAATGATAATTAATAATATAAATACTCAATTATAATGTGTATAGATGTCAAAGGCTCAGAGCATTAATCATTTTTAACATTAATATAAACCTAATTCAGCTATTTGATTCACTATACTATGTATTATATTATATCAAGTCTATATTAAAAACATGAGTCAAGTTAACTCAACTGATTTAAACTGAAACTAAAAAACGTTGCCAAACTTTCAACAGACTATTCGATATTTTTAGTATCTCAAATATTATTATATAGTTCATTCTCAAAACAATATATTAATATAATACACAATTATACAAATTTGTGAAGTTATATGCAGTTAAGTATATAGTTATGTTGGGCGTTGGGCCTGCAGAGGGAAAATATTGAGAAAGCAGAACTTCATTATAGTTTAATTCCATTGTGACTTTGTGGCAGCATAGGAAATAAATTTTGGATTTGTATTATCGAAGGTAAAATTATATTACATTCGTATTTTAGTAACATATTTTTAAACTTAAATACATCACAATGATCTATGTATATTATGGTAATTTCTGTTGTAAATAACAGTAAAAAAAGTTATTAAATAAAGCGTAATTTAACTGAATAATTTCATGAAACTAAAATGATGTGACGTAAACTCGTTTTTTAGTACGTAATACATGGTTAATTATATTTTGTTTGGCAAATTACCACCACGGATGACAGTTAAAAAAAATAAATTAAGTTTTTACTTTGTACAAGAAATTCTAAGCTTGATAAAGACCTAGCGAAATATATTTATGTATATTTACTGAAATAACTATCAATTTCTGATAATTTGAAATTCACCTAAAAAGTTAAAAGTTATTGTCTATTATAGCTTTTAGGTAGTAGAATATATACTAATTTACGAAATTAATCGCTCACATTATTGCAATCGATGAAATTAAGTTGAGATAGACAAATTTTACATTATTTTGGTTGTATTGTACATTTGTATAATAATTTAGTCATAAAATATTTTACTAATATATCATAAGTACCTAGTCAAAATATTGGACTGATTCATATATTTTAATAGTTGTTATGAGATTTTCACTAATAGAGTGAGATATAGTAGTGTAAAGAATCATCATATATCTATCACTACATTTATTGTTTGGATAACCACAAAATTTTAAAAATGAATTCTTGATCATAAAATGATTAAGTATACTATTGTTTAACTCGTAGATCAAATAACGTAATTAATTACCAATTTAAAAAATTGAAATTATTAACACTTGATCTGTCATTCTGTCTTTATATTGATTCAATTATTCGTTATTTTGTTTTTCAAATAATTTTATAATTCTCTTTGATTGTTTTTTAATATGTTTTAAAAATTGAAAACAAAACTTTGAAAATGTATACAATCAACTGCAGCTGTACCTAAGTAAATTATCTAAGTAACAGGGGCCATGTGTAGGACTAATATTATTCCTGTATTTTAACTATACTTCTTGTGATGTGGGTTAAAACAGCCGTTAACACGATGAACTACATATATACTACATTAATACGATGGCTGAATTCAGTGTACTTCATGCAATTAATGAGCCGGACCATCGCCTTAGTGCTGTAATTGAGGAGTAAGATAAAACGCAAGTCGTGTGTCTGTTCGCAACCAAGTTCATAGAATGTTTATAATAACATTATATTTTTATTTATAACACTTATTTAAATATTTTTAAAGTTGCTAAATAAGTTAAAGTTTATAAAAATATATTCAGTTAAATAAAAGAGCCTATAATAATTATTATGTATGTACAATTATCAGAGCTAGGATTTGTTTGCAATAAAAAATTGTAAAATATGTATTTTATTTATCAAAATAAATTTATTAAGAAACTTCGTCTGAACCATTAACTTTGACAATTACAATAAACATATAAATATATAATAAATTATTATATAAAAAATAGTCTATAATAAACAGTGAAGCGTGAACAGCTGAACAGTCTGTACTACGTAGGATTGTGTATAATACTAATACACTAATATAGGTACCCGACAAATTATATTTTATCTCGAATTTCATATTGACGTTCATACTTTTATTAATTATGTTTATCTTTCTCCGTCAATCTATTCAATCTTTTATCGCGTACCTATTGTACCATAGGATTATATTTATAAAAATAAAATCCATGTTTGACAAAGGAACCAAGTTTTATACTTTAATTAGCAAGGCTATAATCAAATACGAAATATACTATAAAATATGCATTTTTTGCGTTATTATAATCGAAATATGCAATAATAATCATTTTATTCCATATATGCAATATTATGCATTTTATTCCATATATACAATATTATAAAGATTTTCAGAATGGTTTAAAAATTAATTTTTTTTTTTTTGGCTTAGTTCAAAATTTTTTTAAATTATTTTCCTCATAAAAAAAAAAAATAATAAATAAATAATTATTAATGATACTAATTATTTTAAATAATATGCATTTTATGTTTTAAAATATAATTTCTATTTATTATTTGTCAGTGAGTTTATTCTCAGACGTCAGTGTCTCGACCTTACTTCTGCATGTTACCCTAGGCCCTAGGACACTACACAATAAATGAAAAAATAAATCATTAAATTAATAATTTTTACTTGCTGACTGCAGTAATGACTAATGATGTATTATAATCTAGGTTAAAATATATTTTATTTAATTAATTATTAAAAAAAGAAAATTAAATTTCAAAATAAAATCAAGTACAGGAATAAAGATATAACGTATACGTTACACGTAAGTAATACCTATAATATACATATGTATATATATATTATACACGTGAATCATAAAAGTTGCAGAATTTTACCTAGGCCATCACATTATAATATTAATATAATAATTTTAAAGTGAGCTATGTTTTAATATTATATATAGCTATAACTCAGTTTAAAATTAAAATGTCAATAAAAGTCTATGTGATGGCCTAGATAAAATTCTTACCTTTAAAAGTTTGATAATTGGAGGATTTATTCTAATATTAAAGCTAACAGCATAGAATAGATTCTGCTGAATGCAAATCTGCTATGTTGTATGTAAGACGGAGATAACACATGCTGGTGTGGAGTCCTTTTAATAACTGACATATTGCAATAAAATTAAGTCTACTGATTAATAATAATTGTATCGAAAAATTCAACTTACCCGCTGTGATCGCAATGCAATAACTGGATTTTCAATGGTGATCGCTTGAAAATCAAACGCTCGATTCGACTTAAACTTTTTTAAGTACAGGACAGGCAGGACGACAGCACAACGCTTTCGACATCAGGAGGTATAACAATCCGCCGTAGTCGGATTGCCCAGCCAGGTGTCGACATGCACCGGGTAATTACTATAATAGCTAGACACTCAATTGCCATTTTCGGAATGTATTTATTTATTTTCCACACACAAAAACACCGGTCAAGTTACACCTGTAAATTTATTGTGATAACTGACCACTAAACACTCTAATTCGACTTTTATTGTTTACGCGTTCAAAACGACACCGCCAAAGCGTAGAGCCACCAAATCAGAAGTGCCAACGTCACAAACTTCGATTTCACCGGTTTCACTAGCTAAACTTTTCTAACTGCGGTATTCTAAAGTCGTGTCTCCGACCTAGGGTATTCCTTTTCTAACTACGGTTTTTTTCAAGTGCTGTCTCCTACCTAGGGTATTCACTTACAGCGAGTTTCACCGGTTCTAGTTTCATTGATAAAATCATCTTATTATATTATTATAGGATTTAAAATTCAATATTACAAAAACAACTTAAATAGCACATTACTAAAACATTTCAATTTTAATATTACTTTTTTAAGTTTATTATAATGTTGTAATAAGGTTACAAAAGTAATAATCATTGTTTAATCAAGTTCTAAAGTTATTATAATATTGATGTTATCGAATTGCTGTCTGGGAGGTTAGTGATAAAGAAAAAAAATATACAATTGTTGAAAGTAGTAAATTATCAGAAATCTCTAAAATGTGCATTTAGATATTTTAGATCGTAGGAGTTGTGTGAATACCCATTTTTACAATCAATCTTAAAACACATCACATTTGTGGAAAATAAAAACATATAACAGATTAAAAAAACCTCAACATGTTATAATCAGATCGGATTTCAAACTGATTGGAAAAACAGTATGAGTAAAGCAATATCATGTTTTGATCATAGTAAAATCAAAAACTTCAAGGTTTATTTAAATTCGAAAGTATTCTTCTACGAAGATTTTCATGGCAACTTTACTAAAAACAATATGGCTACATTATACCACGCATATACCGAGTTCCAGAAATCCTATTATGATCATAATGTTATTCCTCTATTGACTCGATCAAATTTCAAAAAACTATCACCAATTATGGTTGTGGATATGAGTAGGTAGCCAGAAAGATAATGTAAAAACGTTGACTGTTGACTAAGGATTGAGATTGAGACCGAAGAAGTGTTTCAGCTTCCACTTCGGCATATTCCTTAATATTACATGACTAAATTATAACTTATAATCTATTTAATGGCGAAGTAAGAACAATGTAAATATTTATTGTAAAACTTAATATTATTTCAATGAATAAAAAATAATTTTTATACATATCATGTCTTTATTTCATTTAAATTATTAATAAAACTGTACTTAGAAGTAAATACAATGGTTATATGACTCGAATTCGTAAGACCTAGTGATGTGATATACAAATATGGGGAGCACGGCCGAGCACGTGATTGACAAATAGGGGAGAGGCCAGGTCCGTACACGATAGCGTAGAGCTTTAGGCTTGGTGGGGTAGCCGGATTCAACGGTTTTGCGAAGGATCCGGAACATACTATTGATCAGCAGTACTTGTTGGGTTCAAGAGATCTACCGACAACTCATACTTCATTGCTAGTTAGTAGTTGTTAAACATGATATTCATCAACCAGTGCTTGAAGCCAGAGTATTTAAAGACAAATTGGTTTTCCTACCAAAAATCATATAATATAATTTTCTTATTACACACAAATTAGAAATACTAATGTAAAATACTTAAGTTGATAAATTAAAAACAATACCAGACATAGTTCATCTGATTTCTATAAAAAATATATTATACAATACAATAATTATAACAAAAAAATATTCTTAAAATTATTTACACCAATGAACATTTCGGCCATTAACCTTATTGTCACCACTGCAGCCTTTACCACCTCCACAGTCTCCTGCCTGAAATTACGCAAAATAATTAAAATGTATTGTTTAAGTGCAACAATCATATTATATAAGTACATGAAACATACTTACAATTGCGGGTTATATGCTCATGCTTACAGCAGTTGTAGTATTTTGAAATTTATAAAATTGTATAATATTCATTACAATAGCTAATCTTATTATTCATACTAATGATGTATATAAGTTTTTATTTTGTAGGGAGCCCATGTCCCTTCGGCTCCCTATTAATACACTTTTGATTCATAATTACTTTTGGCTTTATTGCCACGTTTTTTTGCTGCTCGAAGGAAACAGTTAAGTAAACCGTAACTCTGAGCAGAGCAGCTGCAGTTGGTGAATAATGAACTGGAACATACAACCCACTGTCTTTATCTAATTTAAAAATATAAAATGTTGTTCAATAACTAAAATGAAATGTTAACCTAAAAAAAAACATAGAAAAATATAATGTAATAACATGTACTCACTCAGACGTTCAAATGATAAATTAATTGACATGACAACATGTGAAATAGGACCTTTTTTTTCTCCCTTTTGAAACCAGGAACGGGTGGGAGCTGTTTAGCACAATACTAAGTGAGGACCTAGCCACATTTGAATGATCAGAATCTTTAGGTTCCTATAAAACATGTATTTTACAACATAATGATTATAACAAAATAATTCTTTTAATATTACTTACATCGATGGCCAATCTATCTATAGCGGCTGCCACCTCCCCAACCTTCTCCACAACTACTACCATAATATTATATTTAAAAGTATATGAAACACGCTTACAATATTTGGCCATGTGGCCGAAAGTTGATAGTGTAGCGCAAATTACCATCTCCCATTCATATTATTCATACTTCTTCCTGTATTACCGCCGCCACGTGGTCTACGGCCGCCAACCACCGTATAATTGCTCGAAGATTACATTAAAATGTGACCCCAAAGAGTCATTAATATTGAATGCGCGTTCCGTGCTATTAAATTAAAAAAAAAAAAAAATTATTCAATAGTTAAAACAAAATATAATGTAATAATGTGTACTTAATACTCCTCAATCGGGTCGTTCCATCTTCAAACTTCAAAGTTCAAATTGAAAATGAATATTGATATTAAATAGTGAATAGTGAATAATGAACGAATAGAGTGCCAACTGCCAATAGTGGCGACAGCCGACAAGACGACAACTGAGTTCACAACTTTACAGTTTACTCACAACTCACAAGATAATTATCGGATTATGTAATACACTAATACAATACACATGGCGTATTCAGTTACCGATACTATGTGTTGATGTAATGATGTATGATACATTGATACCAATGTCGCGGATCTATCAATCGATTCATTCGGTCCATCGGTGATAATCGAAAAATAGTTTATGAAAAATGAAAATGTTTAAATTCACCACATAAATACATATATATGTTACGGTAAATGATGTTAAATGGAAATTAACGTTATTCACCGGTTATTAACGTTATTTACCAAATATACAGGTAATTATCGTTATAAACTGGATAATCACGTTAATGACCAAATACACAGGTAATTGATGTTATAAATCAGATAAGCGCATGAATCTCAAATACTACAATTTGAAAAATTATGTAAGTACCCAGATATTTTTAAAAATAGAATAAATGCATTATTATTTTTTATTTATTTTTACAAGTTTTACTCCCATGACATTTAATATAACATAATTTTTCAGCCCCAAGGTAGGCACAATGCTTATTATTATTACAACTAGTCTTGCAATGACAACGCTGGTACCTTCGAGGGCTCGCAACCGAATCATTACTAGCTACTTCCCTCAGTGTCAACTGTCTACCATCTGCTAATTTTATCACATTGTCCATGTCTAATAGATTTTATTTGCAAACAGCTATTTTTGGCATGTGAAATAATATTTTTAGAAAACTATATTCCGTATTTATAAAATAATAAAACAAATTTTAATTTTAATAGTATATTTTTTCATTAAGAATTAACTTACAGAGTTTGTATAAATCATGTTCAACTTGAGTGACAACTGATAGTATATTTTGCATAGAACCACGAGCTCTATCAACGTTTGGTATAAATACACATACAGTTAAGCCTATTTCAAGCTGAGGAAACTTTTCTTTAGAAAATTTCATCATTTCCTCTCCTTGTTTTTCTAAATTTTTTTTTGAATTTTTACATGCAATACAAATATTTTCTTGACAATCATCAAAAAAATATTTAAAATAATTTTCAAATATTTATATTTTAGTTTTATTTTTGTTATATTTAAAATTCGGAAATTTATCGTTAAATAATTAAAAAATATTTAAGTACCAAGTTCCGAATTTTTTTCTGCGATTTCTATGATTTAATTTTCGATTTTGTCTTCTTTGATGATTGGTTCTTTGGTTATTTTTTTAAATCTTCCGCAATAACCTCTTTTATTTTATAATCAGATCAAAATTTCCCAAATCATACGGTTATTAACGTTATTCACTAGAAAATAACGATAATTCCCACATTCGTAGGTAAATAACGTTAATAACCGGCGAATAACGTTAATTTCTGATATAACATCATTTACCGTAACATATATATATATATATATTAATACATTAATATTAATTTACTACGACCTCGTTTTAAGCGACGATGAGTTGGGTGAGAAGGTTGAAGTGAATTGCACCTTGACGCGGTCCCGCGTAATATACTAAAATCCGTTTGAATTCAAACGGACTTTACGCGGAAAACCGCGGAATGACTTCTACTTCTCTATCCAACTGATCCAACCGCCAGTCGATGACGGATGACGCCGACGCACGATAACGGCGTCGGAACGTTTCGGTTTCGGCCGCCGACACCGCGAACCGGCCCGGCCCCTGGAACGGATTCAGTTTTAACTTTTTAAGTGTTTTAACCACCGCACCGTACGCGATTGTAACTTACGTCCTACGACCCGTACTGTGCTTACCTTTTAATATAGATTGTCACCATTTTAACGTCGTGTTTTCTGTTATGTTATTTTCTTTCTTTTAATAAACGGAAAACTATTTTACCATAACCGATTGTTATGGTAAAACTATTGTTCTTCAACATTTCCCCGTCGTCCCACTCCCACCCAGGACAACTCCAGGTTCCCATCAACCTGATGAGTTTAGAAGAGAGCAGTGGAAACTTTTTGCTAATGATTTTTTTTTTTAATATGCTCGACGTTTTGGAGACTGACGAGTACAAGTTTTATTAATTATGACAACGTACTTGCATATCTTGCGTAAATGACAAATGTATATTTATTACAGTCACACAAGTATACACCTTAAAATACTCTTAATTCGAAAGTTCGTGCGTGATTTATATGACGTTCCTGTAATCAATGTTGGACGTCACTTCATATTTTTCCTTTGAGTTTGTTTGTTCAATTCTATTTTTACGAGTTTTAAATTTTAATATTTCTTTAACATTTAGATAATACACATTACACAGCAGCACAGAGCACAGTACACACTATTAATTATCGACAGAGTTTCTAAAAATAACTCATAACGTTTGGAATTCTGAGTTCCTATATAATCAACACTGATAAGTGATAACACTGATAACATACAGATAACATTAAATAATAATTATAATTATTATTATACATTAAGATTTAAGATTAAGACCAAGACGTGTATGTACCATGTAGTAGGCATGTATTATTATTTATTATTTATTTAGTATTTACATAGTATAAAATATAATATAATACTTTATACATGTATGTTTTTATTTTAATGCTAAAGTTAATTGTATACTGTATATTGAAAGAGTTAAAAATGATCATATTAAATATGTTTTTGTAAATATCATTAAATATGTTCATGTTCAATTATTTTGTATTACATATTTACAATGTATGTTAAATTGTTATTATAAACTTCGGTTTTTTAGGTCTATCATTATGGTCAAGTTATGTCTCATCTGTTGATGGTCTCAAAAGATTTTCTTGCACAGGTGAGAATATTGGTATGGATGTACAATAGATATTTGCCTCTTTGAAACTGGGTTCAAGAAATTTTATCCGTGGTCACTACACAACACACATCAATCGTCAAAATCTGTTTTACAGATAAGTGCCGTCTTTAGTAAGTGATTAATAATATATAAATAATTAAAAACACATAATATGTTTAATGTTCAGATTTATTCTGATAACTGCTACCTATGTTTATACATATACATATTACATTCTCATAAACATTTATAATATATACCATTTCAGCAACTTTTGATCTAATGCATGGAACTAAAATTATTGTAGAAATTCTGTTTATTCTTTGATAAGGAGATGTTGGACTTAAAAGCACCCACTGTTGTAAATGAAGAAGTAAATATCATCATATAATTTTTATTCATTATTTCATTTTGAGTGTTACTGTAAAATTTATGACATTGTGTCATACTGACTACTGTTGGACTTACAGATGATTTTTGTACAAAAATATAAATTTTAAAATAATTATCGAATACATATCAATCATATTATTTCATTTTAAAAACTATGTTATTCGGACTTTATCATTCACTAGTTACATATAAACTCAAATTAATACTAAAATTAGTTGCTAATAATTCAATATTATAATATTAAATATTTTTGCTTTATGTTTTTATTATTTAACTTATTCATTGTATGCACCTATATATAATGTAAATACTATAATCATTCTTTTATCACTTTATTATAATATATATTAAAAAAAATGACTTCAACTAATTGTTCATTTATTTTTGAATTATGTATGTCACTAATTCATTAAATTTATTTATTGTTTCACTTTATACAGACATTAAAACTGACTATATACAATGTTATAGGTAATACAAAATCAACTGGTCATAGAGATTGTTGCACCAATGCACCACACAGCAATCAAGAAGTGGACGTGGCAATTACCAATGACAATAACAGCTCAATTAGATGACAATAATGTGAAAATTGTGTAATTTTTTTCAACTTTAAGGCTAGGATGTTGTTTAGTAATGCACAGTAAGACATTGTTATACCTGTGATACCATTCACATTGAGTGTATAATATGACCTGTCATTCATAATGCGACGAGTACAGTTTCCTGTACTATTGACAAGTTACATGGTCAAACTTTTATTGTTTTATGTATTTCAGAAATATAAGTAATGTTATATTATGTTAAAAAATCTAATACCAATGATGATTAATTTGTTTGAAAAAGTACAATTGGACAGATTATCATTGTACTAAATTCTATTTGTAACCAATACAATAAATTTGTTGTATGTAAGAAATGCTTTTTACAACTTTATTTTACATTTCATTTGTGTATTTTAATTTATTTTTCAACTAAATTAATAATTGTATATCAAATTTATTTTATGTAATATGTCTTGTCCTTAATTCTTTATTTGTTATTGTTTTAATTATACTATAATATATATTAAACACCAATATAGTTAATAACTATTAATTAATTATACTCGTATGCTGTTTGTTGGTTTATGTATATTATTATAAAGTGTATGAACATATAATAATATGTATCATACTCACTTATCGCTTTATCGCTGATTTGTGTTTAGATAGTAATCTAGAAAACTTAAAATCTTATGTAAAGCAAGTTTTTTATATCGTAGCTGAAAGCTGGTCCCCGTCAAAAGAGTTGGGTGCTAATCGAGTAATAATAATAATAATAGCCATACATAGCTTTGACATGACTAAAAATAGTTTTATTTTAGAAAATCAAACATATATTACAGATTAAATAGTAAAATTAGTTACAGATTTGATTAACCTAGGTACCTCCTGTAAGCTTGTGCTGTTCGTGTTGAAGCTAGGGAATTATGGTTATTACTACTCGTGAAATATAAATGAAATGAAGCAGTAATGTACAATGGGTACTACAAATCGAAATAAAATAGATTTAAAGATTACCATTAATATTTTATAAAGAACAATGTTAACAATAAATAAATAGGTACAATAAATGCTAATAAATAATATAACAAAATTGAATCACAATGATTGATATGAATGTATGTCTTGCTTTAATTTATTCTAAAAATAAATATTTTTGTATCAGAGCATTTAATATGTTATCTCGAAGCCCAAACTCATCCTATCTTAATGAACCACATAGAAAATTATATTAATATAGCACAAGGTAAACAATTTACATTGTACATGTTTGGGTACCATATTTTTGAGTTTGATCAATTTATAAATAGGTCATGAACCGTCATTGCTCTCCCAATAAATTATTTGATACGAAAAAAGTGTTGTTTTACCATTACGTGTAAAATCATAATAGTTGGCGCGTTTGTTTCTTCCTCCGTCAGTGGATATTTGTTAGAGGAATGCTGCGGTTCCTGTGATTAGTGAATGAGTTATTGTTCATTAACTATTGTATTTAAAATAAATTTGATAACCTAGTGCGTATAGAATAATAAAATATATCATTACGAAAAATTTAAAACTTATTGTTAAGACATTGAACACAAATGTTGAATGGGCCAAACACGTATGCTACTTCAAAAACGTGAATGAACATAGGTTGGTAGGTATATAATGAACGATCATAATACGCTGTAGCGACAATTTATATCTTCTTGTTGTTTATGGATTGCATATATAAAACTCCTTGAAAACTATGTAGGTACACGTGTCGTTTATTACAAAATATTAGAAATTTTTGTGATTTCGACGAAAAAAATGTTAACTCCAAATGCACGTTAAGCAGAATTTTGTCCATTTATTTTTATTTAGACGTGAGAACGACTTTTGTGAGGACTATTTTTCTCGATTACAGCGTGAAATTATCTATCCTTTTCATCCATCCGTTTCATCCGATTCCGTTCCGTCGATATCTTTTAAGCAATATTATGAATAAATAATTATTTTTAGATAACGTACATTTAATGCGGGTAGCGCGATTTGGATTAATCTTTTTTTTTTTTTTATAAGAGGAGATTCCCTTTGGGGAGATCTCATTTCTGTTACACGGGACATTACCAGTTACCACAAATATTTAATATCATATTATTTTTACACTATTAAATTATTATACTTAACAATGATTCATACCGTTTTGCTTTGTATCTTATTCGTATCAAGTGTTGTATCGTAAAAAACTATTATTACACATTTATACTGATCAACCATAATAATATAAACAAGCATTTCATGCACACAAACGCTTAAGACATGACGTACACACTACACTGTGGAAAATGGACAGGCATGTACTGTGAATCCAAATCTAATTATTCGTATGATTATTCTAACCGCAAATATTAACATGTTCATTTATGTCTTTCGTGATATTATTATTGATATAATAAGTTTAATCATAATGTGGGTGAAGGGTGAAGGGTATACCTGCAATACGTCAACAACTAATTTGATGTTTTGTGCATGCTGCGTCAGAATGACTATTATGTCGAACTTTTGTCTTTTACGATTTGTCTCCTATTTTTTCTATTTCATGTACGATTCTTTGTGCCATGATTTACATAAATCCTCCATCTATATAAGCTTCTTGTGACACTACGGTGACACATTTTATACTAAAGTCTGTGCACATAAAAATATATTTAAAGATAATTGTTTTTTTATAGTACACTTTTTTTTTTTTTTTTTTTTTATTGAAAATAAAAAATAAAAATTGGGTTTTCTTTTTAAACTGTGATTTACATCCATTTTTTTCAATATTTTATGAATACGGCTTTTACTTTTTTTTTCCAATACAATATAATATAATATACAACGAATTACGAATATATAAATTAATATTGTTCATATAATCTAAATATTAAATGAATTCTCGAATTACAAGTGCAGTGTTATTAGTTCCGCATAAATAATGTAATTGATATTTTTATTTGTTAAAAAGATTGTTTACATTGAATATCCTTATTTTATTGAATAGCAATGTCAAGCAATAACTTTACCTCGTCGGTTAGGTTATGCACGGATATAATAATAGAATAGTATTGTATTAACAGTATTATGTGTAGCAATATGTGCATGCCTATAAATATTTCAAATAAGATCAATAGAATCACTTTTGAACTTTGAAGTATCAATAAAATCATATAAACTGTTCTATTTGAATTCATAGTTTATCAACACACCAAAATATGAGTCCTTTTGAGTAGGTACTTTGAATAAGTAGGTATATATAAAATATTTGTATTCTTAACAAATTTTTTTTCGTATTAGTAGGATTTTTTTTATATTATTTGAAAAAGGAAAAATGTATTCAATAAACACATATTATTGTAGAGTCAATACGTTCATCGCTCCGCGCAGTATTTTAAAGGAAATAAAAAATATCTATTTAATATAATTGAGAACATTTTTTGAAAATCAAGAGATATTTTGGTGTTCACAGAGTTGTATCTACGTAGACAACAGAAAATATAGATGGATTAAAAAATAATATTAATTGCATTCGATTTAAACTGCGAAAATGATCGAGCAATGTGCCTACATTTATATGTACACAATTTACAATAGAGACGGCTGTTGAGAAACGTTAAGATACCTCGTTGTATATAATAATAATTAATATACTATTGTCTATTGGAATATAAATTCGTTTAAACAGGGATTGATAATTTATCAACCTCAATATTTCTAAAATTAAAAAAGAATTTTATAACTTTTTCTAGTCGATAAATATTAATCATATTATAATATATCCTGTAAGCAACAGTTTATTTTTGTTTTATTTTGAAAAAATTAAGCTAATTTAAGTAGGTGGAAAATTAAAATTTGAACAATACATCAATAAAAATTTCGTAACTAACGCTTAAGGCGAGCGTTGTTGTTACTTTTTTTTCGCTATATGATGTATTATTATAATAGTCATTGTCATTAATTTTGAGATATATCACATTACCGCACTTAAAAATAACTGATAAATAATAATTTATTACCGTAATTGCGTATAATATGTTTATTGTCGTTTCGTAAGACGTCGTTATTATATCCGTAAATTTTCGGCACGAGATAGAAGTGATATTTTAAAATAACGTTGTGATTAAATCGTAATTTTGAACTTTCAGAAAATCACGCAGTCCTTAAAATTATATCTACTAAAAATGCTCATCAATCAATAAATAGTCCTTCGATCATAATACTACCTATATATGCTGTCTATATATGGCTCTCTACTTCGTGAAGTAAACTATACGTGTTACAATAATAAAATTGTTACTGTAAAATAAATTGCAAAACATTTGTATTTTATACATTTAATTAAAAATACGTCTAAAACTACCGATAATACTTTACAAAAAAATAAACATATATTTATATTAATATAAAATGTTGCAAAAATACAATAATATTATTAAATTTTAAAATAAGAAGACAATAACAAGAAGTAGGGAAACATTATAAATAAACCTTTAAATATTAAATTTACATTTTCGTCATCATAATTATTGGTTAAAAATTTAATTTAGAATGAATCATATAAATTTATCATTTACATTTTGGTATACCGTAAATTATACAATAATTAAAATAATGCATATTATTTTTAGGAAAATATATTTAATTTTTATAGTTTTGTCATGTCTTCATGATCGTTTAAATATTTATAATTATCATTATATTATAATGATAACTATTATTATTTAATTATTAAATAATTAATATTTTATGGCAGTGAAAGATCAATTATCAGCGATGTTTACAATGATAAAATTCACGTAGTGAATCGTCTCAATAATGTCACGTATATGTTTATAAAAAAAATTGAAAATATAAGTAGTGAATCAAGATTATTTTAATTTGAATAACAAATGGAATTCTATTAATAAATTACACAGTAGTCAGGTAATACAAGTACTTATATAGTATATTATATAATCATTTAATAATTATTAAATAAGAGCCTAATTTGGTCAAAGCTAATTACTCAAAACTTTTGACTTGTTTTAAAATATCATAAACGACATGAAAAAAAACTGTTGACTAGAATTGTGTAAAATCAACAATATAAATAAAATATGTGTATCGAAAATACAATATTTAATAAATATTTATGTAAATTTAATAAAATTAACAGGTTTTGGAAAATATTATACCTACATACTAAATTATTGCAATGTCTTATGATTCATTTTTTTCAAAACCTTACTATCATACAAGATTAATATTATTTTGAGTGTCTAATGGTCTAATAACAATATTGATTTCTTGATCATACTTCTAGAGTTGGTAGGTAGTTAGACTTAAGCAAACATAACAAAGAAATTAGTGTGTAATTATATATATATATATAACGCTGTTGCCTTTACGCCTCCCTACGCATTTTGAATAGGCTATTTAAATGAAATTAACGTTAATGCGTGACATTTAAAACCATATAAATTCGTTTATCTTATTTATATATAGAGTAAAGTTTATTAATTATGTTACAAGGAATGATTATAAAAACAGTTAAAAATGAACGATAATTAATTATACATGTCGGTATGTATAAATATGAACACAAATTAAAACATACGTTTTATCATAAGTTTAAAAAGTAGTCAGAAATTATTATGTTAAAACTTGTGTTATAAGTATCATTTGTCCTTTTAAACTAAATAAAATCAACAAGAAAACTAATTTATTAATTCTTTGGATATTTTGATTTGTAAAGAAATCCTTAATTATTATGAAACAATCAATACCTACTATTACGAATTTTTGAAAATATATATTTTATAATTATTTATCTACCTAGTAGATTTTAATAAACTAAATTATCTAGGAAAACAATATTTAACTAACTATTTAAAGTCTAAAATTTAAGATGTATCCAATGTTATAATAATTTTCATTCACAAATATATTTAATGTATTTACAACCTAACCTACCAAATTTAAAATAAATAATTTTTGTTTTGAAAACATTGAAAAATTAAAATACCTATTTTATTTTGCAACTATTATAATATGAGATTAACTTAAATAAAATAAAATCCATCATAAATTATTTTCTATAAAAAACATCATAACTAAATATATTTTATCCACACAAATACCTGCAGTGGTTACAACAAAATGTCAATCGTTATTCGTTACTCATTGTATAATTTTGAGTAAGTACAATTCTTAAATTAATTTCTCAGTTTATTAAATTTATTAATTAAAACATACATATACATATACATTACCGTTATTAATTCATTATTTTATTATTATAAGTACACCATTAAAAATTATAATACGTTTTGATTGTTATCGTATACAATTTTTTATTAAGTAAATGTGCACAAGTTTTGCTATTCTTATAGTTTTATTTAAACATGCACGGTTTTATTATTAAGTTCAATAAATTAGGAGTTATAGGACCAAATTATATCCTCTATTTTACAGCTTAAGCCATAGACTAGATTGGTACATAATATATTTTTAAATCAAATAGTATGGCGTGTTTAATTTTGATTTTGTTTACGCTTACTGAGGCACCTGTAGTTTAATATTCATGTAATTTATACCTGAATATTATATACATGTATCAGTGATCGATCTGAGCCGTTGGATATTCAAATCGCATATATAATATCTCCTTCGTAGTTCATGTGTGTTCACATTGTTTTATAAAAGTTCATTACAGTAATGTAGTTAAGACGCCTCCTTCTCTGAGCGTTGTTCCGGGACTCCTTGGTGAATAGTCATCTGTATGTCTGGTAAAATCAATATTGGTGTTCGAAGCAGAAAATGATAAATCGGACGGTCTTCTCTTCGGAGGCTTTCTGGTCGGAGTGGGCGCTCGTTCTTCAAATCCGGGCGGTGTTAACGGACTCAACGGACTCGATACCGAGTTGGCGATAAATTTTTTCGCAGAATCTGAAGTTCCATACGGACGCAATGGCCTTGACATTAAGCACACGCATGCATAGAGCGCTGCTGACGTCATGAGTATACCTGCGAAAAATATTTTAGCAAGATTTACAATTTGCACGCCACAGTTGTAGATAGGTTACGCTTACATATGTTGGACAGACTGAGATAGGTGGAAAACGTCGCGGAGCCATTTAACCGGCATTGATTGTTGTTGTCATACAAAATACACGTTAAATCTGAAAAATAAACGATTCGATTTTATTAAATCATCATGTTGTCTAATCAAGTAATGTTAAATCAACTTTATGTTATAGTAAAATAGTTAGTATATTCATAATTTAATACGTACGTCCAACAAATATGTAAAGTATTTTTCCAGGCACATGTCCCATCAAACAAATGAAAGTTACGGCGAATCCCAAAGCTGTGGTGCGGTCATCAGGTTCTACGCTTCTAAAATTGTAAGGTATGGCGATCAGTGGGATAAAAAATTAAAACCCCGTTTACGAGTACAATATGCAGTACATAAAATATTATTCGATAACTGTATTAAATGTCTGATAATAACATCATTAGAACACAAACATTGGCTTGAACGATTTACTTTGTATTAATTTTATTGATTTGACCGTGTTTAATGGATCACCGGCCATACTTAAAGTTTAAACCCATCTGTATTATTATACCTGAGCAATAAAATTATTGTACCAACAATACACGTGCCCAACAGCGACAGGATCAACACTGAAATTGATTGATACCCGATGTTCATTTGGTGGCAGTTATGATCATAACAAGCACGCTTGCTGGCGTAATCGGTGTGGACGCAAGCACACTTGACATACTCCTGCAGTGATGAGAATTATTTATATTTTTATGTCGTACACCATTTTTTAATATGAATTAATTATGCGCATTTCCCACCTGTCTGGAATACAGGTCTTGGGTCCTGCAACCGGCGTGACAGGGTGAATAATAGACTATATGGCTGGTTGTCGAACAAACCGGTTCAAATGGAATATTGTCCGGGCAATTGCAATCTTTATTGCAATATTCGTTTAGATCGGACCTATATATAAATATCAAACAACGAGAAACACTCTTTAGATGATAATTGTTCTTTTAGTTAGTATACCGATTCTTACTTGTGTGTTATTTGATTGTGTACTTGTATTTTGGAACACCGTAAGAACATGCTGGTGAAGACTAATATAGTCACAACACAAATTATGCCAATGTTCCAGGCGGCTAATAGCGTAGCTCTTGGCTGTACAATACATATTAATACGCCTGATAAAAACACGCAAACTGCTGCCAAAGGATATCTTAGAAAATCTAAAACATAAAAAAATTGCACATTAATTATTATTATTGTACATTACATAGACATAGCGTGTTTAAACCAGTTAAACTATAAGTTAAAATGATTTCTGAATACAATTTTTTTTACATAAACCGCAAAAAATAATGAGTACAATTTATTATTAATGCCGATTAGATTATTAATTTTACTATAATTTGCTAAATAAATGTTGTCAGGTTAGGTTAGGTTATATATAGTATTTACAAACCAACGATTATGGTATTTTGATCAGTTGCATCTGTTGTGTGTTTGGGCACGAAAAACACCGATTCCATGTAATTAGGTTCTTCGTACAACATATTAATTAATACTGTGTATACGCATGCGATGGCGGCAATATTGGATAAAATTAACTTATTACTGAAAATTCTTCCCAGCGTGCTCCTGAAATCTATTAAAATATGCAAACAAGTTAATATCGGAATCCGACTCAAACTTTAAATTACATTGTATCACGTACCGTATCTGTTGTTTCGATAAATTGGACTGTTGCGTATTAACGTTGAAGCTTGGCTCGTGACTAGTCTGCTTGGATATAAGGCCACGATGAAAGATACAACAATCAAAATCAGACCAATAGCTGTTGAATTAAACAACAGATTTTTAAACGAAAAGCACTATGGAGTTTGAGTTGATGTATAAACTAGTAAGAGCAATATATTTGAGACTTACTGAGCCATACGATATCACCGGCCAAATTGAAGTTAGTGCTTACGTGAAATGCAAATTTCCCCACCATCAACCCCGTTTGGAGGCCCAGTAGCGATGAACCGATGACCACGCCTATGCAAGCCGGTATTTTGGTCGGAGTTACCGATTCATCGAGTAGACCTAAGCCTAAAGCCAATAAGGCTGTACTTCCCAAAGACATGCTAACTTGGAGCAAGAACAACACTGCAGTTTTCACCAAGTGAAACGGGACGTACGATTCCTTTACGTGGGCACCGTGAATGGAGTCGCACAGTGGCGTTTCTATAAGGGAAAATATTTTGAATGTTTGTATTCAGTCGATTTAATAGCTATGATTAATATAATATGCGTTTATTATTATATTACCCAACGTGGCCAAAGCTAAAGCCGATGGTCGCTGAAAGCTGTAATGATCGGATGCATTGATCAAAGCTAGTAAGACGGCAAAAATTCCTTGCAGGATCCCAAAAAATGCAATCCACGAATTCTTGTTGCGTTTTCCCCCTCGGTATCCAACGAATGTTGACAACGTCAAATGAACAAATCCACTGATAATCCATAGCCAATCTAGGTTACAAAAAATGCACGAATACATAATTATACAATCATTATAATTAGTTAGGAAACTATTGCTTCCATGTATATAGTTAGATATTATCCATAATACACACTTGATATATCTTTAGGTATATTATAGCTTTTTGATTCTAAGGTTGAAAAAAAATATCTCTGCGACGCTGTTTGGAAGAAAACAAACAATGTTATAGTAATCAAATATTTTCCAGCTGTAGCGCATCTAATCCAAGATCGACATAATGAATATCCCAGCCATTGCAATCTGTAAAAATATACAATATTTGATAATATATTATACGTAATAATTTGCTTAAATATTAAATCTCAACAATGTTTTTTAGCGTTTGAAAAAAAGTAAAATATAAATATTTTATTAAACACGATTTGAGGAACACTAAATAATTTTACTTATGTGCATCACTTATTATAGTTATTAGTTTTATTACAATAAATATTACTGTATACCTATATTAATTTTTACGGTAATAATAAGCAGCTAACGGTTGGGTCAAACATATAAATTTAAAAATCGTATGTTCTATTAGAATCTAGATAATATAATATTTGCATATGATTACAAAAATTAAACAATTTTCTTTTTATTTATACTAAATCATTTATTTAACAATTTACATGATTAGAATGTTTAAGATTTATTAAGATAACGATTAAAACATGATAACAAAAAATATGAAAATAAATGAAATCTGAGATGTCATAAAAAATAAATATGAGTAGTTTGAAGTTAGTTAATCAAAGGAATTTATAAGTATAATATATTATTTGGTAAAACAACATTTTAAAGTACACATCTTTATAGAACAATAAACAATTAGGTAAGGAAAATAAATTATTTCAAGTACACCAATTTTCAAAAAATATTTTAATTAGATCTTCTTTGTAATAAACGAATTACTATACTAAGTACTAAAGTTTATCAGAACGTATCTATATCTTAACGAAATTAATCAAACGATTCAAAATAAGTAAAACAATCAATAATTTTAATGTGACAAAATAAAAATTAATTTTGTCAATAAATACATAAACCAAAATTATTGTAAACACTTATCTTTGAAAATGAATAATTTGAATATAATATATATAAATATATAAATAATAAATGATTTTATAATTTTTCTTATTATTTTATTTCTTATTCTTTTTTTTTTAGTTTAAACTATTTAAAGTTTACATTAACTGTATCTATTACTATGGGTGATATTAATAGTTTTATAGGAATTTATTTCACGATATTCAAAAACTCTTATCTAATGCTATCATTAGTACCTTAACTCTAATAGAAATTACTTAAATATGTGACTAGTGAATTAAATAGTGGACTAAAAATAGTTATATCTAAAAATGTAAAAGTATAAGTAAGTCGTAGGTATGGGTACTCACATTGTAGAACTCTAGAAACTAATCAAAAACGCTATTGTCGAATTTAATCAGTTTAATTTTATTTATCCATGTAATATTTAAAATATATACGAAACGATAATAAACTAATGAAAAAAAACACACACGTTTGATTTTTATTCTGAATAAATACTTTTTAATTTTCTGATAACTTACATTTTTTATAAAAATGAATAAGAATTTATATATATATATATATCAAACATATTTTCATCTAAAAAAATGTGATTAGTAATCAGATTTTTTTTAATTTCATGTCTACTTTTATATATTTTCATTACTTCAATTAATTAATTTCATTAAATAGTTTCAGATTATGCATACCGATTTATTATCTATTTCTATATGTTATATAAGAGTACACATATTTAAAAATAAAAGTATCGACACATTTCAAAAAGGGAACGTTCTTACCTATCTATATATTAGTATTTTATAATTATTATAATTTTAAATACTAGTAGTTATACCTACTCGTAATAATTAAAGTATACGTTGAATAATGAACGGTATCTCGATGACAACGGCGCAAAAACTGTACATGCGACGTGTTTGGCATACATAATAATATTAGGTATCTATAAATTGTATGTATACATATAAAAAATGAGCATGGTACAATAATTTTAACTACTCAACACACAGTGACGACTTAATCATAATAAAATATAATATATATATGACATACACGAAGTAATACAGGTATAAAGGTATATTATATTATTAAGGTTTTTTCATAAAACAAATATTGTCATCTATTGTTATTTATTTCGTACTAGTATCGTTCGGAGTTAGCAGTGTCTATAACACAATTGTAAGACTACACATATTTATAACTAAAATTTATTTTAACGTACACGATGGGCGCCGCGACTGCAGTAGTGGCGAGTCCTTTTTTTTTTTTTTTTTTGAATGGAATACGATTCTAACCAAATAGCACAATAATATAATAATATAACATATACACGTAAAGGTGCTTATATAAAAAAAAATAATATATTTATTGTGTGGGACAGCATATTATAATATTATACGTATAGTAATGATGACGAGGGCAACAATTTAATTCTAAACGGTCTTCGGATGACCGAGGAACCGGAAACGCGCGAAGGCCGTCGTTCATTGTTAGCCAAACTTTTCGATGTACACATAATTAATATAAAAAATAATCCGTTGTAAGCTAAGTATTACACAATTCGATAACACGCATATTAACGATACTCTATGGTATTATGAGTCTATATAATATGATCGCCGAGACGTAACTTTTAAATTTAGACGAAATTTTCAACAGCCTCCCTCTCATCTAAACAAATACTTATCCTTGGAATGTGAAGGGAAGTTCATCCACTTACTGAACTTATTTTACAATTTTTTTTTAGATACATACATCCACCAAGATTAACTATATAATTGAGTATTAGACAGTATTTAAAGTTTTTTAGTGAATCCGTCTTAAAACTCACGATTTTAAATGAGCCAACAATAAGCTCACCTTTTAATACTACCTACTTATAAAATATGCATTTTTACATTAAGCATGAGTTGCCATACACATTGGTAACTATTGCGTTGATAGCGCGGGATTCTCGTACTCGTGCACCTTTTGATCCCTCTCGGTTACGTCGCTGTAAAAGTGATCAGTGACGAAAGTGCACAATTGTACGTAGCAAAAGGATACAATCGTACCCCCCCCCCCCCAAAGACCCATTCTTTTCTCTTTACAGTTACAAGATACTATAATCTAAAGTTTTTATTTTTTATGTCTTAATTTTCAATTTATTTTACTATTTTCTATTAACAAGTAAGTTTAGGAACAGTTTATATGTATCATAATTTAGCATAATATATATATATATATATATATATATATATTCGTATATTATAAAGCGTATTTCTGAAAGTAACTATTTAGTAACTATATCCGTGATATAGATCACGGATTATATTCGATCGATTCGTATATACGAAAACCAAAATTAATTTTATGTAAATCGTATTCGGTATACAAATTTGATTTAAAAAAGTTAAAAATGTAGTCTATATTTTATAAAAAAATAAATGCCTGCCAACAGGAAAAAATCTGGCACTGTGCCTGCGTGTATATGCTGCATCATAATACATATTATAATATGGTATTATGGCCGACATTGTGTCAGCAGATATATTACAATTGAGTGAAGATAGTGCATTAACTATATGGTATATCTATACCTATCTATGATGGTAGCCATAGCTATATACACGACAACTAAATACGAGCACTCGTGCACATGGTTAAATAGTTTCGTTATGATATTTTATGTTTCAGTATACACATATTATTAATACTGTATAAGTACCTACAGCGTGTATGTGTCTCTGCACACAATAAATGTCAATGTCCACATAAAAACGGAAAACAGACGCGCCTATATTTTAAATAAGTAATAGGTACCTAGGTATCTACAATACTACGCGGCGTTGACGGCGGTGGTTTGAAACGTTTGAATGGGATTTAATGAACAACTCGGTGTAACATGAGTATAAACTGTAAACATACCGAAATTCTGTAGTACTACTGGTTAATACAATGATGTACACAGCAAGCGTAAAATACACAATGTGATGTACCTGTATGCCTGCCCATTACGTGTGTAATGCAAAACACACCATTGCGTGTAATACAAAACTTTAAAAACAAAATTTTGTAAGCACTCTTTCTAAGTTTACTCGTACAAATAAGATATGTTATTAAAAACTATAATTTAACCATTAGGTACCTACATTTTTCAGGTAAAATCATGCAATAAAACATATATACCATACTTAAAGAATTGATTGTATAACACGAAGACAGAGTGTTCTGATTTAAGAAAATGTAAAGTATGAAAACACGTTTTTCTCAAACACATTCTCCAGTGACTGACGGTATTTTAGCTTACGATGACATTATTGATGGATATGATGGTATATAGTATATACTCACTTCTCCATATATATATATATTTTTTTTTAACGTAGACTGATTAAATTTACGATGATACGTGAGTTTATAGTCATAAATGGTCGTACCTATAGGTACCTATACGGCTATACCTATTATAATTTTTAATGACATAAACAAAATATTTCATGATAATTTGCAATTTTCAATTCTCAAATGTTACTTAGTAGACTAGTCAAACATCAAATGATTATAAAAAAATGTTGAGAACCAATGAACAAACCAGTGTTGAGAATAAATAACCTCAATAATATCTAATTATAAGTTGCACCCATATAAAAAAAAAAATCTATAAAATGTGTTTTTAGTCTTACAAATTAATGTGTGAAAATGTTTAAATATAACTTACTCAGTAATATATAACTGATGATCTATTACTGCAGGTACTTGTCATTGTACAAATGCATATAGGTACGGGATTTTCGCGTAATAAGTCACATATATCCAACCTAGCGAGTGCGCAAATATTTTGTAAGCTCCATACGTTATTCAATATTATATAATACACAATATTATATTGTATATTAATATACAAAATTAATTTTGTATCTTTTATATTAATTTTATTACGTCAATTTCAAACAGATATTTAATTTTTATGACATTTTTCATTCTTTTGATTTTAAATTGGTAATTAATACTTTTTAATAAAAATAATTATTTTATGTTTTAAGATGGACTCGAGGAATCAGCGATAATGGTTTATGTCGTTATTATGATATCTTTTATCAATGTTTATCCGAATTGAAAAGAAGCGTTAAGTGTCATACTGTCCAATTTCAGTCTTACAGAGTAGGAACTATTATTATAATTGTTTTAGAAATAATAACGCATCGTACATGTTTACTTCAACCATATCAAAAATAAAACGTGACAACACCCAAAAATCGAATAAATTTCATAATAAATAATAATGATGTAATATATTTTAATGTATTATGTGTTTATTGCTTATACGTGAAAAGAGCTAGTTACAAAAGGATCTAAAATTTAAATTTGTTATTTAAAGATCATCATTTATGAGAGTTTGTACACTGAACTCGAAAAACGAGAAATGAAAATATAGGTTGTGCAATAATTGTCAACAAGAACGACCAATTACTTTTAGGAAACAAATCAACCGCAGCTATACTTGGACATTTTAACAGACAATTTGTTCGTAATAGTATTAAAAATAATACGTAGGTAGACACTATATTTATACGATTTAGAATGGAAAATATATTTTATGTGTACTATATTGTGTGAATTATGCTATAGCATTATTAGCGGAATCATAAATTATAATTAGTAATAATATGGTATCGTATTTTTCTGTTTTTTTTTTCAGATCGATATGCTAGAAGAAATTATAAAGTTTAACTTGCAATTTGCATCGAATTTTTGCATACAAAATTAAAACAAATCAATAAATATAGTTGAACATATTATTTGCCACAATGTTTAAAAAAAAAATTGCAGAGTTCGTTCATTTGTATAGATACTATGTTATTGAATACGGCGCAATGCACTGAGGAAAGCGGTGTTCCGGTGTTGTATGCTTGTATTATAGGTGAAGGAACTCCTCAACTTCGGCATTAAACTTAAATATTACTAACAGATTTATTCCATATTACTCATAAATATTATGTCATTAACACGACACTCTGTGTTTGGTCAGAATCTTGTGTGGTTATTTTTTCGCATAACTGCTTAAGGAATATAGGCGTGTACACAGATTGTTTGTGGTATGTTGAACGTTTTTTTGGTTTCCTTAGTGTCGACCAACGACCGTACATAATATATTATATATTGTTGTATACATATATTTGGCCAACGTCATAGTGAAAAAAAAATACACATGGGTAACTATTGATGCGAAAAAGAACCGTTTATTCGATACAGTATTGACTATGGCTGGGTGTACCTCTATACCTATACCTACTAAATAGTTATGCAACAGACGCCGCCCGACAAACCATGCCGCGCACGCTTATCCACGTCGTAATTACGCGTGCACTTATGTATGATGCTACAACTGATGATAGGTATGCAATATTACGGTCGACAGTGATCTTCGAGAATATCAATCATTGCATATGGAATATCTTGATGATTATAATTTGTATACTTTGCATTTAATTCTTCGATAAAAAATAACCTAGACGTCTAGTGTTTTTCACCAAGTGAATATCGTGTGTTTTAGTATAGTTATAGGTATGTCGTACAGTAATACGATACATGTGTGAAATTATTTTTTTTCGGACGTCACATCAATAATTATATACATGCATGCAAGAATGCGAGTAAACTGTATAGACATTGTGCAATTGATTCTTCATCTTCTGTATACTTCTAGTTGACAAGTTTATCAATATTTTATTTGTTTTTTTTTTTTTATGTCCACTGTATGAAAAAATATATTGTGAGCGATAAGTCTTAACGTTGTCTACGATATTATGAATTCTACGAATCGCAACGTATTAATATTCAATTTTTGTAAGATTTATCTAGAAAATCCAATATCATGTCTCTTGACTAAATAAAGTTGTTGACACCACATTGACATAACTTTATAATGTTATGCGTGTGTATGTAATTAAGAATAACAAATAATCAATAATGGTAAAAATAAAAAGGTGTCATTAAAAATGTCCTGCATAATGTATAGTACAAATCACAGATTATATCAGTTTAATTATATTTTGAAAATTATGTTATATTATAGGTACCTATACCTATATGATACATAGTGTTGATTTGTATGGTGATTTCAATATATAACAGTAAAATTGAATGTTAAATAACCTATACAGTATATACATGTAGAACAATCATTGTGTATTTTATGGTTACTTAATTTTTTTTTTTTAAACAATAACATGCATTATGCATATTGCATAGCAATATTCTTCTTAATAATACATATTATAGCCACTTATAGAAAATGAGTAAATATCTTGATAATAATATAAATTGTTAAAAAAAATTGTATTGAATTATACTTAATTTACATAAAAACCAAACTACAATTATTTTAAATTACAAATCATTCATACATAAAAATTGAAAGAAATAATATATGATAGCAACTTTAAACTGGCCCAGTAAGCTAAAACACGCTATATTCCAACCCCTGGTCAGTCTATTCCTGATGTATAAATGATTTTAAAGCGTCACTAGAGTGGTTTTATCGTTCTTGTTTCTACTCCAATAATTAATAGTTATCAAGTCAATGGATAGATGATTTATACCTATTAGTGTAGATTTATGCAAAATGTCAAAATATAAATACTAATTAAGCATTTTGTTTTTATTGTAAAATATACTCAATATACACTTTACACAAATCTAATATTAAATTCAAAATAATTAAATAGACTCAATAAATATCTACATATATTTTAGGAAAATATGGTCTAGATAGTATACACAAGTAGGTACATGACAACTAATCGATAGTTTTGTATTGAATATTTTATTTAGTAGATATATGTTATTGATTTCCCTGGATCATTAATTATTTAATTAATTTCTCAAAATCCTAGAAATGGGTCATATATTAAATTGTTCCGTAAAAAAATATTTAAATTTGAAGTCTTTTGATAAATATTAAATATCTAACTCTTATCCAAAATATATCGAGATAAATGTTATCTTTTTAAGTTAACACTAAATTTAGTGAAAACTATTAAGTTATAGGTGGCCAAAGAATATGTAAGCACATTAAACTTTTTCATTCATCTAACTCACAATATTATGCAAACGTCTTTCTTTAATGTCGCTACATCATTAAAACCCACTATGAACTATTAGATTATTGTACTGAATATGTATAGTTATATCTCATGTAATATATAAATCATCATATTTATTTATTTATAAACAAAAGGTTTCGAATTTTTTTAATCGTTTCTACATTTTTACCGTTTTTTGTCTTTTGCATTTACTTAAAACAGTTAAGTCATTACAATTTTAAAATAAGTAATCCACCCATATCATGAATAAACTTAATTTACCACTTTATATTATATATACAAAAATATGTAAAACAAATAAAATGTATCTACGCATCGCATCTACAATAAAAATTAAAATAAATTAATACTTTAATAATACAACTGTTTTAATTTGAACAACTCTTATAAATTGTATAATTTATGGAATAACAATTACAATAAATTATAAATTCAACAAAATGCACTATGTTTTAAATTAGATATTGCATAACTTTATGATTTTAAATTCAATTTAATAATATAACCTTATAACATAGGCGTACGTTTTGTAATTGGGGCCCTAAAACTGAAATTCCAGAAAAATAATTTTTGATGAGGTAGATTCTAAAATATTTTAAATGTACCTACGCGAAAAAATGTACTATGTTAAACAGTTAGATGTTATATAAAAGTACAATTCACGAATAAAAATTCAAACTATTATAATAGAAATTGATATTTGATTCAAGGAAAAATATTAAGTAAAGGGCCCAAAAATACTGTAGTTACTCCCTGAAATTTAATTCTGCGCACTCCTATGCCTTCTAAATAATAAATCTTACATAGGATATATAGCTATACAGTACATATATTATGAACATATCATATAATAAGTAGAAGTTAAAAACATATAAATAAAAATATTTTGTGAATACTAGATTTATGTATTTACATTATATAAATTATATTTAATAGGGAAGTTTTCTAAAAAATGTAATCAATTGGCTGGTAAAAATTTGTGCACATGGATAATAATATGCTAGATAACAGCATGGAAAAAGAATTAATTAAATCAGTTACATCGTTTAAGTACTGTAGGTTAAGCCATGCTTAAAATCTTTAGAGTTTGTAGCGATCTACAATAATTAGTTTGATATTTACGTACAGTATAAACTATAATAAAATAATCTAATATTTATAATACTAGAGTATTAAACTAGCGGAAAAATATAATCAGTATTTTAAATCGTTAAAATAATATATTGAGCTGAAAACTAAAAGTTCTTCACGAACATTGCTACATCTCGCAGTGCAGCATTATATATTTATGTACTTATACAATTCACGTTAAATACACTATCACGTATTAGTTATTATTTATTACTACTGAACGTTAATTGATTTATTTGAAAAAATAAGCGAGTACATATTGTGAACCACAAATTAGCCACTTCTGTCAGTTAGAGAATGTTAAAAATGTCAAAGATGATACTTGTTTATTTATTTATTTATTTTTTTTTTTTTTTTGTGAGCAGTTAGAACATGTATATATTATATTGATTGTGAATATGCAAGCTTTACGGTTCAGTCAACGAGTACAGACTGCATAGTACAAAAGTATTAAACCTACCTATGTTATATATATAAATATTACATATATTCACGTAATAGCTTACAAAATAAGTTAGGATAAAAAATAAAATAGACATTTTTTAACAGGGCTTAAGTTGCTAATATTTCTATACTATAATTAGTCGTGCCGGTTAAACTCCCCAACACATAATCAACAAAAGAATATTTCTGCGAACTGGTCACCACCTCTCTCATAGAAAACAATCATCACTACAAACAATAGTCAACAGATGCAAGGTTATTTTATACAAAATTATATTGTGAACCGTTTGCCTATTCGATGGCGGGTAAATGCGATACGATAGTAAATTCAAATTCGAACGGATAAAAAAGTTTAAAATGACGTGTATGCACAAAAAGTCTACGGGCCCAAAAACTTAATAATTAACTTACGCATAGTTTAATAACATTTTAAAACTATAACAGTAAAATATGTTTAAGAAGAAATGGGTATAATGATCTTCCCCTTAAATAATTATTAAATAATTATTCATCGAATGCTACACATACTATACAGTCTAATAGTATAGCGATAAAGACGTACAAAGTCAAATGAAGGATATCGTATAATATGTAATGGTAAAATCTGACATGCAACTGCGTAATACACGTAATAAATAACAATATTTTAACTATAATTTAAACCGCGCGCGCGTCAAACTCACCCGCAATCGGTCGGCAGATCTTCAATGTGCGGCTGTACCGTTGGGCGGGCGTACGGATTGGTCATCTCGTCCAGTGATTTCGGATATTACCACGACCGCTGTACCGATTAATTATTACTGTATAAAATAATAAACGTCAAATATAGATAGATTGCAGCCAGATCCTGTTGTAAATTATAATATTCTTCTACAAATGGGCCCGCGACGACTGCAGCTGTACTCTCGCGTTAATGACGTTTCAGTGTACACCACCGAGGTATGACAACGAGGCGAGTTTTGTTATTATAACAACATTAATAATATTATTGTGGAGAACCGACGGCGCGTTGCCAGAATACGATACTGTTGTGGCGATATTCTGTGACGTCGTTGTCGTCATCGTCTCCGCCACGACCAAAACGTAAAAAAACCAAAGACACGCGACACACTTTTTACGGTACCGAATAGGCAGAATATGTAGGTAGGTACTGCCACTGCGTTAAATATTTTACAAGTATTATAAAATAATATTTTATCTGATGCGGATGAGAACGGCGCGCGCGATGCCCGCTGACTGTGTTCGGGCCGAGTGCACCGCGGCAAGTCGGTAGGCGCGCTATGAGGTCACGAGCCACCGCCGCCGTCGCCGCTGACTGAATAATATAATAAAATAATAATATAGTTTGGTGGTGGGGTTACACGCGCTCGCCCCGGTCGTACCTGGTCAGGTGAAAGTGTTGTCGTCATGACGACGACTACGACGACCGCGTTTAATGTTTGTGGTCGCACACGACTGTAGGTACATCGTTTTATTTCCCGAAACGATTTTTAAGCCTGTACGTCGCACGCGACCATCATGGTTCGATACGTAAATAATGAATGCATTGGTGCATATTGTTATTTATTATTAGTGCATCGTATGTGCATTCTGAAAATGTCGAGCCGTCATGACCCAATAACCTGCCTAAATTATATATACGTCTTGGAAGGCGTTCATAATATTGTATAATTTTACTTCCAAGACCGTTGGAGGACGGATCTTCGCTAAGGGTATTATTTTGAGCCGTAACAAGCTACCAATCATCTGTAATATACTAATATGCATAGCATAATAAATAATAATTATTATAAAATAGATTTATCGCGCCAATAATATAAAAACTTTATTGGTCCGCACGAACCGTCTTCAGTTATTTTTGATATTTTTTATTCCATTTCTGATTTTTACAGAAATATAATACGTAGGTACCTACAAATCATAATATTGAGATATTGAGTACCTACAACCTTAGTTGCGTGTTTGGTGTCATAACCGCATAGTCTCCTATTAATAAAATAAATACTTTTGTTCTGCCAATGCAGATTTCCCTCGCGGCTTATTATACAAATAAGTAATACAATATACCTCACATGTCCTATTTGTATATACGTAAATATTTTATAAATATCCGCAATTAGGTTTTTTATATAGGTAGCCGAATGTGATAAGGCTAGAGCAGGGACGGTCAAACTTTTTTCGGCTGCGATCTACTAAAAATATACTTCACCTTTGAGGATCGACTTCGATAAAAAAGTTTTTATTATTAAGTTACTATACCACCATAATTAATTTTCGTGTGCGCAGTCTAAAAATAAATTCTAGCACGATCGAATTAAATTTTTTTGCGATCGACTGTTTGGCTGCCCCTGGGCTAGAGAATCCGATCAGCCATGCACGGTTTTTAAAAATGAATTATCTACTCGCAGTTGCTTAGGAAGTTAAAATAAGTTTAATTTTTTAACATAGTTGAGTTTCCTATAACATCAAAAATTAATAAAAGAAGTTTGTGTATACAAGATGATTAAAAGAGGCCACATTATTGAAAATCGGGATCGTCACAAAGAAAAAATGGAGAGCTAATAGTTACCAGTTTAGGTGACTATTTTTTGTTTCGTTTAGTAGCTGAGAGATATCTCTAGGAATGTTATTATCATGTAACCTCGACTTTTCGCCTTGTTTATTTATGTTCATCATAAGATGGCAACTGATCGACTATTTTAAGAGAGTTACATTGAGTATTTGTTAACATATTATATTCTATGAAAAAACAACTTTATTAATTATGTACTCCAGTGGCGCAACCAGGGAGGGTTCCGGGTCCGGACCCCCTTTCCTTGAACCGCATCGTATCTTTTTAAAATACCGTAATTTTATTGTTACAGAAGTATACACATTGTCATGCCCAGACGGGCCACTGTGTTAGTGTTCAGCACAGTAGGCCGCACACCTCAATTTTTTAATAAAATACTTGATTTTTAAACAATTAATAAGTAAAAAAAAATTGTTATATTGGGTCTATGGGCCGCCTAACTTACCGAGAGTAATTATATTTTTGAATCCCCCCCCCCTTAAAAAAATCCTAGTTGCGCCACTGATGTATGATAGCCAATTCGTGTTAACAAATCGAGAGATCATCTACAGTTTTCAAAATAATAACTAAAAGTCAATATTCGATGTGACACGTCCCAAACTAAGATAGCCACCAATAAGGAATTCGGTGACTTGTCACTAGTCACTACCAACTGAATACTGAACGCACAACGATGACACTTAACTCGATCTTCTCACTTTGACTATTACTGGTTGTACCACAGTAATAATTATTTGAAAATTCATCATAAATTTCTTAATTGGCTCAATAGATTTTGACTACACAATAACCAGAGTGGCTTATAACTCAAAAATATTTTAAAGTCAAATTATGTTCATTGACACGCAGGAAAAGATTAAATTATAACAACCAGGTATGTTTGATAACATATGTGTGGGGAGCTTTGAAAAAAATAAGCGTATAGTATGGTTCTGTTAGAAGTGTTGCGAGTAGATTTGAAAATTTTCATTTGTGGGTCTTAAGATCTCCTCCTACCACTATATAGTATATATCCATCCGTTACAACGACCGTATAATTATTATATAACATAAAATGATCGCAAAATTTCATATAGATACAATATAATGCAATATTTATATATAAATACATACAGCGGTTGATAATACTACCAAAAGAGTGAAGTAGGCACTAGTGTATTACCTATAAATACATTATATATAATATTATATTTATACAGAATTTACAACGCAACTTATAGCTTATCGTCGGGTCTTAGTAAAACGATTGTGATACAATCGACACGTATCGTATTATATTATTACACTAGTAATACACGATCTGCACACGCAATGCGACCATGACACATGTGTGTAAACAACGGTTCAAAATCGCGTGGATAAGTCCGATCCTTACAACAACAATATTGAATGCGATTGCGTGTAAGTACACTACTTACAATTTAATTAGCATGTCCTAGCATCTTGCAGCCCACGCCCCGCGGTACCCATGTAATACGTATAAATACCTCTTGGAGCGTCGTCGCGAAACCGGATATGTGTCGCGTGTATGACGCGGCATTTCATATGGGACGAGCGGTAGATGACCGTCCATGAATACATGAAAATTGTAGACCTATACCACAGAGGATTTAATACATTATCGATATTAAAATATAATATACAAAAGTGATAAATATTAAATACTGTTTTTAATATTTAATTTAATCATAATTATTAAACCTATATATATATATATATATATTTATAATTTTAAAACCTGACTATAAATTTCATTGCGAATTTTTTTTTAACGAATAATCGTATCAATCTGATTTTCCTAATTTGAACTGACTGGATTACACTACAATGCGTATTAAATTGTAAGCTGTAGATATGTGTACACATCCGACCACAATTAACTCTATTTTAAGATTAATTAATTAGAATTTTTTTACAAACAAAAAACGCAAAACATTGCCATAATTCGCGGGATAAATAAATTAACAAGCTAAACATATTTTTTTCTCATTTTTTTTTTTACAAGCGTATAGGTATATAATTTGAAAACCCTCAACTTCAATTTTATTTCACTAAGCGATTCTTGAAATTGTAGAAGTATCATGGCCGCTCAGAGTCGTTTTTTTGCAAACAATGGTAAATCATTAAATTTAAATTTAACACGCCCGCAATTGATCTTGGTAATAGAGACCATAGATTATAAATACTATTGTGTTTATAATCAATGATAGAGATCCACTCAACATATAAACTGTACAGAATACAGTAGAGCGGTACCCTTGACCACCTTTTTAATGCATTATTATAATATAACTTGTAATAATAATGTCTATTTTTTAATATGAAATCACTAATAGGCGTGATATTGTTAAATTTTAATTGCAACAACATTCAAAACTAAATTTATTTGCTATAATTGCTTGCTAACTTTTATTAACTATTAATCAGAGTATAATATTGAACGTACACAACAGCTCGCTATGTTCACAATATTATACATTTATATCTAATCTACAACTTTTTATTCACAGGATCTTTTGTCCAAAAATCAAATTATTTCAATAATTTACTCCAAACGGGAAAATTTTTAAGTACATCGTGTACATCACATTTCCACAAGATTTTTAAATTTATAAATATCATATTTGACGCCTGGGAAAAGCAATTCAATCCCTTTTAATAACAATCATATATTTTAGTACCTAACTATTACTTAAGATTCTTAAGTTAAGAATATAGTACGATTAAAATTGCAAAATGTGTAAAATGACTATTACTGTTCTCGTATGTTGCCCATCGCAAAGCACTAAACATAAATTCTGTTTATAGTGCTTATCGTATATACACGATTATAAAATCGCCGTAACGGTACACAAACATTGTCATAAATTTATCTCATAAAATAGGTAGATAGTAGATACCTTCTACGGGTATGACTATTAATGAGTATTGTTTAGCAAGTAGGAGGTAATTATTATCTGCGCTATTAAATATTACACTTTTCTCTAATTAATAATTAAGCCTGATTTTTCGAATGCCATCTTACTGTAAATTTAACAGAAATAGGTACTATATATAATATTTGTTCAGTAAAATTACACAAAATACGAATTTACTTAATATAGTATGTACGTCTTATAAATAAACGTTAAGACTTACATTACTAGCTTACCCGATTTGTAATAATAAGTAATGGTTAACCTTTTAAAAAATCTCAGAATCCTGACATAAGTAAATATCTAATAGTATACTTTTTACAAATGACTTGGAAATAAAAATAAAAATACTTTGTTACTTTAACATTTTTGATTTTGAATTTAAGGAGATAAGCACACTCGCAAAAAAAAATTAAGAATAGTATTTTTAAATTCTTTATTTTTAAATCATATTTTATACTCTGTTCTAAAAAAAAAAATATCTAGTTTTGTGAATGTCAACCGATTGTGATGCTGTAGGTTTAAGGCACTATAAGCTCACTTACATGGAATCCGAAGGCATTGGTGACCAATGATCCTATTCAAACTTTTACAGTTTTGTTAGTTTTGGTTACTGGTTAGTAAACAGTGAATTGTCAAATAGAAACAGGTTGATAGATTGAAATACTGAATATTTTTTTCCAGAAGAGAATAGGTTTATTTTTGAAATATTTAATATCTGCATGGCTGCATCTCTGCAATATTGTAGGTATATAACGATTTCCTCTTCTTATTTTTTGATAGTTGAAAACTTTTATCGATAATTATAACTTAAATAAGTTAAGCATTAATGAATATATTTTTAAATATTTCTTAATATAATGTAAATATCTTAGTAATTGTTTCAGTTTAAAACTTGAATATCAGGAAGGGCAGGAAAATCTTTAATGATTTATAACTTAACCACTGTAAAGTATTTTTTATAAATAATTTTATTACAAAAATACATAGATGTATAGCCATAGCCAGTGAAACAGTTTATTTAAACATATGTTTTGTAAAAACAATATAATAGTGAAATTCGTTCAGCTAATACTTTTTATATTTTAGTATTTACCATACAATTGATTTATAAAAGCAATTTAAGTAATAAATAAATTGGTATTTGATACAATAGGTCACAATGAAGTTAATATTCTGTAGTCACAGATCCATATATTGTTTTAACATAAAATTTTTTTTCTATTTAAAATATTTTAAATCAACTGAATAACCCATATAAAATATGTTTAAAATTAATTTAATAATAGGGATGCTTAAAGCCGGTAAAATCTATAAATACTAAAAACATACAATTGCCAATTTTTGGTAAACATTTCTTTAATAAAATAATTACATTTTAAAATTAAATTACTAATAATAATAATAATAATGATAATAATTTAAGGTAAGAAATGTGTAGGAAAAATAATTTATAAACATAATAATTAATAAGGTGAGTTACAATTAAATACTTAATTACAAATGGAGAACCACATCGGGAAACAGTCAAAAAAATTAACTAAGAAGACTAGTGATTAACCAGTAACATATTCTTAAAGCCACAATTGAACAATTATTAATTAATTGCATTTTATTTTCATTTAAGTTCTCGCCAAATTATTATTAAAAAAAAAGTATTCTAGGAACCGCGAAATAAACTTAAGATAGAAGTTTATTCTTGTGTTTCAAACTGATCATTTAAAATAAACAAACAATAATAAATCTGATCAGCACAGACAGAAACTTTTTTGTATATTAATGACTAGAATTTAAAATAAAAAATAAATTTAAGATCAAATTGAAATGGCAAAAATAAGTCACTTTTGAACACTGGATTAATATGGTTTAAGTTTCATAAGTCAATAAAAATTAGAAAAATTAAAATAACCTTTTAAATAAATTTAAATGTAGTCAATATGATTTTAGTTTATTTTTAATTATTTTAAACATAAATGGATTTCTAAAATGTAAAAAAAAAAAAAACAAAACAAAGGACACCACCTTGCAATTACATTTTGAAGATAACAATTAACATATTTTATAATGTGATTCAAATTTTTGATTATCATATATCACATTATACATTAGCGTATACCACCCATTATGCCATTATGAAAACATTATGTGTTTGGAAAAAGAAAAAATGAAAAATAATAATTATTATAAATTGTTTTAAGTAGCCAATCATTAAATAAAAAAAATCACATTTTTTAATATTTACCTATCACATTATCAATTTAAAAAAAAAAAAAACATTTCTAAACATTGATATACTTAACAAAACTATGTTTAAAATACTTTACAACAAAACACGCGAGGAATTAGAGGAACTAAAACAGGAAAATAATGCCCAAGAGCTAGAGGTATCAAAATTTATAAGAGGTTAATGAATAGTACAAACGTATCAAAAATGTTAATTTCTATTATTATCAATCACAAGCCCATTGGGTTTTAAACTAATTTTTATATTCATAACAGTTAGAACAATGTAATTTCTGAAGTTGTGTTAATTGAAATTGACTTGGAATAATGTAACAGAACAACTGAATCAAGTACTGGTTAAAATTGTGAGTAGAGCCTGAGCTTGATTATGGCATGATAAAGAGTGTTAGCATATAACATTATGATCTAAGAATGGTTATTAGTTATTACACTGTTGAATTTCTCACTTTGAACACTACACTCTAGGTCAAGATACAATCAAGTTCGGATACATCTAATACATACTCTGATCTTAAAAATCTGTATACCAAAAGCTTTTTAATGTTCCCTGAACTAATTCTAAGAAAGCTCACAATAATTTTATGTCACAAAAAATGACATGCTCACTAGTACATTATAATTTTAAACGTGTAAAAATAGGACTTAATTATTAATAACTAATGGTAGTCTTATTTAGACTAAATAAATAATAATAAACAAAATAAATACTTAATATCACAATTATGTAGAACATATAAAATACTTATTGATTAGATAAAAACATGGATGACTTATTCTGTAGACGCAGACCCATGACTGCAAACAGATTGAGAACTATGAGAAGATTTACGACCATTAATCTCTAAGTGTGCAGCTGGGACCCAGCCTTCAGTTTTAGAACCTGTGAAAAATAAAATTTTATAATACAATCTTATACTAGTTGAAATTTAAAAGATTATGTCCATTTATCACTCAAAACTTACCATGAACTTTGACATACCACCAACTACTCGAACCAGCTTTTAGAAGATCTACTTTATCACCTCTTTTTAATGTAGCATCTGTTGGTCGAAGTGCATTATAATCAGCTAATGATATATAACTATCAGTCTGGAAAAAAGTTAAGAGAATTATATTATAAAACTAATTCCTTCAATTAACTTACTATTTTTTGTTTAATTGTCCCATCAAGGGATTCGTCATCAGTCAAACTATAGTCAGATGAATCATCATCAGTTGTTTCATGATGACTTAGTGGACGTCTACTACGGTTAGATCCTGTTTCACTTTGGTTATCCAAGGAATGTGTTTGACGTAAGTTTCTGTACACATTTATGACATTAAAATAATTTGCAGACACATAATATTCAATAGACAATAATAGTAAAAACACAAAACTTACACATGTTTTCCAAAAGCACTAATATACTGCTTGATTTTTTCTCCTTTCAGTTCAGCTAATTGTTCAAGTAATACACGTTTAATTTCAGAAACCCATTGTTGTTTTTGCTGCAAATTTGATGCTTGAATTGTATAAATTTCCTGGCGCCCTTCTAACCATACTTCAAATTTGCATAAATCTCCTTTGACAGTTTCTGTTAATCCTATGTGCGACATCTGCAAGAATAGGATATTTATACTTACTTAATTCACTATTAATAATTTAGGGAAATAAAAAAAAATTGACTCACCCTTAAATATTTCTTGTAATGATATGTTGGTTTATTATCTTTAGATACTTTTTTACATAAAAGTAATCCCTGTTGATAGAGAAAAATTTGACGTCTCATAGGCTTAAGTCTTAATTCTTTCAATAAATCTTTCTTGTTTTCAACCCACAAAGAGAATGATCCTTGTAAAAGTAAACCACCCAAATCATTCCAATCACCCTACATTTAACAAAAAACTATTTTAGTTTTTTATGTTTTATTTTAATAATTAAGACTCCACTAAGAAAAATTATAACTTACATAAAACCCAGTTATGCCAATTTGATGCATGTTGTCATTAACATTATTGAGAACAAGTAACATACAATCCAAAGCTTTTTGTAACTTGATAATACAATTTTGATTTTTTTCATTGTGCAATAGTTCCTACAAATTAATAAAATTGCAGTTGAAGAATTTTTACAATGATTCCATTATTTCATCATAACTACTTTTAATAAAAGTTGATATTTAGTAATCCTTTGCATAGGCAAAAGTAAATATGCACCAAGAGGCAAACGGTGTCCAAGCTTTTCTTGACATGCTTTAAAAAAAGGATTATCTTCTCCAACTGTTTCTCTTAATTCTTCAGACCTTGTTAGATTAACACAGTAGTAAGTATAAAGCTGAAGAAGTTTCTCCCTCTGAAAGCAATAAAGAATATAATTAAATATAAATGTAATATGATTAACTGAACAACTATTACATTATCTGTAAAGCAGACAGCGACAGATTCAATACTTGATGAACTTTCAAGAGCCGGTAAAAAAAATTGATTATGAAAGCTATGAATACTTTCAAGATTTCCAAAGAGAACTTCACTTTTACCATTTAAACTTGCAGGTATTAAGTTTTTCATATCTGGAAATTCCATTTGGTCTTTATATCCCTTAAAAAAAAAAAAAATTTATACACTAAAATATGAAGAATTATTATTTATTTTTAAACATACTCTAAGTATAGAGCCTAACTCAGCAGTATATTGTCGTTCTGTATATAAAAGTTCAGTGAGAACATGTTTTGTTTTGGTATCATTATTTTCTTCATTTTGAACAGCTCTATCACATTCATCTATACCATTTGAAATCTAAAAAATGAGTTTATCAATAATAATAAATATAATAAAAAGCATTAATCCCAGTTCCAAGTTATGTCATATATACTTTTCAGGCTATTATCTGCCAAAATAAAAGTTAAGCGAGATAACTAAAACAAATGGTCTATCAACTTCAACATTAGAAAATATTAAATTATATTAAATATATTAAGAAATAGGGATACTAAGCTTATATAAAACTATGTTAAAGAAAAATATAACTCTTTTCAACATAGATAACAAAGAGCAATAATATAAATAGTTAATACGATATAATATGATATACAAATTTGCCATACAATACATAAATATAACTTATAACTTACCTTAGTCATATTAGCTAAATTAATAGGAATGGCTGGTTCAGGATTAACAGATAGAATAGGCCGTGGTTTATTAATGTAACGCTTAAGACTTGCCAAACGTTTGTCACACATGGTGGTAACATCATCAAGTCTTTGAAGGACTTGTGTGACTATAGGTTTAGTTTCAGGTGTTATGGTATCTTCAAATAAAGAATAAAATTCCCTAGGACTTTCTACTTTCAAGTGATGAGCACTACTCATAAACTCTTCTAATTCCGCAAGTGATTGTTCGGCACTAACACATTTTTCAGCTGGTTCTGAGCCCAAAATCATAACACCTTTGGCACACCATTCACTAGCCTATGTAAGAAAAAATTAACTTAGAACTTTCAATATCAATATTAAGAATATTCTATTATAAATTACAGTGCATTAAAATATATTATTATTATTAAAGATTTTATAGATTTAGATATATTTATTATTATTTAACTAAAATTTAGATTTAGAGGTATGTGAAGTATATTATATTCTTTTACAAAAAATCTTTTTAAATTTAATAAAACATTACTAATAAGCTACTTTATGAATTTAAGGCGATACTATAAAAATCATAATATAACAATAATTAGGATTAAAATTGTGATTTGATACATAAAAAGCTACTATAAAAAATTATATTCAAAATAATAAAAAATAAGATATCCATTTTTAATAAATATTTTTTAAAAATGCTATAGATTGCTTTGTTTATTATATAAATATATTAATTTTTTTATAATAATTATGTTAAATTTGTATGTAAATCTAATTTAAATATGAAATAATATATAATAATTATTAAATTTAATACATACTTTTTGAATTCTGGCCTGTAATTCACAGCTTTTATTTAAAGTTTGCAGCCGTTTTTCTAAACGATCATTTAATGTTTGAAGAAGACGTTGAACTTCGTCACATTTTGGTTGAACACTTTCCAATACAATAAACCGTTTTGAAGCTAATAATTGTTTGCCACAATTTAATAAATCTTCACTCAGCTTTATTTTTTCCTAAAATTTATATTTTTAATTAGCGAATAAGGATTAAAATTAATTAAAATATTAACCCAGTTTCAAAAAGAATATTTACAAATAAAAATTATAACTGTATAATAATAAATAAATATTTAATTGAATGTTTACTGTAGAATATTTCTTACAGTCATTAATTTTCAGACTTAAGCATAGTAAGATTATATTTTCTATGTTAACATCATAAAATGTAACATAGATTAATACATATATTTTAAATCCTGAGCAAAGTTATGGTTTTAAACTATAAGTTATTTTTCTATTAAGTATTTTTAGATATATTTTGTTATACCTGGGTGTTAACAGAAAAGCAATAACCTCTACTATTATTTTGTTGGTCTGACACTGTCATCAAATTAATTTCTTCCATTTTCAACAGCTCATTGAATGTACTTAATAACTTATCAAACATAAAATTTTGTATCTTTTCTTACTTTTCCAAAAACCATACTCTTTTTAAATTCCTCCTTATTCATAGACTATGGCCATAAAAAGTTTACACTGTATTCTTTGTAACATTAAAATACTACCTAGTCAATGGATTTAATTTTAGTATTATTATACTTTATACATACTATACAATCATGTTATCTACTTATATAACTCCACTTGACTTTAATAAAATTATTAATGTTAGAAGTCAATTACATTATATGCAAAATATTCTTCCAAGAAATAGATTATAATGTAATACATAAATTAAAAGAGCCCTGTCACTGAATAGCTTACCATGCTCAATATCTTTAAGTCAAATTTATATAATTTTTCTTCATATTTGCTTATTGCATTTATTTAATACAGATTGTAGATTTATTTTTCAATAAAAAAAATTTGAAAATAAAAAGGAAATATAAAAAATACTTACATGACTAGATGTTTGAAATGTAGTCAACTCTTCAAGTAATACTTCAACTCGTTCAACAGAATCACCAACATCAGTCATTTCAGATAGAATTTTCAAATTTTCATTTAATGAACTCTACGTATAAGAAATGAAAATATTAAATATTTAATATATGATACAGTTATAAATAATTTTGCAGTAATAGTTCATAATTTAATTATATTTATATTTATTTTTTATTTTAATTTAACAAAAAACCTCTACTAAATAGTGGACATCAAAGTAAATGGAATGTTGCTATATTTGTGCAGAAATAAAAACAAACAAGTCTGTTATTAAAAAATTGTTCATTAATAAATATTTCACTAATTTAAATTATTGTTACATACTTGAACAATATTAAAATTTTCTTCAAAAGCCCTCAATGAATAACACTGCTTTAGTCTTCCAGAAAACTGTTCCCAAAAATCATCAAATACTTTTTCTGTTTCTTCCATTTGTACCAATAATCTATAAAAAAAAAATATTAAATTACATAGCTAACAATTATAATTCATAAGAAATATACATAAATAAGTTAAAACACAAAAGGACTATCTCTTAAGAAAATGTCAATGCATTATTAGTTTTTTCTTACTGACAAATATATATATATAACACAACATAACAAATTTGTGTGAAACAAAACCATCGTTGATAGTTTTAATATTATAGTTTTTTGACTTACAATTAAACTTAAAACTAAGAAAAATATTTATGTGTATATGTTGGCTTTTTATTTTATTTTATTTTGTATGCAAGTTACGAGTTAGTAAAATATTAAAACTTAAGAATGCTGATATAATATCCTAGAAAAATTGAAATATTGCATAAGCCAATATAAGACTACAGATAAAATTCTTAAATTTAATTTTGATAATAGACCAATTCACTCTTATATTATATATAATATTTACAGTGAATAATACAAAATTGGTTCTGCTGAACATAAATTTGCTATATTGCACACGAGCCAAAGAAAGAAAATAAATAGTGAAGCTTAATTAAATAAAGCTATTCTATAAATTCAATAAGTAGATTGTGTTATATATTTATTTTTGTGGTAAGCAAATTATATAAAAGCAATTTTGTTACCTAATAAATGGAAACGTCATTTGTCTAATAAAATAAAAAAAAAAATTTTCAAGTCATTACTTAAAATACAAATTTAAAATTAAAAAAGTACCAAACATAAAATATAAAAACATTAACAAAGAAATTCTGAATACATGTCTTTAATTCTTTGATACAGTATTCTATTTTAGATGGTAAATAAACACCTTTAGCAATTAACAGACAACAATAATTTCAAATATTATTGATACTTCAAAAAATAAATATGAAGTGTATTGTTCCAGATTAATTTTTTTTACCTATTAAAAGCTATAAAATAAGAATATAATTAAAACAAAACTGCCATAATCAAATAAAATAATTAATAACTTATTGTATTTAAAATATATGCAGTATGAATAATTGTTGAATTTATACAACAACATTTTTAAAATAAATATTATAATAAGTATTTTAATTTAGGTAAATGAACAATGTTAATATATGTATAGAAAACCAATAATAATAATAATAATAATAAT
>NW_020271125.1:60970-72272 GCF_002803265.2 Melanaphis sacchari | reverse complement strand
ACTTCAACTCGTTCAACAGAATCACCAACATCAGTCATTTCAGATAGAATTTTCAAATTTTCATTTAATGAACTTTGAACAATATTAAAATTTTCTTCAAAAGCCCTCAATGAATAACACTGCTTTAGTCTTCCAGAAAACTGTTCCCAAAAATCATCAAATACTTTTTCTGTTTCTTCCATTTGTACCAATAATCTTTCTAATGCAGCAACATTAGTAACTGTTGATGGTATTGTACCATGGTATGTGTCAGTATCTTGTTTGAAATCAATCAACAAAATTTCACCTTTTTTAACAGCTTCTGCAAAACATTTTTTTAATCTCCCATATTCAACTGCATGACAACACAATAGATCAGCAGATTGTTCTTTAGTGTCAGGCAAATCAACTGTATCATTTGCTAAACGTTCAGTGAATTCATTTAGCATTGAAGAAACTTCATTGGTTTCACTTGAAAAATTTTCTAAAGCCTTAAAAAAATATATTAATTTTTTTAAAATAATGCATAATTATAGTTTATAATATTAACAAAATGTATCACACAACAAATTTAGTTTATTTCTTTACATATAAAATTACCATTCTTTGTTGTATCCAGTGTTGGTGAAAATACGGTAAAGTACCACTAAGCTCAATAGTAAGTTCAGTATTATCTACATAATCATGTAATTCTTCAATGACATTGCATATAACAACTTTAAATTTAAATTCCTCTTTAAAGAACTTATTGCTCACTTCTGATATAGCTTTTTGTAAAAATCCATTTGGTCTGATCACATAAACTATGTGTATAAGTCCAGGAAAGAATTCCTATAGAAATGTTCAACAAACATTACATATTAATCTCAAGGATTTTTTTATTTTAAATTAATTATTTTAGATAAAATTCTTTCAAAAATCTTTTAACATCATATATTTGCTTAAAATATGTTTATTATAAGACATTAATTTAGTCTAAAATAACACATACAATAAGATAACTATTTATCAGAGATTAGGATACATTTCTATAAAACTTGAATGAGTGTAAGAATATAAATAAAATTGCGCACATTTTGAACTTGGTGGGGATAATTACTATTATACCATCCCACTTGAATGCTAAAAATATCAAACTTACATTAGTCGTTTTTACGAAGTGAATTGGCAAGATCAGTTAGATACTTAATCATACATTCATACTAGTTACTGATTTTGTATTTTATTTAAACTTTTTATTTTATTTTTAATAATTTTAATAATTATATTAACTAATTACATATATTTATTTTTTTTAAATTTTGATTCAATTGAATATTGTTAAAAAACAATTTGAAGAATAAGTGAAAATACAAGTAATATCAACTTTTTAATTTTTTGTATTATTTAAAATAGGTGTATATATTAATAAATAACTCCATTTTTCCTATTTTTAGATTGCTATAAATAAAATATATCTTTTAAATATTTAATTTTATTAAAAAAATATGAAAATTTAAAATAAATATTGTACATCTAAAACAATTATTGAGTAAACTGACGTTGAGGAACTTTGATATAATTTTAGTATAACGTAAACATGAATTTATTTAAAGTAATTAAGTTATTTAATATTATTATATAACAGTAATTTTATTTGAATTAAAAATCAGTGAAATATAAGTTATTAGAAATATATATTATCATATTAAACTAAAAATTGTATTATGAATACTTCAGAGATTACTGTAAAATAAAATATTATTTTGAAAACATATACAATGAAAATATTATGCATTTAGTGTTTTCTACCAACATTATAAACTAATCAAGTATATTTTATAAAAATTTACGATTGATTATTCTATTATGGTTTAAGTAATTTTGTGCTATAGGTACATACTTCATAGTTTTTTAGTAAACCAAATTTGCCAATTTTAAACTAACTTAATTTTAGTTGCTTAAATTTTCTAAATGACCTGTTATTTTTATTTTTATTGTAATTAATAAAACAATTGCTTATAATTGTATTAATAATAATATGCTATAAATACATATTTGTAGATAATTTGGTATTCATTAACATTTAAAAAAATAATATTTTTCTTTAATATTAATGAATTAAAAATAGAACTATTGATTAAATAGTGATAACTCATACTTAAACATGCACATAAACATAATAATCAATAAAATATTAAATAAATACCAAATTATTAATAAATATTTATTTAGCAACATAAAAACTTTATTGTTTTGATAATATTTAAACATATAACTTAAGACCAATAAACATAGATAAATTAAATTGTTCTTATAAAAACAGAACATAACATAGTCAGTGGAGAATTATAATATCAACAATTATTGTCAGCCAATATTTATAAAAACAAATGTATTGATTAAATTTATTTAACATAATTTTAAATTGTGTTATATAACTACAAAGATGTAACTAATTCATATATTTATATACTAACTAAAAATGTTTAATAAAATAAAATAAACTTACTGCTAAACGTAATAGAACACATCTAACTGAACTCCATTTATCATTACGCCTATCAATAACAATAACAAAACCTAAATCAGCTTCCTGTAATCTGAAAACAAAATGTTCATTAGTTACATTTTATATGTTAAATATAATTAAAATAAAAATACATACGATGGAACTGAAGTAATATAAGATATTAATTTTTCATAGCCTTCGTCAGGTAAATCAACAAAATTTCCACTATCAGGAAATGATATAATAGAATAGCCCTCTTTGGTTTTACCACCTAAAAATAAAGTTTGACAATATTAAATATATTATAATTATTTTTAATATTAAAATTACTATTTCATCTATAAATTAAAATATATTTATTGAAAAAAAAACATTTTCTAGTAAATACTTAACATAGGTAATCATAAATTTAACATTTAACTGGTAAATATTTAGAAAACAAACTATGTCTTGATTATTAAATTTATTTTTTCATTCATATTAAATATCAGGCATATTTAGATAGAAGTTTTAAAATTACTTTCCATTTATTTTTTATTTATTCATTTTACACAAAACAGATTAAGATTAAAACAAAATTTGGTACAATATATTCCTAAAATATCTGTAAAGATCATTTATTATAATAAGATTTACTTATTAACACTTAAAAAACATATCATACAATAATTTTGGATATTAAAATTTCCAAGTACAGATAAGCTGATTGATATTACATAAAAGAAAATAATTGTGCTTTTTTTGGGTACTGAAAATCATACAAGCATTACTTAAGCTATAATATAACTTTGTATGCATTATTGTAACACATAAATAAACATAGTTCAATAATGTGTAGAAATATAATATGTATATATACTGACCAGAAATTATAATAAACTGTTGAGCCAACAAATCCAAAACATTGTTAATTGAAGGTTTTTGTTCATGCATCGAAGACATTCTTCCTGTAAAACAGAATGATTTATTATTCTGTGATAGATTTCAAATTTGTGATTAGGGTTTTTTGATTACAATATTAATTAGTAAAAGAAAACTATAATAGTATAACTTTCACACAGTCTGATCATTATTTTTTTGTGAGAGACAGAAATCAGTGATACGGCCACTATTGCCGAGCACATGATTATGCTAAGTTATAGTTAATATTCTGTGAACGATGGAAAACGTAATATGAATTTTAATCACTCTTTACGACCATTATTGTTGCTGACCACGATTATGATTAATACTTACATAGAATTACAAAACGAGATACCAGAGACTTTGCAGATTACATGTTTATCGAAATAAATCGCTAAAATGCAAACGCTACCGATTGGACTATTGGAGTACCGGAAGCCTAGACTCGACGGGAACGAAGTCGAGAAAAATACGATCACAGAACACGAAACTGCGTCAATTCACAACTCGGACGGTGTTTAATCAATCGCTTCGATTGTCGATTAGTTCATTTTTGTTAACAGCCGACGAAAATTTATAATAATTTAGTACTTATAATACCAGGTAAAAGGTGTAGTTGATGTGATATTAGCAAAATTATTATGATTACCTATTATTTCTAAAATCGTAATCACATTATTGTTATTCACAACACTTGGTAGTTTTTGTTGTTGTTTTACTAACGGTGCGGTGCGGTGGTCGTCGTATCACGAATTCACGAATCAGTGGGCCGTCCGGACGGGATTATTCCCGTGCACAACTGTTATATTACTATTACATATTGTATACAATCTCGAACGTTTTGTAACGTTGCGTCATCCCATCGCATCACCCATTATAGAGGCCGTATCCGGAAAAACTTCTGCACCAGTTTCCGCCAATGTCTTTTACACGTATCAAAATTTGAAATATTTAATAATTGTTAAAAGTATAATTTTACACCATGAGTTTATATTGTTGTGTATAGACTCTGACTACTCTGAGACTCATATCGATATTAAAAATTATAGTCTCCCCTATTGTAGATAATGGATTTTCTCCTATGTGACTGTCTTTAAAATATAGGAATTCCCTCCAATCTTTATATATTATAATGACTAATGAGACTAGTAAGCTAGTCGTCTCCGAATTCCAATCATAAATACCTAATTCATAATAATATAATAAATTATATACAAGTTACTTCTCTTAAAGAATTAAATACCCTAGTGGTTATTCATAAATTTAAAAAATTTATTATATAAATAGATGATTTATATACACGATAATTAATATTAATACATACATTTAATGTTTTAATGTAAGACAATCATTATTACAAATATTATAAACATTCATGAAAATATCCATGTTTACAAATCTTAGCAGAACAGCTGAGGAGCGATGAATGTATTGATTTTACAATGACGTGTTTTTTTTTTTGTATATGAGTCGTATCCACTATAAGTAGTCGATAAAATGCTTCAATTTTCAACTTAGAGAGTAATTTTTAAAAGAAAATCATATCTAGTTAGTAGTTTGTACTTAAAAGAGGTAAAATGTACAAAACTTCTTTTATAAATAAGAAAACCAAATAAAAAAATTAAGGAAAAACGGGAATTTTTATGCTAAATCAATTTTCGACTGAATTAATTTCTTTATTTAGAAATGATTCTAAAACGAATAATCGCAAACATTTTTATACTATCATTTTATATACATGGCATGAATTTATAGACATTTTAACTCTTTAAACAATTTATATGCAAAAAAAAAAAATAGAAATTTTTTATCTATGAATATTGAAAAAAAGTTATTTGCTGGGTCGAAATTCATGAAAATTTGAAATTAAAGTTTTTATTAATTTAATCACAATTATGATAGCTAACAAACTACAGGTATTTTGTAGTAAACTATTTATGATATCGTCAACTTTTAAAAGTTAGATTTAAAAATGTAATCTACGACCTACGGACGCATAACAAAATGGAAGCGGACTGATAGTGACTGCGAGAGGAATTCGTGCGATGTCACAGCGGTGCTATAAGGCGATCTTATTTTTCTGTAAATATCAATAAAAAATTATTCGCTGAGTCAAAATTAAATTTAAGATTCCATATAAATTGTATACAAATATAAAAAAATACTTGCCGACCCGTCACTGCTTTAAATTATTATTTTGTTTTAATTAAAAAACATAGTTGGGAACTTAAAACTTTTAAGTATACTAAGTAAATTATATTATTATAAATATTTCTTTATACATTTTTTATCTATTTATACTATGAACATACATTAATTGATGTTTTACGGTTTAACCTACTGAAATATTAAAAATAAAATAAATGACTTTAATACATATATTATTAAAATATATATACTTATAGTGATAAAGGTGAGTAGGCTGCTGACACTTTGACAAGCCATTTTCACTCAGAATCGTTTTTCGTATACAATGATATATCATTGAATTCAAATTTAACACATCCATAACAGTGACATACTCAAAACGTAATGTATGGCGGATTGTTATCCACTTGACTACTTTTCTTTAATTCTATTTTAAATCGTTAAAAAATAAAACTTTTGTTTTTATTATTTTTAATCGTTATTGTTTTTTGTTTTTATTTTTACTCTTTTAGTGATATACAATATATACATAATTAATACCTTTTAAAGCAGAATATTTTTGAAGTACTTGGGTACACAAAAATAAAATTTCGGACGAGTGGGTAGTTATGTGTTGTTGATTTTCATCAATATCTTGCTTGTTATTTATGAGAGTATTTGTAAATCTATTGTTTATCACAAGGCCTTAAAACCCAATTTTTGATTGTGAAGTTTGCTTATCGATACAGTTGTCCTATAAATACGAAATTAATATCAAACAATTGTGTTTTATTTGCAAGAATATGCGAGTAACTCTTTTTATCACTAAACCTATTTTCACAATTCGTCATAAGAATTACAATAATATGATAATTACCAAATTTTTTTTTCATCATTTTCTATTGTTATACTTTACTTTACAACATCTTTGATTTTTGTGATGGTCTTACAAAAATTAAATGTTTTTAGTCTTGGCGAATTGGACATGCCTCATTATTTTACCGTGTACCTATATGTAATGAAAGTTACTACAAATTTTACATACTACGGAACAAAAAAATGTTTAAAAAAGCAATGGATATATTGGTTTGTAATGGTGCTAAAATTTAAATTGTTTGTAACATTGAATTATGTGTTATTTCGTGAATACAAATTGCGTACTAAATGCTTTGAAAATCTATAATATTTTCTATATTGTGAGAATTGAAAAGTAAGAAACAATATCTGTTTAAAACCAAAAACCTGGTCATGAATACATACCTAGTTTATATCACCAGGATTATTACCAGATATGTAGTATTTTACAATACATGTGGTTGTAACCAAATATGAAATAAGTTTCTTTGGTAAATATTTTTTCAAAATATTTTTATTATTTTGAGTTGCTTATAGAATAAAAAATTTTTTTAACTATTGTTAATAAAAACATTTTTGGTAGGTCAAAAAACTAGAATATTTATTATAGATTCCTCATAATTTATTATTATAGATATTTAAAAATATTAAAGATATATAGATGATATGATTTATTTTATAAGCATTTGAAGTTAAAATTAAGAAAATATTCTTTAAACTATTCAAGTAAAGTTAAAGAATATTTTGATATTAATTAAGTTATTGGAGCTTAAATTTGACTAGTATAGAATATTATAACGAATCAAACGGTACACCAATTTCGTGTTTGCCACAGAACACTGAGTCACTGGCAGTAATTTATTTCTTTTGAATATATTATGATTGAAATTTACTACGGTATGTGATTTTGTGGTGCCTTTAAAAATATGAGAGCTACTACGTCATGTACATTAAAACAATATGAAAAAACTGTATATTGCCTATATTGAACTCCTTAATTTGCATTCAATCAAAGACTTAAATATAATGTTATAATGTCTTATAGTTTTGCCTATCTTTTAAATTTTAAAGTGAATTTCGTTTAAAATTCAAAAGAATAAATTATTTACGAACACGGTAATATACTCATATTTATTTTTCTTAACTTAGTATAATTTTTATTGTATTTACGAAACTTTCACTCAATACCTATAATCGTATACGTACAAGGCTTTCTTGATTTAAAAATAATTGCGGCTTTCTTTTTCGAATTTAGCATTTTTAGTTTATATCTATGAGTCATAATAACTAAACTGTAAATTATGTAAGTGTAAATATTATTAATAACTAATAAGTAATAACTTCATATCAATAAATTCCGATTTTGATTTAGTTAGGTTAATTTAAAATTATAATTAATAGCTAACAGTCATATAATTATATAAACTCTTAAAATAAAACTACTCTGAGATTTGATAAAAAATTGAATTTAGGATAAAAATAAAACTACTATTGTTTGTTAATAAGAAATCGATTTGCGTTGCATCATGTAAAACCTATACAAAGTATATGTATCAGCACACAATGTATTTATTGATCACCATTCAATATTAAATTAATATAGATAAACGTAAATTATTAGAATCATAGTCTATAAAGTTACAATGAAATTTTAGATTTTTAGCTAAATAATGTTTAATATTTTTTAATTAATATTTATTTTTTTTGTCATTGCTATTTGGAGCAATAAAAGTTCGTTTTTCATCAATTTGTGGGTAGTTTTTGGTAGAATTTAGATTAATGTTGACTTAGTTTTTTTTAAATAAAAAATCTTGAAACTGTTATAGAAGGTTCCTCGTAAAATTTTCGAAGAAATTAAAAATACTGAAATTTAAATTTTGAAAAAATTGATAATTAAATAAAAAATATAACTATTTTAGTTATTTAACTATTATTAATCGTAGAAAATTGACATTTTTTACCATTTTGTTTATTATTTTTTATACAATATTTTTAATATAGTTAAACTAATATTAGACTATTTATATTATGAACTTATTTTCACCGTTAAACTTATAATCCAATAATAAGAATATATAATTATTATTATGTTATACAAAATACATGATATTTAATCTTAGCAGCTCAACTTATTGCTAATAAACGGTCTCTGTTTAGAATCGGTTTTTGTTTAAAATGATTAATTATTATCAATGCATTCAAATTTAACTCATCCATAACATATATTACAGTAGAGTACATTACATAGATACACTTAAACAGGAGAGCGATCATTCCGGTTTTTTAGGTATTTAATTTTTAGATAAATATATCTAATATGCATAGACATAATATCATCCTACACATTGTATTAAATTTTAAAGGTTGTTAAAATACATTTTTTCCTCTGTTTTGGTTTTTATAATTATTGTATATATAGGTATACCTATATATATATTATGATTCAGTAAATAATATAATTTATGTCATAGAAATATAAAATATAAATTTAATATTCTTTTGAAGTAATAAGATGTAATTTAAAAAAATGATTAAATATTTTTGATCGTTATGCCTTATGTGAATAAATATAAAACTGTAATTATTTGTGTGTATTATTAAAGCATATTGTTATCTTTTCGTGTTTCTTTTTATTTCGTATGGTAAATTGAAATATACATTATATTTTAAAAACTTTAAATTTGAAAAATTATGTTGAAAGCTACTTTTCAATTTTCCATAACAACCCGAATGTGTTATTTTTAACAATGCACATAATATCTATCTAGAATTAAGGTTTTGTCATATTATTATTACAAATTTACATACCTGTACATTTATCTGCCCATAAATGTCTTATATTCAATACCCATACACTTAAACAGATTTCTTCTTTTTGTATTTCAATATTTATAATCTTTAAATTATTATATAAGTACTATATTAGTTTAAAAATTATTAATTCTATAATCAGTAATAACTAATGACCGTTAAAACTAATGCGATGTAATACACGTTTAACTGTTCTTGAATCGTGTATCAAAATTAATTTTAATTTATAAATTATAATTATATTAGGTACCTATTATAAATATTGGTAATAGATACGTATATTCAGTTATATAGTACACAGCAAGTCACAATTGATACGTCAAACAAAAATATAAAACGACAACAGTAGTGTTTTTTTTTTTCAAATCAGAAATATTTTTTATTCAGCAGTATTGAAAAAAAAAAAGGTACAAAAATATGAAGCACGTCCGTGTACGTTCGTTAGAGTGGTTGGGGGTGAGGAGGTAAACGTTAAGTGACGCGTACATATTATTGGCGAGGCGGATGTTCCGACGCGTCGTAATAATATAATATTACATTACATAATACAGTATTACGATCAAAACTATTATTATATTGCGCTCCTATATGTACATTATGCAATCAAAAAATTAAAATTATTATCGTTACAGTAAAAAATCGCGACAATGTCGCCATCGGGGGGGAGGTTTTTTTTTTTAGGTAGAAAAAACGGAAACTAGATCAAACACATGAGCGCTGGCCTTTTCGTCGTCGGTGGTGGCAGGGGTCGGTTTAGTGAGCGTAGTAGAAGGTCTTGGCTGGCGCGTAGACGGCTGGTAGCGGGGCGGCGTGGACGACCGGGTATGGGGCGACGAGCGGCTGGGCCTTGTAGGCGACGGCCACCGGGGCCGGGTGGACAACCGGCGCTAGGGCGGTGTAAGCGTGTCCCTCGACGGAGCTGTACGCGAAGTTGCCGCCGACGCGTTCCGAGTGCACCACGGCGCTGTCCAAGCTCGGGGTCCGGACCAGGGCCGGTGCCGGGGCGGCGTAGTAGGCCGCGGGTGCCGGTACGATTGCCGGGGCGGGGTAGTAGGCGCCGATCGCTCCGGCTCGGACGGCGGACAGGGCGACTGCGGCCAACAACAGCGTTACCATAATAACCTGCACACAACGAACGGTACATTATTGTTTGTCGAAAACATTAAATAACATTATAAGTACACATTGACAGCGACAGCGGGGAGGTATTAATATATACTACGCAGTCGTTTTAAACGCAGGGGCAGCTGTAGTCGATTTTCAAAGTGGTTAAAAAGTATTAATATACAATAGTAATGCTGTACGATATAATTCCATAATTTTTGTCAATAGACAATAGTTATTAATTATTACATTAATGATGAAATACCGCGTGATAACGCGATGGTCACGGATCGACGTGGTACGGTTAGAAATCTTTATTCTGTTCTAGTCCGTCGACTGTCGAGTCTCTCCAATAAGTATACATAATATAGAGTATAGACTAATGCGCGTTCGAATTCCGTCGATCGCGAGACTACATGACGACTTCTGTGAGTTATAGCGATACAAGTTAGTCGAGTAAGCACGAAACTCGCGCTGATTCGACCGTTTGAGCGAACTTCAATATTACATTTCAACGGATTCTTCGGAAATTTGTACACACATATAGTATTCTATATACCTATGCATCGTATTGTACGGTAATAGCTGATGGGCAGGGTTGAAAATTTAAATATACACGAGTAATACAAATCCGTCGCCATTGAATCGTTGAAAATCTTGAAAACTGATGGGAAATTTACGAAATACAAAGTCGTACAAGCAACTGCGGGCGCGGTGCAGACTGCAAACTGCAATGAAATTATGCATGGCAAAGTCAGAAAACGCTTACCTTCATGTTTCTGGTGTGTGGTGAGATTGCTCGAGCAAAAACGTAAGAAATTTATTTGATATCGCACAGTTAGCCTGGACCGTCTGCTGCAGATGATTTGATGTCGTTGCCAGTCGATGTCGAGTCTTTTATACTAGCGAGACTCCGGGTACCGAGTGATGGGGAAGGGTTTGCACTAGCGAGTACTCCACCCAGATACAGACATGCACGATCGTGACCTTGAGCTGGACGTTACGACATTAACATTGAAACGAAATACATAT